>NC_074665.1:18272442-18634248 GCF_029448725.1 Salvelinus fontinalis
AGAGCTGCAGAATATTAGAACATGTCAAAGTGGCTTTTTCATTCCCCTTCCCTTTCTAATGGATGCTATTTTTCAATTAAAAAGAGAAAACCAGACCAACTTCCTCAGCACAGATTAAAGCTATCACTTGAGAGCAGGTGGTGCAGAACAGAGACCGAGAGTGAGACAGAGACAGAGACAGAGAGACAGAGAGAGCGAGAGAGACAGAGAGCGAGAGAGACAGAGAGCGAGAGAGACAGAGAGCGAGAGAGACATAGAGAGAGAGAGCGATAGAGACAGAGAGAGAAGAGAGAGAGAGAGAGAGACTCAGTTCCATTAGATGAACTGGGGATTCAATTCAGAGGGAATTATTCTTCCCCTACGACAGATGGTGCTTCTGTGGGTGACGTGCTCCTCATCTCTGAACACAAGTAAACAGGTGAGACAGACTTGGCAGAAGACTTCTTACACAAAACACATTTTCTTCAAAAACTAAAACATGAAAACCATTTAAAAGGAAAAAAAACAAAATAGAAATGCAGAGTATAGACCAACAAACTGTCTGGATTCCCTGACATACTGTATCTATGGAAGTCCTGTATGATAGAACATATAGTGAAGTATTCAGACCACTTGACATTTTGTTACGTTACAGCCTTATTCTGAAACGGATAAAATAGTGTTTTTTGCTCATCAATCTACACACAATACCCCATAACAACAAAACAAAAACATGTTTTTCGTTTTTTTTTGCAAATATATAAAAAAAATGAAATATCACATTTACATTAGTATTCAGAACCTTTGCACAGTACTTTGTTTTAGCACCTTTGGCAGCAATTACAGCCTCGAGTCTTCTTGGGTATGACGCTACAAGCTTGGCACACCTGTATTTGGGGAGTTTCTCCCATTCTTCTCTGCAGATCCTCTCAAGCTCTGTCAGGTTGGATGGGAAGCGTCGCTGCACAGCTATTTTAGGGTCCGGGCTCTGGCTGGACCACTCAAAGACATTCAGAGACTTGTCCTGTAGCCACTCCTGCATTGTCTTGGCTGTGTGCTTAGGGTCGTTGTCCTGTTGGAAGGTGAACCTTTGCCACAGCTGCTGAAAAATATCCTCACAGCATGATGCTGCCACCACCATGCTTCACTGTTGGGATGGTGCCAGGTTTCCTCCAGACGTGATGCTTGGCAATCACACCAAAGAGTTCAATTTTGGTTTCATCAGACCAGAGAATCTTGTTTCTCATGGTCAGAGAGTCCTTTATGTGCCTCTTGGCAAACTCCAAGCGGGCTGTCGTGTGCCTTTCACTGAGGAGTGGCTTCCGTCTGGCCGCTCTACCATAAAGGCCTGATTGGTGGAGCCCTGCAGAGATGGTTGTCCTTCTGGAAGGTTCTCCCATTTCCACAGAGGAACTCTGGAGCTCTGTTAGAGTGACCATCAGGTTCTTGGTCACCTTCCTGAACAAGGCCTTTCTCCCCCGATTGCTCAGTTTGGCCCGGGGCGGCCAGCTCTAGGAAGAGTCTTGGTGGTTCTAAACTTCTTTAACTTAAGAATGATGGAGGCCACTGTGTTTTTGGGGGCCTTCAATGCTGCAGAAATGATTTGGTACCCTTCGCCAGGCCTGTGCCTCGACACAATCCTGTTTCAGAGCTCTATGGAAAATTCCTTGGTCCTAACGACTTGGTTTTTGCTCGAACATGTCAAATGTGGGACCTTTATATAGACAGCTGTGTGCCTTTCCAAATCATGTCCAATCAATTGAATTTACATCTCAAGTGTGATCAATGGAAACAGGACGTACCTGAGCTCAATTTCGAGTCCCATAGCAAAGTTTCTGATTACTTACGTAAATAAGGTATCTTTTTTTTCTTTATTTATAAATGTGGGAAAAAATGTATAAAAACTGTTTTTTCGCTTTGTTATTATGGGATATTCTGTGTAGATTGATCAGCAAAAAATATTATTTAATCCCTTTTAGAATAAGACTGTAATGTAACAAAATGTGGAAAAAGGGAAAGGGTCGGAAATACTTTCCAAATGCAGTGTATAAAGCTACTGTATTGTAACTGAAGGAAATAGAGGTTCGTAAAGGACTCTGTAAAGGACTCTGTAAAGGACTCTGTAAAGGACTCTGTAAAGGACTCTGTAAATGTGTTAAATGACGAGGTGTAAATGGGAAGGAGTGTGTACACACTCGTTTTTAAAGGACAACAAAGGCCCTCTCTCCTGTACTGAACATCACACATTTCCTTGCTTTGGAAGAAGATATTGAAAATCTTTGGGAAAATGTGTTATGACAGGTGTGAGAATAAGATGCTCTTTCATCAAATGGTCATTGGTCAGGGTGGACGTCTCTTGAAAAGGTCAATGACGAGTAGGTAAAGCTAAGGTACTTATATGAAAGAAACATGCAAACGGCGGAGTACTAAGCGACAAAATCTCCTTACATAACAGGACTGGATTTTTAACAAATTCCTTACCTTCCCCCAGGCCTGTATTCCTTTCTTCTATAAGCAAAGTCAAAGACATTCTCTTAATTTCTAAAAAGACATCTAATCTGCATAGGCCAACCACATACCACCAACAAATCTCTTTGGCAGCAACATCAGTCGCTTGCCTTGGCTAGAAAAGAGTTCATGCTGCTATGCCAGGGGTCTGTAGTGTTAATTATACTGTGGTGTGCAGCAATAGAGCAAAGGTTCATTAGCTCAGATCATTACTCAAGAGGTGAGGTGACTGACTTTATTAATAATCCAACTAGCATACTGTGAATATACTTTACAGCACATTTTTCAACCCTGTCATACTTTTCCCAACCTATTCTCTCAGTCTCTCTCGGTTTGTCTATCTTGCACTCTGTCTTTCTTCTTAATGTGTTCTGTTCCTAACACAGGTGTGAGTGAGTGCACGCACACACACACGCACACACAATCTGATAGACAACACGACTACATCAACTAAACCCAAGTCGAGACCAGGCTTGCGACTCCAACCCAAATTAGGGACTGTCAATCTTCTCAGACAGAGAAGCTCGGCAGGTTTAAATACTTCCCCTGTGAATCCCCTACTTATTTTCAGGCCCAGTCGTTCCTGGATAGGAACTCTTACTGAATTGTGAAGGCACCAAGTGATGAGGGCTGCCTTACAGCTCTGCTCTGACTGTGAGAAAACTCATCTCACTGAGGTTATTCTAATCAAGACGAGGATCCAGGTGAGAAAAATAAATCATCCATAGAAATAATGTTTTTAATAAGGGAGAAATGACTCACCGGAGATTATAGTTCCACAGGAGATAACACACCTTCCCCGGGATTATTTATTAAAAGTGACAGGCCAAGGAAGAGAAATATTCAAATAATTTCCGATATTTCAAAGTAAAAAAAACAAACATCCCTTACGGAAAAACCACATGATTTACAAATGTTTAGCACTTGTGAAATCATGTGAAACCATGTGTTTTTGGAACACTTCACATGCAGTGATATTTCACATGAAGTTTTACATGTGGATTTTCACGTGATCACATAACCTTTCACATGTGGATACATTTTTTACATGAGATTTCACAGGTGATAACAGCAATTTTAAAAAGTATGCTAGATACAGAGTGCTTTTAACATACAGCTTTTTAAATGTACATATTTGACACGCATTACTATATTGTGTATGTTTATTTATACAGTTATTATTATTCAACATGTTCTTAACTGGTATTTGAACTCAAAACCTTTTGGACAATGAAATCAATGACGAGAGAATAGTCAGCATAACTGATAACTAAAATAGCAGTACAGAGAAAGAGAAGTGCAGAGAAATATTACAGGTAATGAATGTTTAGGGGAATGCTACAGACTTTGTGGTTCAGCATATCTCAAATATTTTAGCTTAACAGATATAACACACGGAATTACACATTTGAAAATGTGATCACATGTGAAGTGTTTCTAAAACGTGTTCACATGTGAAATGTTAAGTGTTCCAAAAACACTTGTTTTCACATGTGAAATGTTAAGTGTTCCAAAAACACTTGTTTTCACATGTGAAATGTTAAGTGTTCCAAAAACACTTGTTTTCACATGTGAAATGTCACTTGTGAAGTATTCCCAAAACAGGTTTTCACATATGAAATAACATGTGTTTTTGGAACTCTTCACATGACATCACATGATTTTACATGTGAAATCAGTCAATTAAAATAAATTCCTTAGGCCAGAATCTATGGATTTCACATATCTTGGAATACAGATATGCCTCTGTTGGTCACAGATACCTTAAAAACAAAGTAGGGAGGTGGATCAGAAAACCAGTCAGTATCTGGTGTGACCACCATTTGCCTCATGCAGCACAACACATCTCCTTCACATAGAGTTGATCAGGCTGTTGACTGTGGCCTGTGGAATGTTGTCCCACTCCTCTTCGATGGCTGTGAAAAGTCACTGGATAGTGGCGGGAACTGGAACACGCTGTCATACACGTCGATCCAGATTATCCCAAACATGCTCAATGGGTGACATGTCTGGTGAGTATGCAGAAGAATACTGAGATATTGTGAGGACAGATGCTTGGAGACGAGATGTAAGTACAGGGAGTGAACAATGAATAATTACAGACAGTAAACAGAACACGGACAGCGTCAAGACAGGGAAAACAATAGGACAATGGTGACACGGGGATGAAACAGAGGAACAGACAGATACAGGGAAGGCAAACAAAACGTGAAGGAGTCCAGGTGAGTCCAATGAGCGCTGATGCGCGTAATGATGGTGACAGGTGTTCGTAATGATGGGCAGCCTGGCGCCCTCGAGCCCCAGATAGGGGGAGCGGGAGCAGGCGTTACAGATATTTTAAGCTTCCAGGAATTGTGTATAGATCCGTGCGACATGCCGAACTGCTGTGAGGTCAAGACCCTGGTGAGGACGATGAGCATGCAGATGAACTTCCCTGAGACGGTTTCTGACAGTTTGTGCAGAAATTCTTTGGTTGTGCAAACCCAGTTTCATCAGCTGTCCGGGTGGCTGGTCTCAGTTGGAGTTCCTGGGCTGGCGTGTTTACACGTGGTCTGTGTTCGTGAGGCCGGTTGGACGCTAAACCGTTTACTTTAAAGCCGTGTGCCAATGCCTGTATTACTTTATCTGAACCGTGTGATCAATGACGTCCAAAGCTTTGTTTCATCGAATAGCCACCTGATTGTTTTTTATAGACTAAAAAAAAGGTGCAACAGTGTGTGGTACGTCATCTATACTATTTTGTCTGCTCTAAATTCCTTTGAAATGCAGGTGTCACTAGTGTGCACTGTGTTGATCGAAGCCTTGAGTAATGAAGATATATTCAACACAATTGGCTGGAAAGCCTCAATGCTTCAGGAAGATTTGTTTCCCCATCCCTACAGTGAAGCGCATCACAAGAAACGTGCCATACGGGTGATGTATAAAATAATATATATATATATATATATTATTGATAAAATTTCAATATTGCTTGAGTTGCTTTGTATCACCACATTTGCTTGAGATGATTTTATTGCAACACTGCTCACTGCATCCAAGTTGCTTGACATAGGTGTTTCAAAGAGCTGTCAGTCAAGACGAGCTCATGAATTTAAGCTCATCCTTGAGATGTTTCTACCAATTGATTGGGAGAAGGGCCTGGTCAGGGAGGTGACCAAAAACCCGATGGACACTATGACAGAGCTCGAGAGTTCCTCTGTGGAGATGGGAGAATCTTCCAGAAGGTCAACCATCTCTGTAGCACTCCACCAATCAGGCCTTCATGATAGAGTGGCCAGACCTCAGTGAAAGGCACAAGGCCAGCCCACTTGAGGTTTGCCAAAAGGCCTCTCAGACCATGAGAAACAAGATTCTCTTTTCTGATGAAACCAAGATTGAACTATTTGGTGTGTTTGCCAAGCATCACGTCTGGAGGAAACCTGCCATCATCCTTACAGTGAAGCATGGTGGTGGCAGCATCATGCTGTGAGGATATTTTTCAGCAGCTGTGGCAAAGGTTCACCTTGCAGCAGGACAATGACCCTAAGCACACAGCCAAGACAATGCAGGAGTGGCTTCAGGACAAGTCCCTACAGTGAAGCATGGTGGTGGCAGCATCCTGCTTTGGAGGTTTCTCAGCAACAGGGACTGGGAGACTAGTCAGGACCGAGGGAAAGATGACCAGAGCAAAGTACAGATATAACCTTGATGAAAACCTGCTCCAGAGCGCTCAGGACCTAACTGGTTGTGAAGTTTCCTCTTCCAACAGGACAACGACCCTAAGCATACAGCCAAGACAACGCAGGTGTGGATTCGGGACAAGTCTCTGATTGTCCTTGACAGGCCCAGCCAGAGCCTGGACGAAGATCTTTGGAGAAACCAGAAAATACCTTTGCGTCATACCGAAGAAGACTCGAGGCTGTAATTGCTGCCGAAGGTGCTTCAACAAAGTACTGCGTAAAGGGTCTGAATACTTACGTAAATGTGATATTTATTTTATTCATGTTTTCTAAATTTGCAAAAAAATCTCAAAACCTGTTTTCGCTTTGTCACTATGGGGTATTGTATGTAGATTGATGAATAGAATACGGCTGTAACGTAACAAAATGTGGAAAAGGTTAAGGGGTCTGAATACTTTCTGAATGCACTGTATATCTCATAATGTTGAACAATTTGTTACCCTAAAAGTTAGTAATCTTGCCTCAGAAAAGGTGCTGACATAAACTTAACACAACGTTCCTCAGAGTATACAGAGTACAGACCATTCTGTCAGAAGGACTGAAGCCGAAGAATAATAATAATTGATGAGCATTCAGTGTATCAAAGCACTCCGTTACCAGGTAACCCCTTCAAAAAGCAAAGGAAAATGAAAGCTATAAACCCTCTTCTCTTCATGTTAAAGAGACATTTCTATCTGATCTCACTACTCCAAAACCACATCATCATGACAAAACATAAGCCCTTAACCATTACAAACAATAACCTGGCTTTACATGAACGCTTGAGAGGGTTCCTCTCCAGAGTGGTAGGGGATAATAACACGCATTCACACATCCATCCGTATATCCTACCATCACCATGCAAAACACGTCACAGCTTTCCCCCTCAACCGACACAAGCATCCAAGGTGTCAAGAGACATAGCATAATGATCCTTGCCTTTCCTTGGCACAGCACCTGTTGCCTGGTGAGTCAGCCTGAATAGCCAACAACCACTGTTTATTTATTAGCTGGGAATGGTGCCTGTTCTTATCTGTGGTTAAAAGGAACCTGAGGGAGTCTTTGACTGTGTGTACTGTGTGTGTAATGCAGGGAGCTGGTATTGTTAGTCCCCTAGCCTGCGGCTAGGGGGCCATCTTAGCGGTGGTGTGTGTGTGGCTTTATGTGTGTGTGACTTTGTGTGTAATGCAGGAGCTGTGACTGCGTTACTCCCAAGCCCGTGGCTAAAAGGGCCGCCTCAGCGGAGGTGCGTGTGCTGAAAGTCAGCGTGAGCTCCATCTCCTGCTTGTCTACCTCAACCCTTTCATCCAGACCGAACACACCAAGTGTGCTGTGCAGCCTTCCACAGTGTCACCATGGCAACTAATTGAAATAAGATTTTTTTTTTTATTTTTTTTTAGTTTAACCATTATTTAGTTTCCTGTTACTGGAGAGAAAAATAGGAGGATCTATTCATGAATGTTTGATTCTGGTAAAGAGCTCTTTAACGGATAAATACAGGCATGTAGCTAAAAAGGACTAGTGTTGCGAAGTAAGAGGAAAAATAAGTGAACGAGTTTAACAAGGAGATACAATGACGCGAGGGAAATCATCAGCGAATGTATGAGCCTTCAGGGTGTACTAGCTAATGGACTAACTTTAAGCATTCAAAGTGATGTGGTACACTGTATGATGCTAAAGCCAGTTAGCCAGATGGATACATGAACAGTAGCATTTCTAAGAAAACATTCAACCTTCTTACACCGGAAGAGAAAGTAAGCGAACCGAAATGGGGGAAGAGTAGAACACATAAGCCCATATGTCACCTCTAACCTTCCATGCAGGCAGTAGCACAGTATGTTCTGAAGAGGTCCATTGCGTGAGCTAAACCAGGCAAGTGTGATTCAACCACAGATAAACTCAGCAAAAAACCTGTCTTTCAAAGATAATTCAGAAAAATACAAATAGCTTCACAGATCTTCATTGTAAAGGGTTTAAACCCTGTTTCCCATGCTTGTCCAATGAACCATAAACAATTCATGAACATGCACCTGTGGAACGGTCGTTAAGACACTAACAGCTTACAGACGGTAGGCAATTAAGGTCACAGTTATGAAAACTGAGGACACTAAAGAGGCCTTTCTACGGACTCTGAAAAACACCAAAAGAAATATGTCCAGGGTCCCTGCTCATCTGCAGGAACGTGCTCTAGGCATGCTGCAAGGAGGCATGAGGACTGCAGATGTGGCCAGGACAATAAATTGCAATGTCTGTACTGTGAGATGCCTAAGACAGCGCCACAGGGAGAGAACGGACAGCTGATCGTCCTTGCAGTGGCAGACCACGTGTAACAACACCTGCACAGGATCGGTACATCCAAACATCACACCTGCGGGGCAGGTACAAGATGGCAACAACAACTGCCGAGTTACACAAGGAACGCACAATCAGTGCACATCAGTGCTCAGACTGTCCGCAAAAGACAGAGAGGCTGGACTGAGGGCTTGTAGGCCTTTTGTAAGGCAGGTCCTCAACAGACATCACCAGCAACAACGTCGCCTATGGGCACAAACCCTCCGTCGCTGGACCAGACAGGACTGGCAAAAAGTGCTCATCACTGACGAGTCGCGGTTGTCACGCCCTGGCCTTAGTTATCTTTGTTTTCTTTATTATTTTGGTTAGGTCAGGGTGTGACATGGGGGATTTATGTGTTTTGTCTTGTCTAGGGGTTTTGTATGTTTATGGGGTGTTTTCTAGTCTAGGTTTTCTATGTCTATGGTTGCCTAGATTGGTTCTCAATTAGAGGCAGCTGTTTATCATTGCCTCTGATTGGGAACCATATTTAGGCAGCCATATTCTTAAGGGATTTGGTGGGTTATTGTCTATGTATTGGTTGCTTGTGTCTGCACTTTATATATATAGCTTCACGTTCGTTTTGTTGTTTTGATTAGTTTGTTTAAGTGTTCTTCGTTTCGTGTTAAATAAATAGAAGAATGTATTCGTATCACGCTGCGCCTTGGTCCTTCTCTCTTCCTCCATACGACGAACGTGACAGCGGTTTTGTCTCACCAGGGGTGATGGTCGGATTCGCGTTTATCGTCGAAGGAATGAGTGTTACACCGAGGCCGCTCTGGAGCGGGATTGATTTGGAGGCGGAGGGTCCGTCATGGTCTGGGGCTGTGTGTCACAGCATCATCAGACTGAGCTTGTTGTCTCAACGCTGTGCATTACAGGGAAGATATCCTCCTCCCTCATGTGGTACCCGTCCTGCAGGCTCATCCTGACATGACCCTCCAGCATGACAATGCCACCAGCCATACTGCTCGTTCTGTGCGCGATGTCCTGCAGACAGGAATATCAGTGTTCTGCCATGGCTAGCGAAGAACCCGGATCGCAATCCCATTGAGCATGTCTGGGACCTGTTGGATCGGAGGGTGAGGGCTAGGGTCATTCCCCCCAGAAATGTCCGGGAACTTGCAGGTGCCTTGGTGGAAGAGTGGGGTGGTAACATCTGACTGTTACTTTTAGATTTTGACCCCCCCCCCCCCCCACACACACACACACACACACACAATTTGTTCAGGGACACATTATTCCATCTGTGGAACTTGTTCAGTTCATGTCTCAGTTGTTGAATCTTGTTATGTTCATACAAATATTTACATGTTAAGTTTGCTGAAAATAAACGCAGTTGACAGTGAGAGGGCGTTTCTTTTTTTGATGAGTTTATATTTCACTGGACAATAAAAAGCCTTTACCCTGACCATCAGGTCATGACCTCAGGTGGTCGCCAGCTGGGGGGCCATCGATTGGGTGGGTGGCAGCGATAGCAGTAGTGAATGTGGTATTGTTTGTTGGACATATAATTCACCAGAGAAGTGTTGACCTCTAACCTATTGTTATGTCTGAACCATAGTCTGTTGCGTTTATGTATTATATTGTTATGGCACAATCTAAATGTTCTCAGATGATTCAGACATCGATTAATCTTTTCTTAATTCTCTACTGCGGAGCAACTCTCCATTTCCATTCTGCATCATAACAGTATTTTATGAAGTTGTTTTTAAAGGGGGAATCAAAGTAATCAGGCAGATAATGTGACTTGATGATCATTATGCAGTCAAGCAGCTAGAGGTCAGAAACAGGTTGGAGGGATGTCTCCAAAATATTTACCAGACATGGGGGAAAGTGTTGCTCTGAATCTTAAGAATGTCATTTTGTTAAGTGAAGTTTGACTGGGACATTAAAGAGGGAAAAACAAACTGTGCACACACACACCATGCACACACAAACACACACACCATGCACACACAAACACACAGTTGACCTGTGTTCGACCACTAAGTGACACATAATTCTAATCAATCAGTCTAATTCACAATATCTCAGTTTGTGACCTCTGAGACGATCAGTCTACAGATAAAGGTTCATTGTGTTGGCACCATCACGGTGAACTCACTTCAAACCGCTGAACTCTGAAATAGTTTGGCACATATGTGACTAATATTGTTTTCTCTGGTGGGACAAAATAAAAACGTTTTTTTCTTCTCTTCCCTCCGTCTTATTTCCATCCACAACATAATGTTTCTAGGTTGTAAATGTCTAGATGCAGAAAGATTAACATTTATAGAATTAACATTTATATAACAAAATCAGATCAGTACAACTGTCCTTAGTTCCTCCCTCTGATGATGGCTCTACTTGTACCTTAGAAACAGGGCTCCAGTTAGCCCCAAACGCCATCCTATTCCCTACATAGTGCATTATTTTTGACCAGGGTAGAGTCCCAAACGCCATCCTATTCCTACATAGTGCATTATTTTTGACCAGGGTAGAGTCCCAAATGGCACCCTATTCCCTACATACGTAGGGCACTACTTTTGACCAGAGCCATATAGGTCCTGGTCCAAAAAAAGAGAACTATATAGGGAATAGGGTACAATTTTGCCACAGCACAGCACAGTAGAGAAAAATAGGCCTGAAGGTAAGGTCATGATATTTCACACAATGACCTTTCCAGCTGTGTTTTTATTATTGTAATCCTCAACACTTTTGAAAACTACTGTGCAAAGGAAATAACAGATTTATAAGTAATGGGATATGGGTGTCACAATGAACTGTCATATCCACCGACAAAAGGAAATATTCATTGACTTATACAAATCGCCGCTATTCCGTCCCAAAATTGGTGCATGGCAAAGATCTTAGAAATGGCGCATATTTCTGGGTTACCTATAACGAATCCCTATCAATCATTTTGGACAAACATTACAGGAAGTAGGTTACACCCTGCGGGATGAGGGGACTTGCTGTTTCTCTGTATGCCTGCCTGCCGTCATACTATCACGGAGATCTCTCTCCACCGTGTGATACAGTACCTGCCAATGAGTTCATTTGTATAACGTGCTTGTATTCATCACTGAATTAATAGACATTCCTTCACATACATAGGTTACATTATAATGAAGGAGGCAACAAGCATCCACTGGAAAGACGACATCTGGAAGCACAATAAAAACACAATACATCCAAAGAGTGACATTTCCACACTTACAATCATTCCTGTCTCCAACTACTGGCAGCTTGATTTGTTTGACTTCATCAGTATGTAATGAAATTGCCCCAGGCAGTAAAACAACACATACCACAGAAAAGCATTGTATTTCCAATAGAGCAATAGGGCTATACAGCATAGTCAGCTTCCATTGGTTGGTTGTGTCTGAGGAATGCTGGGACCATTTCCTGTCCAAGGAATATCTCTTATATGTCCTGTCGGAGTCTTGGGTTTTACACAGGGTATCAGGGGAGAGTGGGGTAAGTTGAGCCACCCTTGTTTCTAGGAAACCATACAGAAAATGTATAATTTGGAAAATAGTTTGGAAGAGGTCATCATTTCATGGGGTCTGTGAAGGAAGAAACCACATGGAAAAAGTGGTAAAAAAAAATAAAACAATACAAATTAACTTATTGTGTTAGAAGTTTCATGATGCTTGTATCTAAACCAAATTATATAATTTTAAGATTATATAATCTGTAAACTTCAATATTAGTTCCTACTTTCCTAGCCTGAAAGTACATCATTGTAGCTGTGTGTGCTAATATAGTCAAAATGTTTGCCTTGGGGGTCGATGGTTGAGCCAATGGCAAGCTGAGCAAATTGACGTGTTTTCTTCCCAGGCGTAATGCAAGGCATTATCTCTGGGATATTACATAACAACAGGGCTTGGCCTATGTTAAATAAAGATAGGCATGGTTTTAAAAAGATATTGGCAATGTTTCATTCAGTACAGAATTGTGTAGGCGGCTTAACCTACCCTGTCCCTCGGATCAACTTACCCCATACTCAGGGTCATTCGTGTCAATAGAGCACATTTTTTGGACAAACTGTTTTTTCAAAACTGTAATGTTGACATGAATTCTAATTATTTCCAGGGTTACACCACATCCTGAAATATATGTAGATATCTTTGTTAGACTACTATTTTTCCCTTGACGGTGTGAATCTGAATGTAAAAAAATAGCTCAATTTACCCCACCTTCCCCAACCAACCTTATGCCAAATCCCACTTCATTTGCCCAATTTGCATCACACTCCAGTAGGTAACTCCAGTGGGTGACATTCCACACACAGTCCATCCCCCTTTAGGTTCGTTATTTTTTCAAATACTGTTACATTTTTGTATTCTGCATAAATGCAGAGGACGTCATCACTCACGTGTTGTTTGGGGGAACAGCGGGTTTGATGTGTGATGTGACAGCCCGGTATGTGTTTAGTCCGGGAAATGGAAATGGTCTGTTAAATAGATGGAGTATTGGTAAGGGGGAAACAGTATTAAGTGCAATCTGTTTTGTTCGTTCATGCAGACCAGGCAGGTTATTACTCAGCAAGAGACAAAACAGCTTTCAAAGCTCTTCAATGAGAAATGTCACTTTTGGGGACAGGGAGCTTTTCAGCAAAAAGTGTTACAGAGTGTTCCAATTTTAGATTATATAGCAGTTTTATTAGTTATAAGGCTTCAGTTTATTACTTTGTGGAAGTAAGACATTCGTCTCCGTTTAATGGGGCCTGGCAGCCTATGGCCATTATGTTGTTTGTGTGTATAAAATAGTCCAGGAAAAACAGATGGCTGTATCTTATGACTCAATCTTGCAGATGGCGTTGTGTGTTTCACTCGTTAAGATGGAGCTCCAGGTGTACATATATTTACTGTTGAATTCCTTTATTTGTATGAGCCGTGACAAATGTAGACACCACCTGACACTCCCTTTGAAGCGGGCAGATCATGTTCACAACATCACTAAAAAAAGACATTCCGGACACTATTATTTCAAAAAAGGTCCTGGGCCCATATTCATAAATCATTTCAGAGTAGGAGTGCTGATCTAGGATCAATTGCCTTTAAGATAACGTTTTGTAACATTACATGGACAGAAGGGACCTGAGCTGCTGTCAACCCAGGACAGGCAGTGGTATATAAACTCATCTACACTAAACAAAAATACAAATGCCACATGCAACAATTTCAAAGATTTTACTGAGTTAGTTCATATAAGGAAATCAGTCAGTTGAAATAAATGCATTAGGCCCTAATCTATGGATTCCACATGACTGGGAATACAGATATGAGTCCTGTTGGTCACAGATACCTTTAAAAAAAGGTAGGGATGTGGATCAGAAAACCAGTCCGTATCTGGTGTGACCACCATTTGATTCATGCAGCACGGCACATCTCCTTCGCATAGAGTTGATCAGGCTGTTGACTGTGGCCAGGGGAATGTTGTCCCACTCCTTTTCAATGGCAGTGCAAAATTGCTGGATATTGGCGGGAACTCGAACAAGCTGTCGTACACGTCGATCCAGAGCATCCCAATTATGCTAAATTGGTGACATGTCTGGTGAGTATGCAGGCCAAAAACTGGGACATTTTCAGCTTTCAGGAATTGTCTACAGATCCTTACGACATGGGTCCGGGCATTATCATGCTGAAACATGATGTGATGGCAGTGGATGAATGGCATGACAATGGGCCTCAGAATCTTGTCGGGTATCACTGAGAATTCAAATTGCCATCAATAAAATGCAATTGTGTTCGTTGTCTGTAGCTTATGTCTGCCCATACCATAACCCCACCGCCACCATGGAACAGTCTGTTCACAACGTTGACATCAGCAAACCACTTGCCATACACACTGTCTGCCATCTACTCGGTACAGTTGAAACCGGGATTTATTTGTGAGGAGCACACTTCTCCAGAGTGCCAGTGGCCATCGAAGGTGAGCATTTGCCCACTGAAGTCGGTTACGACCCCGAACTGCAGTCAAGTCAAGACCCCAGTGAGGACAATGAGCATGCAGATGAGCTTCCCTGAGACTGTTTCTGACAGTTTATGCAGAAATTCTTTGGTTGTGCAAACCCACAGTTTCATCAGCTGTCCGGGTGGTTGAAGCCAGATGTGGAGGTCCTGGGATGGCGTGGTTACATGTGGTCTGTGGTTGTGAGGCCAGTTCGACATACTGTCAAATTCTCGAAAACAACATTGTTTTATTGTCTAAAGTTAGAGAAATTAACATTAAAATTCTCCGGCAACAGGTTTGGTGGACATTCCTATAGTCAGCATGCCAATTGCACGCTACCTAAAACTGTGGAATTGTGTTGTGTAACAGAGCTTCAAATTTTAGTGGCCTTTTATTGTCCCCAGCATAAGGTACACCTGTGTAATGATCATGCTGTTTAATCAGCTTCTTGATGTCCCACACCTATCAGGTGGATGGATTATCTTGGCAAAGGAGAAATGCACACTAGCAGGGATGTAAACACATTTGTGTACAAAATTTGAGATAAGTAATATTTTTTGTGCCTATGGAACATTTCTGAGATCTTTTCTTTCAGCTTGTGAAACATGGGACCAACACTTTACATGTTGCGTTTATAGTTTTGTTCAGTGTACCTGTAACCTTGGAGACAGGACATTCCTCCTGAATGGAGGTACTGAGAGATGGGTAGCTGGTAGCTCCATCCAGACCAACTAGCCAAGAGTGTATCAGGCCAATGTTTTCCTTTAGAATGAGGGTCATGGTAAAGTGCTATTCGTCTGTCAAGGTCTTCCAGGAAAATGATTAATGGAGATGGGGCTTGGGAAGGGTAAAGGAGACCATCTTTTATCCTCCATATAACACTGGGAAGATCTAATGTGTATACTCCTCATGTCCTCTCTCCTTAAAACCCATTGGATGAAAAAGTCAGAGGTCCCTCCCCGCCGACATTCTCCTCCATTGGGCTTTGAAAAGAGGCGAGAAGAGAGAACGTGAGGAGTATGCAATTGAGATTCTCCCACTGTCTGATTTCATAGGGGCCTGGCCCGGCAGGTTGAGGAGGTGACATGTGGAACTCTGGTTTGTGTGTTTAGTTTGACAGGAGGGAAGGAGAGAGAGAGGGAGAGAGAGAGGGAGGAGAGAGAGCGAGAAACAGAGATACAGTATACACTGAATATACAAAACATTAGGAACACCTTCCTAATATTGAATTGCACCCCCTTCCCCAGAACAGCCTTATGACAGCACCTTATGTCAGCACCTTAATTGGGTAAGACGGGCTCATAGTAATGCCTGGAGTATATATATATATATATATTAGGGCTGTTCCTGACTAAAATATATAAAGACACGCTATGTTTGAAAAAAATAAACTATATGTTGGCTACTGAGCTTGTCTGATGCTTTAAGCACACTGTGATTAAATAATTAGGACACACGAATGACTCGAGGGAATAATAGAATAATAGTAAAAATAAAGAAAAACCATGGAATGAGTCGGTGTGTCCAAACTTGTACAGTACAGACAGACAGGCAGACAGGCAGACAGGCAGACAGGCAGACAGGCAGACAGGCAGACAGGCAGACAGGCAGACAGGCAGACAGGCAGACAGGCAGACAGGCAGACAGGCAGACAGGCAGACAGGCAGACAGGCAGGCAGACAGGCAGACAGGCAGACAGACAGACAGACAGACAGAGCTGGTAGTCCCATCTACCAGGTGTGGAACAGGGAAGAGACTCTGGGGTAATGCTAATTTGGTATAGAGCAAACCTAACCCACTTCATTAAATTAATCAAACATTTTTACATTTGACATCTGGCTAGAAATTAATAAGGACATGATCTCAACAGAGAAACATTTCCTCATGTGTGCTACCTATATCCCCCCAATAGAATCCCCATACTTTAACGATGACAGCTTCTCCATCCTAGAGGGGGAGATCAAAAATGTCCAGGCTCAGGGACATGTACAGTACTAGTCTTCTGGAAAAATTAGAAAACTCTAAACAACAACACGAAGCGTTATCTATCCACAACGGAGATGTATGGATAAACCAATTCTCCAATCTTTGTGGCTCTATAACAAAGAACAAACAGCAAAAACATATACATGATTAAATACAAATCTTAGAATCAACTATTAAAGACTACCAGAACCCACTGGATTCTCCATTTACATTAAATGAACTACAAGATAGAATACAAACCCTCCAAACAAAAAGGCCAATGGGGTTGATGGTATCCAAAATTAAATGATAAAGTATACAGACCACAAATTCCAATTGGCTATACTTAAACTCTTTAACTCCATCCTCAGCTCTGGCATATTACCCAATATTTGGAACCAAGGACTGATCACCCCAATCCACAAATTTGACCACAATAACTATATTGGGATATATGTCAACAGCAACCTTGGGAAAATCCTCTGCACTATCATTAACAGCAGAATCGAACATTTCCTCAGCGAAAACAATGTACTGAGCAAATGTCAAATTGTCTTTTTACCAAATTACCGTACGACAGACCACGTGTTCACCCTGCACACCCTAATTGACAAACAAACAAACAAAGAAACCAAATCAAAGGAAAAGTCTTCTAATGCTTTGTTAATTTCAAAAAAGCTTTCGACTCAATTTGGCATGAGTGCCTGCTATAAAGATTGATGGAAATGGTGTTGGGGGAAAAACATACAACATTATAGAATCCATGTACACAAACAACAAGTGCGGGGTTACAATTAGCAAAAAACGCACACATTACTTTCCACAGGGCCGGGGGGTCAGAAAGGGATGCAGCTTAAGCCCCACCCCCTTCAACATATATATCAACGAGTTGGAGAGGGCACTATAACAGTCTGCAGCACCTGGCCTCACACTCCTAGAATCTGAAGTCAAATGTCTACTATTTGCTGATGATCTGGTGCTTCTGTCCCCAACCAAGGAGGGCCTACAGCAGCACCTAGATCTTCTGCACAGACCTGGGCGCTGACAGTATTTCAGTCAGACCAAAATAAGGGTGTTACAAAAAAGGTCCAGTTCCCAGGACCACAAATACAAATTCCATCTCGACACCGTTGCCCTAGATCACACAAAAAACTATACATACATCGGCCTAAACATCAGCACCACAGGTAACTTCCACAAAGCTGTGAACAAGCTGAGAGACAAGGAGAGAAAGGCCTTCTGTGCCATCAAAATTAGCATAAAATTTGACATACCCGTTAGGATCTGGCAAAAAATACTTGAATCAGATATATAACCCATTGCCCTTTATGGTTGTAAGGTCTGGGGTCCGCTCACCAACCAAGAATTCACAAAATGGGACAAACACCAAATGGAGACTCTGCATGCAGAATTCTGCTAAAAATATCCTCAGTGTACAATGTAACACACCAACTAATGCATGCAGAGCAGAATTAGGCCGATACCAGCTAATTATCAAAATCCAGAAAAGAGACGTTAAATTCTACAACCACCTAAAAGGACACGATTCCCAAACCTTCCATAGCAAAGCCATCACCTACATAGAGATGAACCTGGAGAAGAGTCCCCTAAGCAAGCTGGTCCTGGGGCTCTGTTCACAAACACAAACAGACCCCAGAGCCCCAGGACAGCAACACAATTAGACCCAACCAAATCATGAGAAAACAAAAATATAATTACTTGACACATTGGAAAGAATTGACAAAAAAACAGCGCAAACTAGAATGCTATTTGGCCCTAAACAGAGCGTGCACTGTGGCAGAATACCTAACCACTGTGACTGACTCAAAATTAAGGAAATCTTCGACTATGTACAGACTTAGTGAGCATAGCCTTGCAATTAAGAAAGGCAGCCGAAGACCGACCTGGCTCTCAAGAGAAGACAGGCTATGTGCACACTGTCCACAAAATGAAGTGGAAACTGAGCTGCACTTCCTAACCTCCTGCCAAACGTATGACCATATTAGAGACACATATTTCCCTCAGACCCACAAAGAATTTGAAAACAAACCAAATTTTGATTAACTCCCATATCTACTGGATGAAATACCACAGTGTTCAATCACAGCAGCAAGATTTGTGACCTGTTGCCACAAGAAAAGGGCAACCAGTGAAGAACAAACACCATTGTAAATACAACCTATTTGGTGAAGCGGCAAATCACTTCTATTGATATTTCCCTTCTTCCTCCTCCTCCTCCAGAAGCAGCGCACCTTAATCAGCTACAGGATCTCCTTCTCTTATTGACAGACTCCAGCTGTTGGAGTGTTGGTCTCTCCACTGTGGAGCGTAGTGACTGAGTGGTGCTGTAAATCTCATTCAATTTAGCCAAGCCACACCGGTCCCTTTTACCTGTCACCATTCATTGTGTTCATTAGGGAACATACACAGCCAATCAGCGTCTTCAGGTTCAATCAGATTATTAACAGCTCAGCTAAACTGTAAACACATACAACTGTTTAGTGTTTTCTCTCTTAATGTGTTTGACGATTGGAAAGTTATTATTGATTCCTTGACAGAATTTGAAACAGGCTAAAAATGACAATACAGTTAGATGAACTTGGTGTTGATGTGAATGGTTTGTAGGTTTTAAATCAATAACTATCTTGATGCGATGGCTGGGGTTTTACTTTACAGGAGACGGAATGCGGAATCATTGTGTGACTGAAATAGCTATGCAACCAACAATGTGAGTGTCTCATCGGTCAAATGGCCCTTTACAATCAAAAGAAAAATAAACAGCATGCCAACAAGTGATTTCAGACTCTTGCATACTATGATTACTTATGTTCAGTCGAGACTTCAATCAGTCCATTGACTCCGATCCCTCTGAAAAGGAGCGTGGTGATGACAGAAAAACATCCTTACTGTTACTCCACGTCAGTTTAGTTACACAACACTGGTCAGTGACCACAGCTCACCCTGCTGACCATTAGTAAGCCACTGTCACTGTGACTGATCCCAGAGAAACATCTACCAGGAGAAATACAGTCCCATTAAACAAGATGACATTTTCACTGCAACCTTGCAAAGCAGAGACAAAACATGTGGCATGACTATCAGTTTCATGATTATTTGCATAATACCATTTATATTCAAGACCAATCTTGTCATATAATAACATATTTTCGACTTATCAGAGTCGTGCATGGAATCGTTTGGCATTGCTGTTGCCAAGTCTTTCCCCAAAAGTTTGGTAATGCACGAGGAACATCTTGAGCAAGTTTCACGCCCTAGGCGACTGTTTACCAATGATACAATAAAACAGTAGACTTTATGCCAGAGTCCCACAAGACAGCAGAAAGCCAATACTAAGCCCACTATGTCCACAGGCATTCTGCAAAGCAAAACAATCCACTGAAGTACATCTAAACCATGGCAACAACACGAACGCAGATAGAGACGTCTCCATCAACTTTCAATGCCGAAAGGTCAACGCCTTCAAAAAATACGAAGCATCAGATGATTGGTTTACCATATTTCCCTGAAGCAACCATTTACCTTCAGTTACAGGCAGGACCCCTACGAGAGTTCAAATGAAGCAATATGATTGGTTGTGCCTGCTCTTTGCAGGCATTAGTGGCATACGAGTGGGTGAAACGCATTTTCTCCCGGGACTAAGTAAAAATAGTCAGGATGGAGACGTCTCTATAGCAACAAGCTATTCAGCCAACATAACACCTGAACGAAAATGCCAGGGGCATTAGGAGGCACTCTTTCCTCTTGTCTAAAAAAATATCTGAATTCCCCAGAGCAGTAACTGGGGACATTGCCCTGTGTAAAGTGCCGTATTTTGGATGGGATGTTAAACGGATGTCCTGACTCTCTGTGGTCACTAAAGATCCTATGGCACTTATCGTAAGAGTAGGTGTGTTAACCCCAGTGTCCTGGCTAAATTCCCAATCTGGCCCTCAAGGCCACCTAATCATCTCCAGTTTCCAATTGGCTCATTCATCCCCAATACTCTCTCCTGTAACTATTCCCCAAGTTGTTGCTGTCAAATGTGAATGTGTACTCAGTCAACTCACCTGGTAAATAAGGGTAAAAAATGACAAATACAACACCCTCCAAAAAACAGACAGCCCCTCTTAATATTGTTAATGAGTTTGTGTGAAAATAAATAGCAGACACACACAGAGAGAGAGAGAGAGAGAGAGAGAGGAATTGTATCAAACATATATCAAACTAATAGAATGGTTTCCATGTGTTTGTCATTCCATTCACTCTATTCCAGGCATTACTATGAGCCAACCTCCCCTCACCAGCTCCTGTGAATTCAATTACACAGCAGAAGATAATGGACTGACGAAAAACATCAAATCTGCTGCCATGTCCCTGACTTGTCGCCTGGTGAAAATCCTAAAATCTGCTGCCATGTCCCTGACTTGTCGCCTGGTGAAAATCCTAAAATCTGCTGCCATGTCCCTGACTTGTCGCCTGGTGAAAATCCTAAAATCTGCTGCCATGTCCCTGACTTGTCGCTGGTGAAAAACCTCAAATCTGCTGCCATGTCCCTGACTTGTCGCCTGGTGAAAATCCTAAAATCTGCTGCCATGTCCCTGACTTGTCGCCTGGTGAAAATCCTAAAATCTGCTGCCATGTCCCTGACTTGTCGCTGGTGAAAATCCTAAAGTCTGCTGCCATGTCCCTGACTTGTCGCTGGTGAAAAACCTAAAATCTGCTACCATGTCCCTAACTTGTCGCATGGTGAAAAACCTAAAATCTGCTGCCATGTCCCGGACTTGTCGCCTGGTGAAAAACTTCAAATCTGCTGCCTTGTGAACTGGCCGCCAATACCCATAAGTGTCCTGATACTGTGAAATACATTACCGTGTGCACTTAAGAGGCACATGACAAAAATCCCATGAAAGACAAAATAAATGTATAGTAACAGCTGGCTGATACATTAGAGGAGAGTAGAGAGATTCTTCTTTCTTGACCTTCAAGGCAACCTGTTCCAGGCTCTGGCCAGTCCAGCCTTGAAAGAACAGAAAGCCATTACTCCAAGAGCAGCTCTTTTCAGTCACATACAATCCAACTTTGTATTCTTCTTTGAAGCTGTATAGGATTTGTGGCATATTTCCCAAGACATCGATGACAACTGTCTGTTACCGTGAAGGACTGATCTATCATTCTAAATCCTTTTCAGCTCACAGACTGCAGCTATAGATTTATCCAAGAAAGAACATACTATAGACATCAAAATTCTTATGACTCCCCATTACATTGCTTCAATCATTTTGAAGCACTACTTCTATTACCATAACCACTGAATGAAAAAGCAGGAAACTAAGCCAAAGCCAGTGCCGACAGTGTGCATTCATCCTTGAGTTGATTCATCGAAAAACACAGTCAAAAAACTAAATGTTAATGCAGCTATCTACCTTTGACAGTAATTAATTGTTTAATTCATATTTTAATGTATCTTAGAAAAACACAGTAATGGTGTTTGTGTAACTCTCTGCAGAGACAGCCACTAGCGCAGAGCGAATGCTCATTACAGGTGTACCTGTACACACAAAAAAGTAGAGTTCTTCAAGGGTTCTTTAG
Source organism: Salvelinus fontinalis (assembly GCF_029448725.1). Taxonomy (NCBI): domain Eukaryota; kingdom Metazoa; phylum Chordata; class Actinopteri; order Salmoniformes; family Salmonidae; genus Salvelinus; species Salvelinus fontinalis. Next base: position 18,294,456 of record NC_074665.1, read on the forward strand.
GAAGGGTGATGGTTCTATATAGAACCATACTGATCCAAATAACCCATTTAGCTCTCCAATGGTTCTTTGCAGTTCAAAAAATGGTTGTTTTCTCTTTGACTGATAATTAAAATGTAGGGACGGCGGCTAATTCGAATATTTTGGGACTGGGTTTGCTCACAGCTCTTTTGTGCAACCGTGAGTGAGAGTGTCATTCCAGTTCATCTAATTGATTGTGTTATGCCATTAAATGTCAAATTTGACTATGGCCAGCATCAGTATATTGTGTACAACTCACTCATGTAAGCTCTTGTCCCAATTGAGACTTGATTTTGATTTGGTAATGTTGTCCGTTGTCTCCTCAGGGACCCCCAGCTGTTCTAGAGCTAGCACACCTGATTCAATGTGTTACTAAACATAATAATACAACCTATGGAATATTAGAACCATTTGTTTTCAGGGTTTAGTCAGGCATGCTTCTGTTAGTGAATGGAACACGTTTTGGTGCTATCTGGAACCTTTTTTTGAAGGTTCTACAAATATAAAGAACCCTTTCCTAAGGTTCGATAAAGAACCATTAAAAAAAGGTTCTATATAGCACCAAAAAAAAGGGTTCCGCTATGGTTACAACCCTTTTGGGGGCTATATAGAATCCTTTTTTATGGTTCTTTATTGAACCTTTATGGATGATTTTTCACATGGCTGAAGACAGTCATCTGTGTAAACTGTTGAACGGACACTGGCGTGTAAGTAGAGCACAAACAAATAAGCTAGCGAACGTCCTTGGCTGCTATTTTAGCCATGTCAGAAACACCAAACTTTGGGAGCTTGGGAAAACGACTATGCTGCTAATTTATAATACATGCACACACCAGAACAGACGTGTCACTGTTCAAAAATCCAGAGCAAATTCTATCCCTTATGCATTGATTCAGTATGCTCCTAGCCAAAGATGTACTTTTAAGGAGCCTACCTTCAGAAAGTTATTAAACCCAGAAGCACAACATCGCGAGACCTCTGGGAATGCTTGCGAAATAGAACAAACAGACCAGGCCAGGGTTAAAGTAGTCAATGAGAGAAGTGACTAAATCCTTCCTTAGTTGTTCATTTTATGGAAATCTAAGAGCACAACGTAGATTTGAGCCAATGTCTTAAGCCGTTGAACATGTTATTACTCCAACCTCATGAAAGTGACAAACTGACACGTCTTCATTTTTTGTCAAAAACAACTTTATAGCAAAGGAGGGCCTTTGATTTGACGGCCTGTACATGCGTAGTTCGGCGTAAGCTGACCCTTAGACTCGATGATGTCTCGACACATGATCATAGCTAGCTAACGTCACCATGACATTGCCGACAAGTGTGATCTGGGATTTCTATTGGAGAAGCAGTTTAAGCCCATCTTCACATCTGTCTTTGCTACCATTACTCCTTAAGATCCAATGATCTTGTTATTTTTAGAGATACACTAGCTCTGGCAGCCAAAACAGCCAAATACTCCATCTAAACGCAAATTGATTCTCAACTGCAATATGGTTCGAGAAACATAAAGCCTCGTAATTTCATGTCACATCAAAATTATTTCACAAATGCAAAATATACACTTATTGTATACTGTTTTAACTGGCTTTATCACAGTATTTTTCAGTGACAACACGTTTCTGGCGGCCTCCGTTACACACAGGTGTTCGGAGCATGTTAGATAGCTAATTAGCACAGGTGGTCCCTCTGTCGTTCGTCTGTCTTCTGTAAATGAACGCTGTGACATGGAGGTATGGCCGTGCGGGAACACTAATCCTAACTCTTTAAAGATGTCTATCAATTTAACCGTTTTGTTCTTTGAAAATAATCTATTGCTGATATGAAAGACAAGGTCCTTATGCTTCTAAAACCGAGTGTCAGAGCTCTTAAAGAAACTCCCCCCTACAGAAGACGCCTTTGTCCAATGATTCTTATGTGAAATGTAAATGGAACTGAGAGTCATGATCAAGGGCTGGTACGCTCCCTCTGTCAATTAAAATGTCTTATTGTCATTATACTCCAAATTTACGCTGACTGATCAACGCGGTGTCAAGTTACTTTTCACTGTGTTACCGAACACCTGAAGTTTCCCTCAAAGCATCCAATAACATCATAATGATCATTGCTTGCTTGTGTAACCTGTGCGCAGTCAAAAGAAAACGTCATGCTTGCTAACTTGGTAAGGTATGTGATAAAATGAAACTGTTTTCAACACAACTGTTTTAGACATTTTGTTTTTACCAAGCAAGAGAAATAAACGTTCAATCAGTACTGAGTGAATGAACAACGAAAACATTTTTGGAAGGAACGCTTGCTGTCATCACCAGACTGTCCATTTCAACGGTGTCAAGTTGATGTATCTATTACAGGGTTCATAGCATAACAGTTAGCGTGGTCACCGCCGTGGGATATGAAGATCCTACATCCTATTTTGACCATTCTCTTTCGCGTATAGTTTTTGACACTCCCCTGGCTTTTCCGACACACACACACACAGACGTGAACATAGTGTGTGCTTATGTAAATGTATTAGGTGTCTCTTAAAAGAGCCTTTGGGTACGTTGGGCGTCGTTGAGTGGCAAGGGACAGGGAGTGTGACATGTACTAGTACCAGTGTACGCTTCTTGCTACTATGGAGGAGAGAACAGGGCCCGGTTTCCCGATAGCAATGGATTTTTAGCCTTATGAGTGTTTTAACATTGCATCTTTCCTACAACGGCTGAAGATGTAACACGAGTTCCCCAAAAACACCAAGCAGAGAGAACGGTTGCCAAGTGCGTTGTTGGAGCAAGTGTCGACACTGATAGGATCGAAAGAAAGGAAACGTTGCTCTCGGACCATCTTTCTCCATTCAAATATTTCCTTAACATTAGAATGATTTCACAATACTGATGACGGATCAGCTCCTGGAGAGATATTAATACCTATGGCTGCAAATATTGAGGTGGCTTATTCTAATGGCACCCAATAAAAATGCACTAAATCCCAAATTTGGCACATCACTGCGCACGTTAGGCTACACATCATGAAATATGTTGAGACAAATGACAGACAGTAGCCTACAAGGACTAAAACAGAGCTCAATTGATTGGACATGAAATGTATTTCAATTGGATTGAGATAGGCCTATGGCTTACTGTTTCTACACATGCTCTTTCCATAACATAGACTGACCAGGTGAATGCAAGTGAAAGCTATGATCCCTTATTGATGTCACTTGTTAAATCCACTTCAATCAGTGTAGATGAAGGGAAGGAGACAGATTTAAGAAGGATTTTTAAGCCTGGAGACAATTGAGACATGGATTGTGTATGCGCCATTCAGAGGGTGAATGGGCAAGACAAAAGATTTAAGTGCCTTTGAACAGGGTATGGTAGTAGGTGCCAAGCGCACCGGTTTGATTGTGTCAAGAACTGCAACGCTGCTGGGTTTTTCACACTCAACAGTTTCCCATGTGTAACAAGAATGATCCACCCCCATTGGCTGTCCAACCAACTTGACATAGCTGTGGGAAGCATGGGTGTCAACATTGAGTCAAAAGTGTACATGTTTCGTACACTCAGTGTATTTTAACGCAGTCATCTCGGTTTTCATTTGAAGCATCTTTTTATACATTGCTTTTTTTGTATCAATTGCAAAGACATTGAAAACGTTGGATTTGTAGTCAACCTTGTTCTGAAGTTATTGTGGTCAGAGAGAGCTGGATAAACCATGTGATTCTATGTTTAGCAGAGATATTCTGTGAATAAAATGACGCAGGAGGCCAGAAAAGCATCTACCAAAGCTGTTCTACGAGAGGTCTGAGGCAGCCGTTAGATTAAAACAATTTTCAAGTGCAACTTTAATAACTATGGTGTTGGGAAACAGCTCTGAGATTTAAAGATGCTACTATGAAGGTTATAACGATTAACTTAGCTTTGGGCCTAGCTCTCAAACTCTGCTCCCATCTGCTTTCATATTTACAGGACCTTCAGAAAGTATTCACAGCCCTTGACTTTTTTCCACATTTTGCTGTGTTACATCCTGAATTTAAAGGGGATTTAATTCTGTCACGTTCCTGACCTATTTATGTTAGTTTGTTATGTGTGTTAGTTGGTCAGGACGTGAGGTTGGGTGGGCATTCTATGTTTTCTGTTTCTGTGTTGGTTTTGGGTTGCCTGGTATGGCTCTTAATTAGAGGCAGGTGTTTGGCGTTCCTCTAATTAAGAGTCATATTTAGGTAGGCGTTGTCACAGTGTTCGTTGTGGGTGATTGTCTTCCGTGTCTGTGTAATTGTTTGCACCATACTGGACTGTTTACGGTTTGTTCGGTTTGTGTAGCTTATGTTTCCTATTTGTGTGTTCTTCTTGTTTTATGTAAGTTCGTCGTCTAGGTCTGTCTACACCGTTTGTTGTTTTTTGTTAGTTTAATCAAGTTCGTGTTTTTCGTTAAATAAATATGTCATTTCACTTCGCTGCGCCTTGGTTCCCTCAATACTCCTCCTCTTCCGAAGATGAAGAGGAGGAGGAATGCCGTTACAGAATCACCCACCAAATCTCCAGAACCAAGCAGCGGAGTAAACGGAGTAAGGGACAGGAAAAGAAGGAGGAATGGACTTGGGACGATATATTGGACGGAAAAGGTTGCTACACATGGGAGGAGATCCTGGCTGGTAGGGATCGCCTCCCATGGGAACAGCTGGAGGCACTGAGGAGAGCAGAGGCTACCGGAGAGAGGAACCGGAGTTATGAGGGAACGCGTCTTGCACGGAAGCCCAAAAAGCCCGTGAGTAACACCCAAAAATTTCTTGGGGGGGGGGCTAAGAGGTAGTGGGCCAAGGGCAGGTAGGAGACCTGCGCCCACTTCCCAGGCTTACCGTGGAGAGCGGGAGTACGGGCAGGCGCCGTGTTACGCAGTAGAGCGCACGGTGTCTCCTGTATGAGTGCATAGCCCAGTGCGGGTTATTCCACCTCCCCGCACTGGTAGGGCTAGATTGGGCATTGAGCCAGGTGTCATGAGGCCGGCTCAACGCGTCTGGTCTCCAGTGCGTCTCCTCGGGCCGGCATACATGGCACCTGCCTTACGCATGGTTTCCCCGGTTCGCCTACATAGGCCGGTGCGGGTTATTCCACCTCCCCGCACTGGTCGGGCGACCGGGAGCATTCAACCAGGTAAGGTTGGGCAGGCTCAATGCTCAAGAGTGCCAGTACGCCTCCAGGGTCCGGTATTTCCGGCGCCACCTCCCCGCCCAAGCCTAGTACCTACAGTGCCTACACTACGCACTAGGCTACCAGTGCGTCTCCTGAGCCCTGTTCCTCCTCCACGCACTCTCCCTGTAGTGCGTGTATCCAGTTCGGTGCCTCCAGTTCCGGCACCACGCACTAAGCCTCCTGTGCGTCTCCAGAGCCCTGTACACACTGTTTCTTCTCCCCCTACTAATCCTGATGTGCTTGTCCTCAGCCCGGTGTCACCAGTGCCGGTACCACGCACCAGGTATAGAGTGGGCTTTGAGAGTACAGTGTGCCCTGTCCCTGCTCCCCGCACTAGTATGAAGGTGCGTGTCCTTAGCCCGGTGCCTCCAGTTCCGGCACCACGCACCAGGTCTACAGTGCGCCTTATCCGGCCAGAGCCATCCGTCTCCCCAGCGCCATCTGAGCCATCCGTCTCCCCAGCGCCATCTGAGCCATCCGTCTCCCCAGCGCCATCTGAGCCATCCGTCTCCCCAGCGCCGTCTGAGCCATCCGTCTGCAAGGAGCCTGCAAAGCTGCCCGTCTGCCATGAGCCTGCAAAGCCGCCCGTCTGCCATGAGCCGCTAGAGCCGCCCGCCAGACAGGAGCCGCTAGAGCCGTCCGTCAGACAGGATCTGCCAGAGCCGCCAACCAGACAGGATCTGCCAGAGCCGCCAACCAGACAGGATCTGCCAGAGCCGCCAACCAGACAGGATCTGCCAGAGCCGCCAACCAGACAGGATCTGCCAGAGCCGCCAACCAGACAGGATCTGCCAGAGCCGCCAACCAGACAGGATCTGCCAGAGCCGCCAACCAGACAGGATCTGCCAGAGCCGCCAACCAGACAGGATCTGCCAGAGCCGCCAGCGAGCCATGAGCAGCCAGAGCCGTCAGAGAGCCATGAGCGTCCAGAGCCTTCAGCCTGCCATGAGCGTCGAGAGCCGTCAGCCTGCCATGAGCGTCGAGAGCCGTCAGCCTGCCATGAGCGTCGAGAGCCGTCAGCCTGCCATGAGCGTCGAGAGCCGTCAGCCTGCCATGAGCGTCGAGAGCCGTCAGCCTGCCATGAGCGTCGAGAGCCGTCAGCCAGCCATGAGCGTCGAGAGCCGTCAGCCTGCCATGAGCGTCCAGATTCGTCAGTCAGCCAGGAGCTGCCCTTCAGCCAGAAATGGCTATATACCCAGAACTGCCCCTCAGTCCAGAGCTGTCTCTCTGTCCGGAGCTGCCTTTCAGTCCGGAGTTGCCCCTCTATTATGATCTCCCTCTCTATCTTGATCTACCTCTTTATTCTTATCTATCCCTCTGTCTTGATTTATCCCTCTGTCCCGGTGCTGTCCCTGTCATGGATGTTACAAAGAGGATTTTGTGGGGGTAAGATATGGGTGGACATTTTTAGGGGTAGATGGAGGTTGGGATTGACTATGGTGGGGTGGGGACCTCGCCCGGAGCCTGAGCCACCACCGTGGTCAGATGCCCACCCAGACCCTCCCCTAGACTTTGTACTGGTGCGCCCGGAGTTCGCACCTTATGGGGGGGGTTATGTCACGTTCCTGACCTATTTATGTTAGTTTGTTATGTGTGTTAGTTGGTCAGGACGTGAGGTTGGGTGGGCATTCTATGTTTTCTGTTTCTGTGTTGGTTTTGGGTTGCCTGGTATGGCTCTTAATTAGAGGCAGGTGTTTGGCGTTCCTCTAATTAAGAGTCATATTTAGGTAGGCGTTGTCACAGTGTTCGTTGTGGGTGATTGTCTTCCGTGTCTGTGTAATTGTTTGCACCATACGGGACTGTTTACGGTTTGTTCGGTTTGTGTAGCTTATGTTTCCTATTCGTGCGTTCTTCTTGTTTTATGTAAGTTCGTCGTCTAGGTCTGTCTACACCGTTTGTTGTTTTTTGTTAGTTTAATCAAGTTCGTGTTTTTCGTTAAATAAATATGTCATTTCACTTCGCTGCGCCTTGGTTCCCTCAATACTCCTCCTCTTCCGAAGATGAAGAGGAGGAGGAATGCCGTTACAAATTCAGATTTTTTTGTCGATTGACATATTTAGACAATTTTACTAATTAATAAAATATTAAAAGCTGAAATGTCTTCAGTCAATAAGTTTTCAAACCCTTTGTTACGGCAAGTCTTAAGTTCAGGAGTCACGCCCTGACCATAGAGAGCCTTTTATTCTCTATGTTGGTTGGGTCAGGGTGTGACTAGGATGGGTTATCTAGGTTGTTTTATGTTTATGTTGGCCTGGTATGGTTCCCAATCAGAGGCAGCTGTTTATCGTTGTCTCTCATTGGGGATCATATATAGGCAGCCATTTCCCCCCTGGGTTTTTGTGGGATCTTGTTTTGAGTCAGTGCATGTGGCACCTCAGTACTGCACAGTCGTTGTTGGTTTCTTTTCCCCCCTTTTTTTAAGTTTCACAAAATAAAAGATGTGGAACTCAGAGCACACTAGATGGTCCGTTTATTCTACAGACGATCGTGACAAAGTCACAAGATGCATGGACTCCGTGTGTGCAATAGTGTTTACCATAATTTTTAAATGACTACCTCATCTCTACCCAACCCGTACAATTATCGGTAAAGTCCCTCAGTTGAGCAGTGAATTTCAACCACAAAGGCCAGGGAAGTTTACTAATGCCTCAAAGGGCACCTATTGGTAGATGGGTAAAAGACATTGAATATCCCATTGAGCATGATGAAGTTATTAATTGCTTTGGGTGGTGTATCAATACACCCAGTCACTACAAAGATACAGGCGTCCTTCCTAACTCAGTTGCCGGAGAGGAAGGAAACCGCTCAGATTTCACCAAGATGCCAATGGTGACTTTTTAAACAGTTACAGAGTTTAATGGCTATGGTAGGAGAAAACTGAGGATGGATAAACAACTTTGTAGTTACTCCACAATTCTAACCTAAACAACAGAGTGAAAAGAAGGAAGCCTATACAGAATAAAAGTATTCAAAAACATGCATACTGTCTGTAACAAGGCACTAAAGTAACACTGCAAAAAATGTGGGAAAGCAATTAACTTTTTGTCCTGAATACAATGTGTTATGTTTGGGGCAAATCCAATACATTACATAGTACCACTCTCTATATTTTCAAGCTTAGTGGTGACTGCATCATGTTATGGGTATGCTTGCTGGGGAGTTTTTCAGGAAAAAATAAACATAACGTAGCTAAACACAGCCAAATCCGATAGGAAAACCTGGTTCAGTCTGCCTTCCACCAGACACTGTGAGATGAATTGTCCTTTCAGCAGTACAGTGAATGTTCCTGAGTGGCCAAGTTACAGTTTTGACTTAAATCTGCTTGAAAATCTATGGCAAGACTCGAAAATGGTGGTCTAGCAATCATCAACAACCAATTTGACAGAGCTTGAAGAATTCTGAAAAGAATAATGGGAATATGTTGCACAATCCAGGTGTGGAAAGCTCTTAGAGACTTACCCAGAAAAAAACTCACAGCTGTAATCGCTACCAAAGGTGATGATAACATGTATTGGCTCAGGGAGTTGAATACTTATGTAATTGAATTCTTATGTAATGTTAGTGTTTAATTTTTCATACATTTTGACAAATGTTTGAATTTTTCTTCCATTTTGAAATTACAGAGTACTTTGTGTAGATCATTGACAAAGAAAAATTACAATGAAATCCATTTTAATCCCACTCTGTAACACAACAACATGGGGTGTGAATACTTTAAGGCACTGTCATTTATCAATGTAGGAATTAATGTGTGGTCTTTAGCTGGACAGCTGTGTACAGCATTACTAAGAAAATGTATAGCTTAAGGATTTAGGGCACCTATCCAATGTCAGATTTGTAAATATGTATTCTTAAAAGTGTTTTGTACTTGTATAATGACTTTGTATGTTACAGGTCTTTCTCAGCAGTTTCTAATTCGTCACATTGTTTGTTAACAAAACTGCTATGGTCGAGCTACAGGGTTATGCAGGGTTTTTCATTCAAGCCCAGTGCTACCACACCTGATTCTACTACTCAGCTGTTCACCAAGACCTCAGCTGTTCATCAAGACCTCAGCTGTTCATCAAGACCTCAGCTGTTCATCAAGACCTCAGCTGTTCATCAAGACCTCATCTGTTCATCAAGACCTCAGCTGTTCATCAAGACCTCAGCTGTTCATCAAGACCTCAGCTGTTCATCAAGACCTTGAATAGTAGAATCAGGTGCAGTTGAACTGGACTTGAACAAGAAAGCCTGCATAACCCTGTAGCTCTCAATTAGCAATTGTGGCCATCCCTGAATTATTTACAGGTAATTACAGGTTTGTCCAGTTGTCCATATTGACTTAAATGGGTTTCTGTTTTTTTGCTTCCCTCTAGAAAATCAGCTGTTAATATTAAATAAATACTAATAACTATATTATTTATTTTTTCATTTGTCGTTATTGTACTTTTTATTGCTTTGTTTCACTGTATTATAATTAAGCAATAAGGCCAGAGGGAGTGTGGTATATGGCCAATATACCAAAACTAAGTGCTGTTCTTTTTCCCGACGCAACGCAGAGTGCCTAGATACAGCCCTTAGCCATGGTATATTGGCCATATACCACAAACCCCACGTGGTGCCTTATTGCTATTATAAACTGGTTACCAACACAATTAGAGCTGTTAAAATAAATGTTTTGTCATACCAGTGGTATACGCTCTGATACACCACGGCTGTCAGCCAATCAGCATTCAGGGCTCGAACCACCCAGTTTACAATGTTGTATAATCACCTTCCGGTGTAAAAACGATGTAAATTAAAAACAAAAAACTAAGTGAGAAGTAGGCCTTAGTCTGAAGCTGAAAAATAAAGAAAATTCACCCCTCAGCACCACAATGTGTACACTACCCACATTCTACCAAGGTTTTCCAGCACACAGCTTTGACCTACTACAGTAACTATGTTGGTCTATTGTACTTCCAACAATGTTTGCTTAGAATTCAAACCTACAAAACGTAGTTTTTTGTTATTCATATTGTTATAATTTCATAGGTTTTATTATTGTGTTTACTAATAAGTAGTTATGTTACCTTTGATACCGGAGCTCCAGGGCATGTGTCGAAATCGCTAAGCAGTTTACTTCGAAGCAGTGTGCCGATGCCTGTATCACTTTATCGGGAGGCACGTGATCAATGACGTCCAAAGCTTTGTTTTGTCGAACAACCACCTGATTGGTTAGGTAGAAGACAAAAAGGCTACTCTGCGCACGTGCCACAGCGTGTGGGACGTCATCTATAATAATTTGGCTGTTCTAAATTATTTTGACCAGCAGGTGCCAATAGTGTACACTGTGTTGATCAAAGCCTCCATTAATGAAGCTATTTTCAACACAATTGGCTGGAATGCCTCAATGCTTCAGGAAACTTTGTTTCCCCATCACTACTAACAAGTTGAATCAGGTGTGCTAACTCTGGAACTGTTGGAGGTCCCTGGGGGGGAATTGAGAACTAATGACTTAGACAACAATTGACACAAGGTCCTTTTATTTAGCTTTTCCAAGGCCATACATGATTCTTTCACAAAACACCGTCACAGGACACAGTCATATATAACTTTTAATGGCATAACACAACAGATTAGATCAACTTCAATGACACTCTCACTCACGGTTGCACAAAAAAAATGTGCGCAAACCCCGCGCCTAAATATTCAAACACCCCGCCGCCCCTACATTTTAATTGCCACTCAACGAGGAAACAACACTTTTTTTAACTGTAAAAAGCCATTGAAGGGCTTAAAGGGTTTCTTTGGGTCAGTATGGTTCCACATAGAACCCTTGAGGAACCCTACTTTTTGGGGATGTAGCCTGACTCATTAACCTATTAACACAATGAAATCATACTTACTTTCGAAAGCACGAACAATGTATGAAAACATTGAAATAATAATTCTAGAATAATAATCTGGGTGATGATTGTGTGAGTCCGTGCATGTGGGTGGGTTGTGTGGTTACACAGACCTAAATTGATATGTGGGAGTGTTTGAGTGGGTGTATTTGCTATGCTCTAAGCCTTCCCTGAAAACTATATTGGGATATATGAAAACAATTTAAATGGATGCTGTGCATGAAATAGCCAAATCCGATATTTATTCAGCAACAGCTGCTACTCTTACCATTATATTAAGGAACTATATGGCCATGATAAGATGATGCTTTCGGTCATGTTTACATACCAATCTGACTTTACATATGTCAAAAGACATTTTGTTAAAAGAATTTGCCCAACAGGAATTCCAGGTACGCATTCATTATTCAATGATTCATCACAGGGAAAAGGTAGAAAGAGTATTTCCTCAGGATATAGATGCTATTCTGTGTGTGTGCTCAAGTTATCTCTCTTTGTACTTGACAAAAGCAGGAAAGTAACCATCGAAAGCACAGAAAATTATTCAGAGGCTGTCTTCAGTATCTGGGAGGGAGACTTAAGCAAATTGTCTACTGTGTTCACCTGGAAGGACTTTATAAAATAGGGAATTATCTGTCTGATTCCATGTTGGCTGGATATAATTAAAATTGACTCAAACAAAGCTCAGAGAATGATCATTTGTTCTTTACACATTATCCACCTCAGCTCAACTCACTGCTGTTGAAAGGCCAGTCATTCTGATTTACTAAGCTAGGATAAGAATAAGTATTTTTGTATTTTATTATCTTCTGAAAATAACAGGTGCAAATGCTTAGTAAATCAGGTTGAGGGAGTATATGGCTTATTATGGACAGTTATGCCCAAGCTTATAATTGGACTCAACTATGGTGTTCAGTGCATGGGCAACCCACTGCCTCACTTATACTGGTCAAACTTACTCTTGACGGTGGCCGTCCTGGTGCAGTTGTAAAGGATGGCCAGCTCTCCAAACACCTTCCCAGGTCCCATGGTGCACAGCTTCATGCTCTCCTTGGTCACCTCCACCTTCCCATCTGCAAGGAAAAAAACAAAAGAGCAGAGCACACTCTTTAATTTCTCCCGCTGATATACGGCCCGTGAAAGTGAGCATGACAGGCTGTAAATGTGACCGTGCTGCTCAGCACCGCTGTTGCCCAGATTGGGGAGTCGTGGCTAATGCATTAGAATAAAAGTCTAAATTCATTACTTAACCGGCACATGAGCACCTGGTGTAGAGATTACAGTAGAATGGTATGCAGACTACAATAATGGGTTCAGAGGAGAAATAGAACACCAGCTGAAAGGAAAAACGAGGGAAAGGTATTAGCAAAACAGACATTCGTTTCAGATCACTACGAAGCAAATCGATGTGGGGATTGAAAGCATTGCTGGAATGTGAGGGACTAAATGTCGCTGAATGTCCAGCAGAGACCGGCAAGCTCCAAAATCCCCATCTCTGTAGTTTGATTCTGGGAAACGGGTGATTCACCAAGCAGCAACAGGTCACCGTTTACAGACTGGCACCAGATGAAAGGACTGGCATTCTCTAATCAGAACAGGCTGGCCATTCTCCTGGGCTAGGTTTCCCGACAGTGATTGAACTCAAGCCTACGAGTGTTTTAACGACGCATTGTTCTAGCTGCTTAAAGTGGAACATGCGTTTACAAAAACACCACGTAGAGAGAATGTTCGCTAAGTGTGTTGTTGGAGCATTCTGTCGACACTGAGAGGATGGCAAGAAGGCAGTCCAGCTTTACCTATTTACATCCTTACATTAACATTAGATTAACTACACAATACTGACAAATGATCAGCTGCTAGAGAGATTATTATCATTTATGGCTGCAAATACTGAGGCAGCTTAGCCTATAAATCACAGAGTTGGCACATCAATGCTCACATGTTGTACACATTGTGTTATCCTACAATTGGCTAAATAACTTTATTGATTTAACATGAAAGGGATTTCTATATGTTCTATATTTTGCATAATATAGCTATCTTATAATGCAGTCATCTCGGTAAAAAAAAAGAAGGTTGCTTTGCTTGTTTGTAACATTGCAAACTTTGTATTTGTATTCACCTACGAAGTTATTGGCGGTCACAGAGAGACAGATAAACGTTTTGATTCTGTATTGAGGGCCAAAGGTCATCTTACGACACACTTAGCTGTTCTACGAGGGGTCTAAGGCAGTCGTTAGATTACGAGCGCTTTCAAGTGTAACGTCAGTAACCATGGTTTTGGGAAACAGCTCGGAGATTAATGACGCTCATTCGATGGTTCTAACAATGAACTTAATCTTAAAATGCTTCTGGGAAACCGGTCCCTGGTCCATTCCCTGAGCAGCAGGGAGGATTAGATGTAAACCTCTGCCATACCTCCAGCAGGACAATCAAGATTTAGATGCCTTAAGATAAATATTTCCTTACCTCTACCCTCTCTATCTCTAGTTTTTACACCTTCTTCATTTGTCTTTTATGTGAATTTCATAAATCAGGGCTGCATTGTGTTCCCTGAACATCATATGTTTGCCAAATAAGTGGAGCCTTTCCTCCCAAAAACACCTCTGGCCAGGGCAGAGACAAAAAGACAAAACCCCGTTGATCTGGTTTGACGGTACATGCGGTGTGGTTCACCGACTACAGCTGTGTGGAATTGATCCAAATGGTGACAGCACCAACAGCCTCTCTTCCATCTAAGGCTTCTGGAGGGGGAATTCTTCGCTAGCACTGTTGGCAGCTCCTTTATCAGCTGGAAAATGAAATATGGACACATATCTACTCCCTTCAAACTGTTCCGTAAATTCACCCTAAAAAACAATGTGAAAATGTACCAAAAGAATATCCTGGGGTTTTAAATCAAATCAAATTGTATTTGTCACATGCATGAATACAACAAGTGTAGACTTTACCGTTGATGGGTTCTGACTTATAAACTTGAAATATAATTTTATCACTAAGGAAGAGAGGGGAATGCAGAACGTTTACATTCTGTCAGAACATGTTATTGTTAGACATCAGGTATCCCATGGAGAGGAGAAGGGCCACAGTCTGGTACAAGTCAACAGGACAGCCACGAGTTGGGGAGGAGTAAGGAATTTGGGCCGAGGTCAGGTCAGATGAAGTGAGAAAGAACAGACTTCATCAAAGTCCTGTCTAGCAACAGATGTATTAGCTGTTCAGATGTTTAAGGAGGAGACTCAGCATAGGAGGAAGGTTTAAATACCAGTGCTTGTGTGAATATGTCTTTGTCTATTCAGCTGTCTGACCCATTGGGTGAATAAATTTGGCTTGAGCTTTTCCTAGTTTTCCGTTAGATTCGAAATAAACAGAGTAAAAACTAACACAGTGAAATGCTTACTTACGAGCCCTTTCCCAAAAATGCAGTTAATAAGTAAGAAAATTAACAAATAGATAATAAGAAAATAGTAACACAATAAATTAACAATAACAAGGATATATACAGACTATACAAACACATACATATGCACAAGGAGTACCAGTACAGGGTCTGTGTACTGGGGTACGAGGTAGTTGGGGTGATTGAGGTAATATGTACATGTAGGTTTGGTTAGGTGATTGATTGATTGATTGATTGATTGAGGTAATATGTACATGTAGGTTTGGTTAGGTGATTGATTGATTGATTGATTGAGGTAATATGTACATGTAGGTTTGGTTAGGTGATTGATTGATTGATTGATTGATTGAGGTAATATGTACATGTAGGTTTGGTTAGGTGATGTATTGAGGTAATATGTACATGTAGGTAGAGGGTGAAAAGCAGACCGTCCGGGTAGCCGTTTAATTAACTGTTCAGCAGTCTTACGGCTTTGGGGTGGAAGCTGTTCAGAAGCCTTTTGGTCCCAGACTTGGCGCTCCGGTACCGCTTGTCGTGCGGTAGCAGAGAGAACAGACTGGGACTTGGGTGGCTGGAGTCTGTGACCATTTTTTTTAGGGCCTTCCTCTGACACAGCCTGGTATAGCGGTCCTGGATTGCAGGGAACTCGGCCCCAGAGATGTACTCGGCCCCAGTTGCTATACTGAGCGGTGAAAGCTGTAAAAAATAATAGTCTTCACACACAGAGCGAGTTATCTCGCTGTGTCCTCCCTCCTTCCTTCCTTCCTAACACGTTTATCCCTCCCTCCTTCCTTCCCAACACATCTATTAGATATCCATCATCGCCTGACAGCTTAATCTGTGATGTAGTGACAGCAAAATAAGGGAGAAAAGGGACGGAGAACACGGAGGACAATAGGATGCAGCGTTTATCTCAGAGTCACGTTATCTCAGAGTCAAGTCCATGGAGCATGGTACCAGGGTATCATGATGCTCTGTATCAGTCATCATTGTATTTCCTGGCTGAAAAGCATGCGATTAATTTACATCTCAGGGGAGGCTGTTTAATTGTTTAATATCCTGAAAGGCCCTGGCATCCATAAAATAAGAACAGACAATCTGCCTCTACTAGATAATAGCCAGACGGACGAGATTGGTCTTTTAATCAAACTGGTCTTCTGTCACTAAATCCTCCTAATAATACACCCTGATGAATTAATCACTGCTACACTAGAGGGGACAACTGGCATAATAACCTCATATGTATAGAAAGACGTATTTACATTGGGTTCAATAGGTGTTAGTTGTACAGTATTTCTTTAAAAGGAGCATGTTGAGATCTGGCTCCCTTACGGAAAAAACACATGATCACATCCTGATAACATGTGACAATGTGAAGCAACATGTGATAACATAAAATTACACGTGACAACATGTGAGAACATGATCTTCTATGAAATTAATGTGAAATAAATGTGACAACATGGGGAAGCAAAATTTCGACATGTGATAACATAACCACATGTGAGCCCATGTGCTAAATGTAATTTTTTATATTTTACTTTGAAAAGCATAATTGGCATCAACTCATTTTAAACAGTCATGGTCCCCTGCAGGTTTTGTCTACTTCCGGTTTGTTCCAGGGACGTCCCCAAGGATTTTTTTAGGACGTGGTCCCCTGGAGGTATTTGTCTAGTTGTGGTGAAAATACTATACATCTACTACTAGTCACTGTATTTTCATAACTAAAGTAAGGTGTTAATGGGCAGTATGCTGATTCCTTCAGACTCACTTGGGATTTGAACTCATAACCTCTTGGGTCCCAGCTACTTGAAGTTCCTGCTGCACCACCAGGTTTGTGGACACACCAGAGATAGGTGAGAATATATTTCTGCACCTTGCCTAATGCTGCAGTAAAAATGAAATAAACATTAACAAACAACCTGAAGGTATTATTTTTTTATAAAATGACAGTATGCTGCTGTATTCAGATTTCAATTACTGTACAATCTTATACTGTGACGACAAGTACTGGCAATAATGCATTTCTGCACTTTGCTAAAACCAAAATCAAGTAAATAATTGTCCAATTATCACCAACATCAAACTAGCAGTACTCAAGTACACTTGACGTAGAGTGCACATGAACTCTTTGGGGATTTGAACTTGCTACCTCTTGGTTTGGAGTGGATCACTGTTTCTGCAGTGCCACCAGGTTAATACTAATTGCTTTGAACATACAGTATATTAACACACTCATAAAATAAGGGTATGGTTAGGGTACACTAAAGTGGTGTTTGCTTGGGGTACAACAAGTTCAAAGGTACACATATGAACTCACATGGCTCAGTTCGGTACCTTGTAGACATAATGGGACATTTTTCTACCCAATATTTTCATCTAAAGTACAATCATCGCTGCTCTTTGATCGGTGGGGACAATGTACTGGTGGTGCACATTAGCATGTTTGGGGGGCGTGGAAACGTATATGTGTATTTGCTCCAACTGTCAGTGGAGGTCAGTTTAAGTGTTTGATGGTTATTCCTATGCAAATAAAGCACCTCACTTGACACTGTATGTTCAGAAAATTATTTTAAATAATGTGCCAGTAATAAGCAGCACTGTGAAGTAGTGCTGGGAAACCGAGGCTTTCTGAAGGCTTTGGAGCGTTCACAAAATTGTTTCATTATCAGTTCACAATGCTCATTAGTGGCATCTGCTGGTCAGCAATAAATAGCACTGTGTGATTATCAGATGTTTTTTTTCTTTACTGTTTTCATCAAAACTCTGGTGGGCGGAAGGTTGTTGGCTTTAGTAGCTTAGAATCAGTTGGAATACCAGGTTCACATATTACATCATGCCTCCCTTTTTTGCCTTCAAGTTTACTTTTTTTTTTACTGAATCTATGGCATTATTTAGGATGCTTAAGACAGAAGCTTATACTATACTAAATAAAACAAAGGATTTGAACAGTGCAGAAAGTGTGGTTTCACATAAAAACTACTTTCGAAACATGTGTGCCTTCAACAGGATCTGATCTCATACCCTCACGTCCCCGACTCTACCTACTAAGCTACTCATCAGCTGAAACTGCATGTACAAGATCCCAACTACAGTGCCTTCGGTAAGTATTCAGACCCCTTGACTTTTTCCACATTTTGTTACATTACAGCCTTATTCTAAAATTGAGTAAATAGATTTTGTTCCTCATCAATCTACACACAATACCCCATAATGACAAAGCAGAAACAGGTTTTTATTTTGTTTTGCTAATTTATAAAAAATAAAGGTAATAATATCACATTTACATAAGTATTCAGACCCTTTACTAAGTAGTTTGTTGAAGCGCCTTTGGCAGCAATTACAGCCTCGAGTCTTCTTGGGTATGACGCTACAAGCTTGGCACACCTGTATTTGGGGAGTTTCTCCCATTCTTCTCTGCAGATCCTCTCAAGCTGTCAGGTTGGATGGAGAGCGTTGCTGTACAGCTATTTTCAGGTCTCTCCGGAGATTTTTGACCAGGTTGAAGTCTGGGCTCATCACTCCTGTGTTGTCTTGGCTGTGTGCTTAGGGTCGTTGTCCTGTTGGAAGGTGAACCTTCGCCCCAGTCGGAGTTCCTGAGTGCTCTGGAGCAAGTTTTCATCAAGGTTCTCTCTCTGTACTTGCTCTGTTCAGCTTTCCCTCAATCCTGACTCGTCTGAGACTGACCATGCTTCACTGTGCGAATGATGCCAGGTTTCCTCCAGACGCATATATGCCAAAGAGTTCAATCTTGGTTTAATCAGACCAGAGAATCTTGTTTCTCAAGGTCTAAGAGTCATTTAGGTGTCTTTTGGCAAACTCCAGGCAGGCTGTCATGTGCCTTTTACTGAGGAGTGGATTCCGTCTAGCCACCCTACCATAAAGGCCTGATTGGTGGAATGCTGCAGATATGGTTGTCCTTCTGGAAGGTTCTCCCATCTCCACAGAGGAACTCTAGAGCTATGTCAGAGTGACCAACTGGTTTTTGGTCATGACCCTGACCAAGGCCCTTCTCCCCCGATTGCTAAGTTTGGCCGGGCAGCCAACTCTAGGAAGAGTCTTGGTGGCTCCAAACTTCTTCTATTTAAGAATGATGGAGGCCACTGTGTTCTTGGGGACCTTCATTGCTGCAGAAATATTTTGGTACCCTTCCCCAGATCTGTGACTCGACACAATCCTGTCTCGGGGCTCCATGGACAATTCCTTCGACCTCATGGCTTGGTTTTTTCTCTGACATGCACTGTCAACTGTGGGACCTTATAGAGACAGGTGTGTGCCTTTCCAAATCATGTCCAATCAATTGAATTTACTACAGGTGCTCCAATCAAGTTGTAGAAACGTCTCATGGATGATCAATGGAAACAGGATGCACCTGAGCTCAATTTCGAGTCTCATAGTAAAGGGTCTGAATACTTATGTACAGTGGATCTTCCTGTAAAAGTTGTGTCATACTGCAGCACACCTTGCAGGCTGCTGCAGAATTCTATGGCACATTACTTAATTGTCAGCAACTGTTGCGATTAATGCCTGTTAGTCTTCAATATTGGCTGTACTACAGAATTTAAAACCTTTTTTGTAAGAACATAATATATGGGATTGATTTGAACATATTTAGCTTAATTAATTTGATTAATATTATGGTGTTTCTATTCCAAGAAAAACAAAACCCTCAGGCTTTCCATTAGGAAAATATGGTGCCGTACAACGTGACTGCGTTGAGTCACTGACGTGATCTTCCTGTCTGGGTTGGCGCCCCCCCCTTGGGTTGTGCCGTGGCGGAGATCTTTGAGGGCTATACTCGGCCTTGTCTCAAGATGGTAAGTTGGTGGTTGAAGATATCCCTCTAGTGGTGTGGGGGCTGTGCTTTGGCAAAGTGGGTGGGGTTATATCCTGCCTGTTTGGCCCTGTCTGGGGTATCATCGGATGGGGCCACAGTGTCTCCTGACCCCTCCTGTCTCAGCCTCCAGTATTTATGCTGCAGTAGTTTATGTGTCGGGGGGCTAGGATACGTCTGTTAAATCTGGAGTACTTCTCCTGTCTTATCTGGTGTCCTGTGTGAATTTAAGTATGCTCTCTCGAATTCTCTCTTTCTTTCTCTCTCTCGGAGGACGTGAGCCCTAGGACCATGCCTCAGGACTACCTGATATGATGACTTCTTGCTGTCCCCAGTCCACCTGGCCGTGCTGCTGCTCCACTTTCAACTGTTCTGCCTGCGGCTATGGAACCCTGACCTGTTCACCGGACGTACTACCTGTCCCAGACCTGCTGTTTTCAACTCTCTAGAGAGAGCAGGAGCGGTAGAGATACTCTTAATGACTCTTACTGATCGGCTATGAAAAGCCAACTGACATTTACTCCTGAGGTGCTGACTTGTTGCACCCTCGACAACTACTGTGATTATTATTATTTGACCATGCTGGTCATTTATGAACATTTGAACATCTTGGCCATGTTCTGTTATAATCTCCACCCGGCACAGCCAGAAGAGGACTGGCCACCCCTCATAGCCTGGTTCCTCTCTAGGTTTCTTCCTAGGTTTTGGTCTTTCTAGGGAGTTTTTCCTAGCCACCGTGCTTCTACACCTACATTGCTTGCTGTTTGGGGTTTTAGGCTGGGTTTCTGTACAGCACTTTGAGATATCTGCTGATGTAAGAAGGGCTATATAAATACATTTGATTTGATTTGACAGTCGGGAGTAGGCTACAGTACTAAGAGCATAACATTTCCGCACCATAATTGTAGTTTGACCAACACCGAAATGGAGATTCAGTCAAAATAAAAATCTCATTGATTTATCAAGACCAGTCCCCATGCTTGTCTCCGAGCAGCGCGAAACGGTGCTGAAATAGTTGACCACACGAGGGTAGACTATTGCTTCAAATCTTATTTCTTCGAACTTCAATATGATTTTAAAATAAATAAGACCTCCACCACATTTGACAGCACATTACTCAACACTAGTGAGACTCATGTCACCTATGTTAGATGACATGACTCTCTGCCAATAATTACATTTAGAGGATTGGAGGAGTTTTTTTTAGTTTCTGCAAATCTGATCTGTGATAATATCTAAAGGGCTTTTACATCATTCTAAATTAATAAATAATAATTATCACTTTGTTTAAAAAATAACAATGTTTTAGAGGTTATTTCATTTTCAAATAACCGAAAGCGAGCGATTGTAATCTGAATAAAGGCCAAAATATGTTTTATGTAGGCCAAAATATGTATTTCTGTTTTTAGAGGGAGAGAAACCAAAAGCCCACTGTGCCTATTTTTTGGACAAGGACATCCCGGCCGGCCAAACTCTCCCCTAACCCAGACGACGCTGGGCCAATTGTGCACCGCCCAATCACGGTCAGATGTGATACAGCCTGGATTCAAACCAGGGACTGTAGTGACGCCTCTTGCACTGAGATGCAGTGCTTTAGACCACTGTGTCACTCAGGGGCCATGACCAATGTATACTGTCCTGCTAATAGCCCATCCTAAAAACGTTGTTTGCAGAATTCACAGCCCGCTACGCTTTGAAAAACAGGGTTAATAATAATAATACTTTTTCCCCCTTCCACTTGATAAAGGTTCCAATTGATAAAGTTTATTTAATCAATTAGTATATTTGAGTTTTACCACAATGTTTGTTGTATTATTTGTTCTGTCTTTTCTGGTGGATTAAACTGAAATTGCAACCAACTTTCCATGGTTTGTTTAAAAAAATTTGGAGATGATTTTGTTTTCAAATAACCGATAGTGAGTGAGAAAAAAGGCCATTCTTGAACATGGGGTGACACATTCTTACTAATTTGCAAAGAAAGCCAGTTTGTTATTTAGAATGATTTATTTCTGTTTTTAGAGGGAGAGAAACCAAAATCCCAGCGTCGCCTACCGGTCTACCGGTCGCGGCCAGCACGGGTATCGAACCAGCATCTGTAGCAATCCAGTTTGCACTGCGATGCAGTGTCTTAGACAGCTGCGCACTCAGAAGGCCTCATCCGCAAAGTTTATAATGCTGATCAATTGCCTTGCACAAAGTATCTATTGTCCTGCTAATAGCCCATAATGGCGCTGTACAATGTGACCGGTCGGGAGTAGGCTACAGTACGGCTACAGTACTACAGTAAGAAAAAAATAATCCTAACATTTCCACACCCTAATTGTAGTCTAAGTTTATCTTAGAATGAAAACCTTAGTGTAACAACAGTTTTAGTAAGTAATACTGACGAGTAGTAACAAAAAAATGTGAGTATGTGCAGAACAGAGAAATAGAAATTCTTACACTATTGTTCGAAATTCAATCACCTTCTTCATCCTCATCATTCATTTCATTGAAATTAAATGTTGAAGTGGTCCACAATTATCAGTTTCTAGTTGGTTTATGTCGCCCATTCATTGTCAGTTAAAGACATTAGCACCTTGGGACTCAAAAGCATAATCAGTGCTCTAACTCCCCCTTGCGCTGGTCTGGTGCAATGAAGCAGTGACGCAGGGTACCGTACTAAACCACAAATTACCTGTAAGTCCTGCAGCATAATCTCAAAACTTTTAGTTGAGAAACCTCTGGAAATACTCTGGAAGTATTTCTGTTTTTATTTTTAATACATTTGCAACATTTCTAAAAAACAGTTTTCGCTTTGTCATTATGGGGTATTGTGTGTAGATTGCTGAGGATTTGTTTTATTTCATCCATTTTAAAATAACGCTGCAACGTAACAAAATGTGGAAAAAGTCAAGGGGTCTGAGTACTTCAATCAATCAATCAAATGTATTTATAAAGCCCTTTTTACATCAGCCGATGTCACAAAGTACTATACAGAAACCCAGCCTAAAAACCCAAAGAGCAAGCAATGCAGATGTAGAAGCACGGTGGCTTGAAAAAATTCCCTAGAAAGGCAGGAACCTAGGAAGAAACCGAGAGAAGAACCAGGCTCTTCACAAAGGCACTGTATATTTGTAAGTACGGTGTCCAGTAGAGGTCGATGTTTGAAAGCAGCTTGGCATCGAAGAAAGCACCGGAAACAATGGTGAAATCAGTGGGATCTTGCATTTTGCAACACACAGTTTAAAAAAGCACGAGATCAAAAAAAGTTTTTGATGTCATTGATGACGTACTGCTGATGAAGTGATACACACATCAGCACACTGCTTCGAAGTGATCTGCTTAGCAATCGCAATGCATGTCTCGGAACTCAGGTATCAAACATCACAGCACAACAGTGAAGAGGTTATTGTGCATTGTCAGGTAACTTAATGGCAACTTGTTGCCAGAAGTTACTGTGAATTTGCCATTTCTTAACTAGAAACTACTTGCCAGGTATTGTAAAATGCACATTTACTTATAGGCTGACATAATTGCATGTGATACCAAATAACCACACAGTATTTCATTTACAGATAGTCACAATGTAATTGTAATACTCACTTTCCTACCAGACCATCATGTCAGTCAGTGTGATGGATTGGCTACAGTAAATTACTGTGAATTTTACAATCACCCACTTGTAACTAGTTGACAGTATGTACTTGAAAATAAAACATTAAGTGAGCCATGAACAACCCTCGCAGCATTCTCAGTGCTCCGTCTGGTTGCACACGAAAAGCAGGCGCCTGAGGAGAGTCTGGAGATGCTTTCACACACAGGGGAGGGGGAGAGACCGCTCAGAGCATCCCACAGCGCTGCACACAGCCCTGCATGAGAGGATCCCCAGAGACATGTCTACCTACTATACGTGGAGAGAGTTCATCTAGGAGCAACCATCGGATCAATGGTCCAGCCACTCACACTGTCAGTGTGCAGTCAGATATGCTGTACATCTCCCGCTCCTCACTCCCCCATTCGCCAACACTAGATTTATAGACGATATAGACCAATCCCAGAGGATATACTGGTCGGTAGGTTATGGGGGGAACACATTCTATTACCCCACAATGCAATGCATTTTGAAGGCTTTTACTATCAGGAAGGAAGGGGGCCATGGAGGTTGGAAAAGGAAATGCCTCTGTGGTGGGTGTTGAGATGTGTTAGTGTGCCGTCCGTGCTGGCTGAGCTTATAGCCTATGTATTTGGGAAAGTTAGCTATGAGATGCCCCACTCCAATCTGATTGGGACGTTAGTCACTGTGGGTGGTAAGGCTGTACTGTAGTAGCTTGTTCTAATGGTTTTATCCACCAAGCAAAGTCTCACATCTACCAAGCAGGAAACAGTCACGCACCATTTAATGTTCTCATACACTTAAAAAAAAAAAAGAGATCCCAAATATAGGAAGTACGACAAGAAAAAAATACTAGTAACGAAGATGATCAGAATATGCAAACGTGCATGAGTTTGTCTGTATCCTCTTTGACACATTGTTGAGGTATTGTGTGAAACAGGAAGGGGAAAGTGGAAAATACACAACATAGTGAGATACGATCTGGATCTGCGCGCATGCAAACCGCATCCAGCCCTATTCAAATGACGAACTCTTCCACAACAACGACCTACACATAGTATGCTCTTTCTATGACACAGACTGACCCGGTGAATCCAGGTGAAAGCTGTGATCCCTTATTGATGTCACTTGTTAAATCCATTTCAATCAATGTAGATGAAGGGGAGGAGACATGTTAAAGAATGCTTTTTTTAAGCCTTGAGACAATTGAGACATGGATTGTGTATGTGTGCCATTCAGAGGGTGAATGGGCAAGACAAAACCTTTCAGTGCCTTTGAACAGGGTATGGTAGTAGGTGTCAGGCGCACCGGTTTGTGTCAAGAGCTGCAAAGCTGCTGGGTTTTTCACGCTCAAGTTTCCCGTGTGTATCAAGAATAGTCTACCACCCTAAGGACATCTACTGTAGTCAACTTGAAACAACTGTGGGAAGCAATGGCGTCAACAATGGCCAGCATCCCCGTGGAACGCATTCGACGCCTTGTAGAGTCCATGCCCAGACGAATTGAGGCTGTTCCGAGGGCAAAAGGGGATTGGGGTGCAACTCAATAATAGGAAGATGTTCCTAATGTTTGGTATACTCAGTGTCATGAAGTGGCCCTTTTTGGTATTGCTAGTGGCTTCCCCCTCTCTCTCTCATAGTTCTATTATCCCAGGTTCTGTTATCCCAAGTCGTAAATTCCTGGAAAAGACGCTCTCCCCCGGCCATGCAGAAAGAGACACATAGAGAGAACAAAGGATTTCACATGGCGAACTCCTAAATCTCCCAAATAAGGATTTGATACAAAATGTCCACTTGTGAGAAGATGGGAATGGTCCGCGGACACTTATGACTAGTGTGTTTCATTTGGTGACCTCAGAGAGGACAGGAAACACACATGACTATATCTCTGAACATGTACATTTCTCAATTATGGGGTTTGCATCTAATTCTTGTATAAAATGAATGAGTAAAGATGAAACTATTTGTGAAATGATGTAAGGTGATGTTAAACCTTTAATGAAAGAGAATTGTATTCCCTTTAAAGTTTAACTAAGTCATTGGCTTGCCCCCGTGAGCACGGACATGATCTGGCATCATGGAACAGCCCTTTTCTACTGTTACAAATAGAAAACCCTCCTGAGGAAATCCTCTTCAGACCACGCATACCTCGATGGACACCAAGGGGGCGCAGGTTGAGTTTAGACCACAAAAACCTCAGTATAAGCTAAGGTTGTATTGGTTGTTTAATTATTAACCATACCACGTGAAGCATTGGCTACATGGCGGGAAAAACTCTGGTAAAGACAATAACGATTCTCCGTCTTAAATTGTATCGTTTATATATGTATTAGGGTCCCTGAGGTTTGATTATAAACGTTGTTTGACTTGTTTGTTGAAATTGATTGGTAACGTTTGGGATTAATTTTGTATGCATTTTGAAGGAGGGAAACCGGTGGATTATTGAATGAAGCGCGCCAGCTAAACTGAGTTTTTGGGGTTATAAAGAAGGACTTTATCGAACAAAAGGACCATTTGTGATGTATCTGGGACCTTTTGGAGTGCCAACAGAAGAAGATCTTCAAAGATAAGACATTTGTTATATCGCTATTTCTGACTTTCGTGGCGCACCTGCCTGGTTGAAAAATGTTCACGCTTTTGTATGCGGGGCGCTGTCCTCAGATAATTGCATGGTGTGCTTTCGCCGTAAAGCCTTTTAAAAATCTGATACAGCGGCTGGATTAACAAGAAGTTAAGCTTTATTTTGATGTATGACACTTGTATTTTCATGAATGTTAAATATTTCTATTTCTGTCATTTGAATTTGACGCTCTGCAATTTCACCGGATGTTGTCGAGGTGGGTCGCCAGCGGAACGCCTGCGCCAGAAAGGTTCAACTCTGAGACTATCGATCTCGACAGAATAAGAGCAAATCTTAGATACTAATTACTATTCTGCAGCTAGAAATTATGTCAACCTGGGATGCGAAGAGCGACAACCACCGAAACTTCTATTTATAAGAACATTTCGGAATGGTACTCTGAAGTATCCATTCTAACCATGAAAGACTTCAGGGAAGCAGAGAGAGAGACAGTCGGATGAACTCTCCAACAGACAGAGAGATGATTCCAACAGAGATCCCGACAACACACTGTGCGTAAACATATATTGATTGCAATTATTCCCGAATGAGTGAGCGTTCATGTGCAAACAATTAGCATTTCAACTAATATAATTATCAACTGTGTAGTGACTCCTTTTGTCCTTCCTGCCCTTTTCAGTCCACTCACTTCCCTTTGTCCACCAAGCCATCATATTGGCTTAACCCACTAGGGAACCTCCCATATTATTTCCTTGTAACCATATCTACTGTTGTTTTTTTATGCATTTCTGTGATTATTTAGTTAGCTAGTAAATAAATGATTAAGACAATTGGTGTATGGATGATTCATAGTGAAGGCTGGGTTCGTGCAGATAACCAACAATTTACCGCGTTTGGAATGAGACTAACGTGAGGTAAAGAATAATTCATTAATTAGAAGACTAATTGATCAGGTATTAAAATATCTGAAGAGTTATATTAGGAAAATTATAACTTTGTAATCTGAAGATTTTCCTTGGTGCCCCGACTTCCTAGTTAATTACATTTACATGATTAGTTTAATCACGTAATAATAATTACAGAGAATTGATTTGATAAAATAACAGTCTTCACTTTAATGATGCCAAAGACACGACATCAGTGTAGTTCAAAAGAAACAGCTACTGTATAGCCGACGTCCAACAACCCTGCTAAACGGGGTCAGTCTCCTGCCTGCAGCTCAGTGACTGCCAGGTGTCGTGATACACATTGGCAGCACTACACACCAGATGTACTGTCAGACCTCTGCCAGCCGGTGCCATTCTCACGTGTCACCATGCCAGGCTCTGGCAGTCATGTCAACGGTGTGTCCACTGTCTTATTTAATTCAGTTCAATACACTTTACATTACTATGCAATTATAAGCCAGCTCCCATGTGCCCTCTAACCTCTGTGTATACCAATCAGCTCAGCGTAAGATCTTTAATCACACTTTATTTAGATCGTTTGATCATCTGTAGATCATCTATATGGGAATATCTGTTGATAGCAACCGCTTGCTAAGGTTAGGGTTTAGAATAAGGGTTAAGGTTAAGTTTAGGGTAAGGATTAAGGTTAGGGCTAGGGCTAGGGTTAAGGTTAAGTTTAGGGTTAGGTTAAAGGTTAAGATTAGGATTAAGTTTAAGGTTAGGACTAGGGTTAAGTTTAGGGTTAGGGTTATGGTTATGGTTAAGTTTAGGGTAAGGGTTAAAGTTAGGGCTAGGGTTAAGGTTAAGTTTAGTGTTCGGTTTAAGGTTAAGATTAGGATTAAGTTTAAGGTTAGGACTAGGGTTAGGGTTAAATTTAGGGTCAATGTTAGGTATTGGGTTAGGGCTAAGGTTAAGTTTAGGGTTAAGTTTAGGGAAAGGGTTAAGGTTAAGGTTAAGTTTAGGGAAAGGGTTACGGTTAAGTTTAGGGCAAGGGTTGGGGTTAGGGTTGGTGGATGGTTAGTTGAAATGTTGTTACCTGCATGAAAATAGTTTACAAAAAGCTGTTTGAAAGGGGGTCATATAAAATTGCCTTGTATTTTTTTTACAGGTCATATACCACATATTTTGTCTGAAATGCGTATTATTGAACATCAACGGAACAGCTACAAACCATCTACTTATCAAAATAAAGTGATACCCAACCATGTAATAACCACCATGGCACTATGCTCATGTCTGTACCTAACCTTTGACCTTTCAGCAGGTTTATTCTACTATCGGCTGAATAACTTGCTGTATGGGGTTGTAAATACATCCTATTGATTTATTTGCGGCATCCACCATGCTTTCTTTCATCTGTTGAATCAATCCACATAATAGACTGTTGGTTGAAAAGCCAACAAATCAATAGGAGAACGATCATGTTGTTGAGGCGAGACACAGAGCAATGGTGTATCGGGGATATCACCTGCATTAAGTCCCATGTGAGTAATGCCACCAGAATTGCTTAGTCGGTCACTGCTGCTGCCTCAAACTCTCACATCTATCGTTTTTTTGTTGGTCATTTCAACACTGATGCCAATGTCCCTGATTTCCATTGCAAGACCTTCATAGATATTGGCAGTGAAATGTAATCTGCATATTCACTGCCATTGGTGCAATATCTGCCAATAATCTGCCAATGACGTAAGTGTATGGACTTGTTATTAATACATTTCATTACAGCCTAATTCTCTTAACAGAAAAGAAGATAGTTATAGTGTTCTTTCTTCTTCAGAAAATAAAATGCACAACCTGGGAGGTATTTCAGCAGCCTACAACTCTGTTTTGTGATGTAGAGTTGTTGAAGTTTATAGTCCTCATGGCAACGTTTACAGTATATGCCAGATGTTCAAATGTCAAACATCTGAAATGTCGCATCCATCCCTCATTGTGAATGAGCCAAGTCAATAGTAAATTATCTTTGATGATAATTGATTACATTCAAGCACAAATAAGCACCGACAGGGAGGCGGAGAGTTAAGGCTTTGTGATGCCATAGAGTTCAAATCTGGACAATTGGGTGTTTGCACACGGAAGCTAGATTTTAATCTACTACATTGTATCCTTTTGAATGGTTGGCAAATTAACAAGCAAAACAGAGAGAGTCAAGACTTATACGTTAGCCTAAGTACCCTACCCATGTAGAGATAATGTCATGTTTGTATACGTACAAGATCTTCCTGACCAGGGTCGGGTAGGTTACTTTCTATAAACGTAATCCGTTACAGTTATAGCTACCTTTCCAACATTGTAAAAGACAAAAAGGATCCATCAAAAGCATTTGGTGAGTCATCACAGTGGTCTCTGACTTTTGGTCAGATTCGCTCAGGTGGAACAAACTTTAAACTTGCACCTTTTGTGCTGATTTGAATGTCATTGAGAAAACAGAAAGTTGTCATGTTTTTTTCTGAATTTAAAAGTAATCCAAGAAGTAATCTAGTTTTTCAAAAGTATCTGTAATCTGATTACAATATTTTTGCTGGTAACGTAACTGATTACAGGTTAAAAAAAAAAAATGGGGGGGGGTTAATCAGATTACATGTGATCTGTTACTTCCCAACCCTCCTCCTAACATACAGTAGCTCTCTCTCTCATTAGGCTCTTTGTAAGAATCTCTCAGTCACAGCCAGCAACATGTTAAATGTATCAATAACTGAATAGTAACAGCTGCAAATACTGTACATTTAACTCAGCATTTATTTACATATGGTGCCTAGAAGGAGAAAAGCATAATTGAGGACAGATGTGCGGTCATTACTTTTCTACTGATTACTGTGGCCTTAGTCTCAACATACAACATGCCGTTTAGTCATTAAACACCTGCCAGAGGAAAGTAGATTACAAAAATATAAAAATGTAAAACAAATCTGTAACGCCTGTCGTCGGAAGAAGTGGACCAAAGTACAGAAGAAAAAAAACACTTGAACAAAGTAACAAAACGAAAGCGAACAGTTCTGTCAGGTAACAGAGACTAAACAGAAAATAACTACCCACAAAACACAGGTGGGAAAAAGGCTGCCTAAGTATGATTCCCAGTCAGAGACAACGATAGACAGCTGCCTCTGATTGGGAACCACACTCGGCCAAAAACAAAGAAATAGGAAACATAGAATGCCCACCCTAGTCACACCCTGACCTAACCAAATAGAGAAATAAAACGACGCTCTAAGGTCAGGGCGTGACAAAATCATATCCTGCAGGCTAGGATCATTATCTATAATTACTGTAACGATTCTCCTCTTCCTCTTCATCCGAAGAGGAGGAGCATGGATTGAACCAAGATGCAGCGTGATACTTAGACATAATTTATTTACACAAGACGGAAAAACACGAAACGAAAACACTTGAATAATTAACAAAATAACAAAACGGAGTAGACAGACCTGGACATGGAACTTACATAAAACACGAAGAACTCACGAACAGGAACAGACTACATAAACCGATACAGTCCCGTGTGGCGCGACAAATACTGACACAGGAGACAACCACCCACAAACAAGCAATGTGAAACAACCTACCTTAATATGACTCTCAATTAGAGGAAACGCCAAACACCTGCCTCTAATTGAGAGCCATACCAGGCAACCCTTAAACAAACATAGAAACAGAAAACATAGACTGCCCACCCAAACTCACGTCCTGACCAACTAACACATACCAAAACTAACAGAAATAGGTCAGGAACGTGACAATTACTCATTTATCTAACTGTATGCCAAATGATTAACTACTTTGGCGTATGTCAAACATACTTGAATATCTAATATGACAACGCTGTAAAAATAAAGACTTACAATCCTAGGCAATCAGTTACAATAGTTTGCTCAACAAAATTGTTGAACAAACTCCCAATCCTATTACACCTGGTTACCTTATAATTGATTGTATTTTTAATATCTATTTTTACAGTGAATGTTGTCACGACTTCCGCCAAAAAGTCGGCTCCTCTCCTTGTTCGGGCGATCAACGTCACCGGCTTTCTAGCCATCGCCGCTCCATTTTTCATGTCTTGTTCCATTCACACCTGGTTTTCATTCCCTAATCAAACTGCATGTATTTAGTCCTCTGTTCCCTTCCATGTCTTTGTGTGAAATTGTTTTATGTTATGTGAGTATTGTCACGCGCCAGACTTTTGTTTATGTTCCGTGTTTTGGGCACGTTTATGTTCTTATGTGCTTTCGTTTGGACTGGAATAAAAAGTGTGCCTGTTAACTACACTCTGCTCTCCTGCACCTGACTTTACCTCCAGTACACACCCGTAACAGAATTTCACACCAACCATGGAGTCAGCAGGAGCAGGTACCCCGGTTAGAGGAGTCGAGGAGCGCGTCCAGGAACATTCTGCAATGTTACATCATCTTGGTGCCATGATGGATTGTGTTGTCCAGACCATGGACCGCTAGGAGAGACAGGAAGTCTCTCCAGTGCCTCGACCAGCGCAACCGTGGTTACCTCTACCCGTCCCGTCCGGAGCCAGTCCCAGCGGGATGCGTCTCTCCCTTCCCAGGGAGTATGATGGGACGGCAGCACAGTGACAGGGATTCCGGTTACAACTGGACCTCTACCTGGCCACTGTTCATCCAGCTCCCTCGGGAAGGGAGAAAGTGTCTGCCCTCGTCTCATGCCTCTCGGGGAGAGCTCTGGAGTGGGCAAACGCCGTGTGGGGAGAAGGAGACGCGGCGTTGGACCACTTCGAGGAGTTCACCTGTCGCTTCCGAGGCGTCTTCGACCATCCGCCCGAAGTTGGAGCGGCTGGTGAACGGCTCTTCCATTTGAGGCAAGGGACGAGGAGCGCCCAAGGAGTTCGCCCTGGAATTCCGGACCTTGGCCGCCAGAGCAGGCTGGAACGACAGGGCCCTCATCGACCACTATCGGTGCAGCCTGCGCGAGGACGTCCGACGTGAGCTGACCTGCAGGGATGCCACCATCTCCTTTGACCAACTGGTGGATTTGTCCATCCGGTTGGATATCCTGCTGGTCACTCGCGGACGACCAGAGGGGGCTCTGTCGGTTCTATATTCCAGCATCCCCGCTCCGGTGTCAATGGAGTTGTGAGGGGCTGCGAGTAGGGAGGCTGGAGGGGCCATCACGTGCACCATCTGTGCCGCAGAGGGCACACTGCTGGTCGGTGCCGTGTCAGTCCCTCTGGGAGTCGAGGCAACAGGCAGGGCACTTTGGCGTCACCCCAGGTGAGTCTGCACCACACTCATCCAGAGTCCTCTGTTGACCACCTGTTTGTACCTGTTTGTTTCCCTGAGTTTCCCCCGGCCATTCAGATAAGAAAAATGTACACAGATATTGAAAAAAATTTTTTTTTTATCAACCTGCAACAGAGCATGTGGGGAAATATTGACAACGAGGCCCCTTCCACATCTGTGGATCGCTCCATAGATTTTAACTCCCTGTCTCTGGTTACTCTCAATGGAATTAAAAGTACTCTGTCCTAATCAATTCCAGTTATCACCACTAACTCCAGGGAGCGTATCATTCTCTTCAGGGTTCAGATAACTCCCAGTAGAGTCAATTTAACCCTCAAAAAACACTGTGATTTCAACTATCCTTGATTTACTGTGTAAGAGAAAACAAATCTGCTACATCTGTTATTGAAAGTGGTGATATCAATGCAGCTCTTTTTAGTCACAGTAATTGGAACAGCGTGTGTTAATTGTGAAGCCAGTGCCAGCACAATAGTATAATAGAGATAAATATATGATAAAGTGGTGCAGTTGATCATTAGAGAGCTCCTACACAAGGAAAAAGTTGGAAGTGGCAGCGGAATTACACTAAAAGCTTTTTTATCTACTTCTCAGTCTGCTGTGGGATGTGTCAAGGCAAAAGATGTAATGCTACTGAAGACTATTTCGATTCTTTAATCTCTTTATTTCAGCAGAAGTGTTTGCAGATTAATTACTCACGATTAAGACTGAAAAACAAATATTGTCTTGAACTTGGCTAAATGACAAATGGACGATGCAAAACCAAATTTGTTGATGAATGCCTTGGCACTAGCTACCATTATCTTTCCAGACACTATACTTTCTCTCTCTCCGTTCTTCCTGGCATGCTACTGTTTCAATACTGTCCTCCAACGTGGTTTACCACCCAAAGGTGAAAGTTTAGGACACTTAACATGGACCTCAATACATGACCTGGGTTTCAGAAGTCTGAGTGGACAGTGTTTTGAAATATTGCATTCATTAGAAAGACAACCCGTCTGGGTACGTTTCCCAATCACACCAATAAACAAGTTGGCTGACAACATCACAACAATTATGAGCGCGCATCGATGTGGCGCAAGTCGTGCTTTGTTAGGATTCTGAATGGTCAGATAGCTAGCAACAATGACAAGAAACTGCCACATGGGAAATCGTAGGTGGCTAATTTTAGCAAGTTTTATCTTGTTCTTGATACCATGTCTTGTTGAGGTGTTTTGACTGATTTCATGTCAGTGCTATGGCTAAACCATGGCTAAACCTGTTTTCACTTGGTCATTATGGGGTATTGTGTGTAGATTGATGAGGATTTATTTAATACATTTTAGAATCCGGCTGTAACATAACAACATGTGGAAAAAGTCAAGGGGTCTGAATACTTTCTGAATGCACTGTATACGTACAAGATCTTCGTAACAAACAGTACTGTAGCTCTCTCTCTCTCTCTCAATGGGCTCTTTGTAAGCATGTCTCAGTCACAGCCAGCAACATGTTAAATGTATCAACAACTGAATAGTAACAGCTGCAAATACTGTACATTTAATTCAGCATTCATTAACATATGGTGCCTAGAAGGAGAAAAGCATTATTGAAGACAGACGTGAGGTCATTACTTATCTACTGATGACTGATGACTGTGGCCTCAGTTTCAACACACAACATGGCGTTTAGTCATTTAACACCTGCCAGAGAAAAGTAGATTACAAAAAATATATAATTAAAAACACAAATCATATCCCGCAGGCTAGGATCATTATCTGTAATTACTCATTTATGTAACTG
This sequence comes from Salvelinus fontinalis, assembly GCF_029448725.1. Taxonomy (NCBI): domain Eukaryota; kingdom Metazoa; phylum Chordata; class Actinopteri; order Salmoniformes; family Salmonidae; genus Salvelinus; species Salvelinus fontinalis. The sequence continues at coordinate 18,327,911 of NC_074665.1, forward strand.
TATGACTACTGATTAACTCCTTTCGTATCTGTCAAACAGACTTGTAAATCTAATATGACAGTGCTGTAAAAAATACATACAAATTAAAATTCAACGTCCAATTGTAAGGCAACCAGCTGCAATAGGATTGTGGGTTTGCTCAACAAAATATTCACGCAAACTTTTTGTTGCAAGTTTGCTCAACAACATTATTGTTGCGCAAACTTACAATCCTATTGCAGCTGGTTGCCTTACAATTGTACGTTGAATCAACATCTTTATTTTTACAGTGAATAAATTATACTACCATCATATTCTGAGTTGAGAGTACACATTCCTGCTCTTGAGGTTTAAGATAACTCCCAGTAGTCAATTTAACCCCCCAAAAATGTTAACACTGTGATTTCAACTATCCTTGATTTACTGTGTAAGAGAAAACAAGTCTGCTACATCTGTTATTGAAAGTGTTGATAGCGATTCAGCTCTTTGGGTCACACTAATTGGAACAGCGTGTGTTAATTGTGAAGCCAGTTATAAGCCAGCACAATAGTATAATGGAGATAAATATATGATAAAGTGGTGCAGTTGATCATTAGAGAGCTCCTACACAAGGAAAAAGTTGGATGTGGCAGCGGAATTAGACTAAAAGCTTTTTTATCTACTTCTCAGTCTGCTGTGGGATGTGTCAAGGCAAAAGATTTAATGCTACTGAAGACTATTTCGATTCTTTAATCTCTTTATTTCAGCAGAAGTGTTTGCAGATTAATTACTCACGATTAAGACTGAAAAACAAATATTGTCTTGAACTTGGCTAAATGACAAATGGACGATGCAAAACCAAATTTGTTGATGAATGCCTTGGCACTAGCTACCATTATCTTTCCAGACACTATACTTTCTCTCTCTCCGTTCTTCCTGGCATGCTACTGTTTCAATACTGTCCTCCAACGTGGTTTACCACCCAAAGGTGAAAGTTTAGGACACTTAACATGGACCTCAATACATGACCTGGGTTTCAGAAGTCTGAGTGGACAGTGTTTTGAAATATTGCATTCATTAGAAAGACAACCCGTCTGGGTACGTTTCCCAATCACACCAATAAACAAGTTGGCTGACAACATCACAACAATTATGAGCGCGCATCGATGTGGCGCAAGTCGTGCTTTGTTAGGATTCTGAATGGTCAGATAGCTAGCAACAATGACAAGAAACTGCCACATGGGAAATCGTAGGTGGCTAATTTTAGCAAGTTTTATCTTGTTCTTGATACCATGTCTTGTTGAGGTGTTTTGACTGATTTCATGTCAGTGCTATGGCTAAACCATGGCTAAACCTGTTTTCACTTGGTCATTATGGGGTATTGTGTGTAGATTGATGAGGATTTATTTAATACATTTTAGAATCCGGCTGTAACATAACAACATGTGGAAAAAGTCAAGGGGTCTGAATACTTTCTGAATGCACTGTATACGTACAAGATCTTCGTAACAAACAGTACTGTAGCTCTCTCTCTCTCTCTCAATGGGCTCTTTGTAAGCATGTCTCAGTCACAGCCAGCAACATGTTAAATGTATCAACAACTGAATAGTAACAGCTGCAAATACTGTACATTTAATTCAGCATTCATTAACATATGGTGCCTAGAAGGAGAAAAGCATTATTGAAGACAGACGTGAGGTCATTACTTATCTACTGATGACTGATGACTGTGGCCTCAGTTTCAACACACAACATGGCGTTTAGTCATTTAACACCTGCCAGAGAAAAGTAGATTACAAAAAATATATAATTAAAAACACAAATCATATCCCGCAGGCTAGGATCATTATCTGTAATTACTCATTTATGTAACTGTATGACTACTGATTAACTCCTTTCGTATCTGTCAAACAGACTTGTAAATCTAATATGACAGTGCTGTAAAAAATACATACAAATTAAAATTCAACGTCCAATTGTAAGGCAACCAGCTGCAATAGGATTGTGGGTTTGCTCAACAAAATATTCACGCAAACTTTTTGTTGCAAGTTTGCTCAACAACATTATTGTTGCGCAAACTTACAATCCTATTGCAGCTGGTTGCCTTACAATTGTACGTTGAATCAACATCTTTATTTTTACAGTGAATAAATTATACTACCATCATATTCTGAGTTGAGAGTACACATTCCTGCTCTTGAGGTTTAAGATAACTCCCAGTAGTCAATTTAACCCCCCAAAAATGTTAACACTGTGATTTCAACTATCCTTGATTTACTGTGTAAGAGAAAACAAGTCTGCTACATCTGTTATTGAAAGTGTTGATAGCGATTCAGCTCTTTGGGTCACACTAATTGGAACAGCGTGTGTTAATTGTGAAGCCAGTTATAAGCCAGCACAATAGTATAATGGAGATAAATATATGATAAAGTGGTGCAGTTGATCATTAGAGAGCTCCTACACAAGGAAAAAGTTGGATGTGGCAGCGGAATTAGACTAAAAGCTTTTTTATCTACTTCTCAGTCTGCTGTGGGATGTGTCAAGGCAAAAGATTTAATGCTACTGAAGACTATTTCGATTCTTTAATACCTTTATTTCGGCAGATGTGTTTGCAGATTAATTGCACACGATTAAGACTGAAAAACAAATATTGTCTTGAACTTGGCTAAATGACAAATGGACGATGCAAAGCAAATTTGTTCATGAATGCCTTGGCACTAGCTACCATTATCTTTCCAGACACTATACTTGCTCTCTCTCTGTTCTTCCTGGCATGCTACTGTCTAAATACTGTCCTCCAATGTCTTCCAATGTGGTTTTCCACCCAAAGGTCCAAGCATAGGATACTTAGCATGGTGTCACGATCGTCTATGGGTGAGAGAGAGGACCAAGGCGCAGCGTGTGCAAAATACATCTCTTTTATTTTAGAGAAGGGAAAAACACGCAACGAACACTATAACAAAACGAAACAACAAACGATCGTGAAGCTAAAGACGTAAGTGCAAACACAAGCTACAAACGTACAACATAGACAACTACCCACAAAAGCCTACTGCCTATGGCTGCCTTAAATATGGCTCCCAATCAGAGACAATGAATGACAGCTGTCTCTGATTGAGAACCAATCTAGGCAGCCATAGACATAACTAGACAACTACTCTCTACTCTGCCCCATACACATAAACCCCTAGACACTACAAAACACATACATTCCCCATGTCACACCCTGACCTAACTAAAAAACATAAAGAAAACAAAGAATACTAAGGCCAGGGCGTGACACATGGACCTCAATACATTACATGGGTTTCAGAAATCTGAGTGGAGAAGTATATTTACATGCACACTAATAATTCGATGTTAAACTTTTAAACTCAGCAGTAAGCTGAGTATGGCATTAGTCATGTAAACACCTTACTCTGCTTATCTTAATCGGTGTAAGGTCATAATCGAAGCATACGCCGGTTAAAATACCATTTTCTTTAGCAAACTTTCTAATTATTAGGACATGTAAATGCCTTTTAGTTACAGCGCTGTATTTAATCTAGCACAAGCAGCGCGAGCTTCCTTTTTTTGCGCGAAATACGTTCGGAAAAACTGAAAGTATGCATCATAGAAACAGTTAACAGACAAACTTTATATGTCCTAACTCAGAATCAAATTGTTTTCAAAAATAACATGGTCGCTGTGGTAGAAAAAAGCTCACACAGGCTTTTTCAGTTCTGACCACAAATCTTCTATAGGATTGAGGTCAGGGCTTTGTGATGGCCACTCCAATACCTTGACTTTGTTGTCCTTAAGCCATTTTGCCACAACTTTAGAAGTATGCTTGGTGGCATTGTCCATTTGGAAGGCCCAATTGTGACCAAGCTTTAACTTCCTGACTGATGTCTTGAGATGTTGCTTCAATATATCCACATAATTTTCCTACCTCATGATGCCAGCTATTTTGTGAAGTGCACCAGTCCCTCCTGGAGCAAAGCGCCTACCACAAACATGATGCGGCCACCCCTGTGCTTCATGGTTGGGATGGTGTTCTTCGGCTTGCAAGCTTCCCCCTTTTTCCTCCAAACAGGACGATGGTCATTATTGCCAAACAGTTCTATTTTTGTTTCATCAGACCAGAGGATATTTCTCCAAAAAGTACGATCTTTGTCCCCATGTGCAGTTGCAAACCGTAGTCTGGCTTTTTTATGGCGGTTTTGGAGCAGTGGCTTCTTCCTTGCTGTGCGGCCTTTCAGGTTATGTCGATATAGGACTCGTTTTACTGTGGATATAGATACTTTTGTACCTGTTTCCTCCAGCATCTTCACAAGGTCCTTTGCTATTGTTCTGGGATTGATTTGCACTTTTCGCACCAAGGTACGTTCATCTCTAAGAGACAGAACGTGTCTGCTTCCTGAGCGGTATGACGGCTGTGTGGTTCCATGGTGTTTATACTTGCGTACTATTTTTTGTACAGATGAACGTGGTACCTTCAGGCATTTGGAAATTGCTCCCAAGGATGAACCCAGATTTGTGAAGGTCTACAATTGTTTTCTGAGATCTTCGCTGATTTCTTTTGATTTTCCCATGATGTCAAGCAAAGGGCACTGAGTTTGAAGGTAGGCCTTGAAATACATCAACAGGTACACCTCCAATTGACTCAAATTATGTCAATTAGCCTATCAGAAGCTTCTAAAGCCATGACATGATTTTCTGGAATTTTCCAAGCCGTTTAAAGGCACAGTCAACTTAGTGTATGTACACTTCTGACCCACTGGAATTGTGGTACAGTGAATTATAAATGAAATAATCTGTCTGTAAGCAATTGTTGGAAAAATTGCTTGTGTCATGCACAAAGTAGATGTCCAAACCGACTTGTCAAAACTATAGTTTGTGAACAAGAAATGTGTGGAGTGGTTGAAAAATGAGTTTAATGACTCCAACATAAGTGTATGTTAACTTCCGACTTCAGCTGTATACTGTATTTTATACCATCTATTGCACCTTGCCTATGCCGCTCGGCCGTCGCTCATTCATATATTTACATCTACGTATTCTCATTCACCCCTTTAGATTAATGTGTATTAGGTTGTTGTCTGGAATTGTTAGATTACTTGTTAGATATTACTGCACGGTCGGAACTAGAGGCACAAGCATTTCGCTACACTCGCATTAACATCTGCTAACCATGTGTATGTGACCAATAAAATGTGATGCTTATTTTGAGTGCTGATTTTCTGCATTTATCATCAAAGTCCCATCAGATAGCCGGATTTCAGATGTGTCCATGTAAACAGGATTATTAGGGAAATCGTTCTTCTTATAAAGCATGTAAACATTTTAATTCAATCTATTAATCTGACTATTCACATGAATTGCATTATTGTGTGTATGTAACCGTAGTCAGTGTTTTAAAACATAGCATTAATGAGAAAGTCTTAACCTGTCTGGGCACGTCTCCCAATCAGGATGGTAGTAACCATCTATGTATTTGGACTCAATCTCTACATGAGTGCTGCTGCCTGCAGTTGGCCAGGTCCACTTAATTGACACTTGAGTGTGGAATAATGGGCCAGACACTGTGGACCTGCCAATTAAGATGGCGCCTCAGAGCTTACAGGAGCTAGCAGCAGGCTGGCTAGGATCTAGGGGGGTTAAAACAGCTAGCATTCCAACACTCCTACACTTACAATAACCAGAAGCAAAACACAGCCCAGTTCAAAGTTGGACCACATTTCTTAAATAATATTTACGTTTAAAAACAGGGCTCGGAGTGAAACATCTGGGGTGCATTCATTGTAATGGACCCAATTAACATTGGATGTGGCAACTTGGTATAGAACATGATCCCATTCGATCAAAATGCAGGCCTGTGGAATACAAAAGTGTATCATATTTCAATATTTAAAAAACAAACTATCACTTTCACAATCCCATCTAGCTAACCACCTATCAGAATATTAGAGAAGGAACAGTGAGACAAATCTCAGTGGTATTTGAGGCCCTAGGTAAGTTCTCATTCCATGTTACATTTTTACACTACCTTTTACCAGCCCCTGCCAGGCCTTGTCGTGTTCCTGTTTGACAGCAGCTTTCTCCATCGGCCTCCATCTAGTTTCTATTTTGAACTCTTTCTATCCTGTTCCCAGGTGAGTCAAGACACTCACTGTGCCTATAGATCAGACCTTAATATTTCAATGACCATTAAACTGAAATCCATTGGGTTACACTAGCTATAGTGTATAGTATCTTCTGTCCCATAATAATTTCTATTGCAGGATACATTAGAATTTGCTAGCTATCTGTACGGTCTTGGCATGGTTTAGTTGGTCAGCGTGTACACCTGAGAGAGCAGGTGTTATGAAGGAACAATATATTCATATCCTTACACATTTAACTTGTTTGCTGAGCATACTTACGTGCTTTATTATACAATTGTATTTTTTATTGACCATTATTTAACTAGGAAAGTGTGGGGAGAGAATTGTTCAGCTGAATATTGGGTGCTTTACAGGACAAATATTTTCGTATTTCTTTTTCTAAATGTTGAATATGCATTGACAAATACTGTATAATATGCACTATAATCTCTGCTCACTCTCCCAAACATTTCTGCATTCTCATAGTTATTATTAGCACTCAGCAGCTTCTGTTTACAGTTACTCATCCAGAGAAAGTCCCTACAGAGACTTTCTCCTTCCTTCACATGTCTACATCAGCTCTCCCGCAGCTCTGCAGGTTGTCTGTACTCTAACACGCTTTCACGTATTGAGATCCTGGAGTAAAGACTAAGATGTGAAATGGAATAACGTGGAAATCTAAATGTTCAAATAGTAGAACCAACGTACAGGAACAACATTCAATAAAACACTTGAGGGTCTAAATGAAAGAGTCATTTCCATGCCAGCTGAGACGATGACGGGCGTATATTCATTAACTGAGCTGTTCACATCTGTGTACGTAACACGTGCAGTCTTTTTGTCTCGTCCAGGGTTCATTTGCACATAAGTTCAAATGTATTCTATCTTGTATGCATTGGTGCAGTGTGAGGTGTGTTATAATGGAACGTTCACATTTATATGGCTCTATTTGCCACTTATTAGGCAAGGATGGAATCCTTAAGAGTGTAACTGTTCATTTAAAAGAGAAGATATCAAGTGGGTTTTGCCTCCATTGAAAAATTCCATTCACTGTATTACAGGCCAGGGAATCAGGGTGTCTTCATCCATATTATCTTTCTAAGTAATTCAAGGTCAGGTTGTCTATGTGAAGCTGACCAAGTAAGATGGATGTTCCCTTTGATATGTATGTCACCTGTTGCTAATATGATGGTGCTCCCAACGTCATGCTTTTGTGACAGGCCCCTCTTTGGGATTCAACACACATCGACCAAGCCATCATCATTCTGAAAAGTCTACCTACAGGAGCTGCTCCCTACTTCAGGAAACGAGACAAAGGACAGACATCTAAGACAAGGAACCCAGCATGAGACTTATCAGACAGTCAAAGCAGCATATAATGAAGACTGGAGAGGAGAGGGAGTTAGAAGGGACAAGGGGGGTGAAGGTAGTGAAGGGGTAGAGTGGAGATGACTGTAGTGAAGGGGTAGAATGGAGGCTAAGGTAGTGAAGGGGTAGAGTGGAGGCTAAGGTAGTGAAGGGGTAGAGTGAAGGGGTAGAGTAGAGGCTAAGGTAGTGAAGGGGTAGAATGGAGGCTAAGGTAGTGAAGGGGTAGAGTGGAGGATAAGGTAGTGAAGGGGTAGAGTGGAGGATAAGGTAGTGAAGGGGTAGAGTGGAGGATAAGGTAGTGAAGGGGTAGAGTGGAGGCTAAGGTAGTGAAGGGGTAGAGTGGAGGCTAAGGTAGTGAAGGGGTAGAGTGGAGGCTAAGGTAGTGAAGGGGTAGAGTGAAGGGGTAGAGTGGAGGCTAAGGTAGTGAAGGGGTAGAGTGGAGGGTAAAGTGGAGGCTAAGGTAGTGAAGGGGTAGAGTGGAGGCTAAGGTAGTGAAGGGGTAGAGTGAAGGGGTAGAGTGGAGGCTAAGGTAGTGAAGGGGTAGAGTGGAGGGTAAAGTGGAGGCTAAGGTAGTGAAGGGGTAGAGTGGAGGGTAAGGTAGTGAAGGGGTAGAGTGGAGGATAAGGTAGCGAAGGGGTAGAGTGGAGGATAAGGTAGTGAAGGGGTAGAGTGGAGGGTAAAGTGGAGGCTAAGGTAGTGAAGGGGTAGAGTGGAGGGTAAAGTGGAGGCTAAGGTAGTGAAGGGGTAGAGTGGAGGGTAAGGTAGTGAAGGGGTAGAGTGGAGGATAAGGTAGCGAAGGGGTAGAGTGGAGGATAAGGTAGCGAAGGGGTAGAGTGGAGGATAAGGTAGTGAAGGGGTAGAGTGGAGGATAAGGTAGTGAAGGGGTAGAGTGGAGGCTAAGGTAGCGAAGGGGTAGAATGGAGGATAAGGTAGCGAAGGGGTAGAGTGGAGGATAAGGTAGTGAAGGGGTAGAGTGGAGGCTAAGGTAGCGAAGGGGTAGAATGGAGGATAAGGTAGCGAAGGGGTAGAGTGGAGGCTAAGGTAGTGAAGGGGTAGAGTGAAGGGGTAGAGTGGAGGCTAAGGTAGTGAAGGGGTAGAGTGGAGGGTAAAGTGGAGGCTAAGGTAGTGAAGGGGTAGAGTGGAGGGTAAGGTAGTGAAGGGGTAGAGTGGAGGATAAGGTAGCGAAGGGGTAGAGTGGAGGATAAGGTAGTGAAGGGGTAGAGTGGAGGGTAAAGTGGAGGCTAAGGTAGTGAAGGGGTAGAGTGGAGGGTAAAGTGGAGGCTAAGGTAGTGAAGGGGTAGAGTGGAGGGTAAGGTAGCGAAGGGGTAGAGTGGAGGATAAGGTAGCGAAGGGGTAGAGTGGAGGATAAGGTAGCGAAGGGGTAGAGTGGAGGATAAGGTAGCGAAGGGGTAGAGTGGAGGATAAGGTAGTGAAGGGGTAGAGTGGAGGATAAGGTAGTGAAGGGGTAGAGTGGAGGCTAAGGTAGCGAAGGGGTAGAATGGAGGATAAGGTAGCGAAGGGGTAGAGTGGAGGCTAAGGTAGCGAAGGGGTAGAATGGAGGATAAGGTAGCGAAGGGGTAGAGTGGAGGATAAGGTAGTGAAGGGGTAGAGTGGAGGATAAGGTAGTGAAGGGGTAGAGTGGAGGATAAGGTAGTGAAGGGGTAGAGTGGAGGCTAAGGTAGTGAAGGGGTAGAGTGGAGGCTAAGGTAGTGAAGGGGTAGAGTGGAGGCTAAGGTAGTGAAGGGGTAGAGTGGAGGCTAAGGTAGTGAAGGGGTAGAGTGGAGGCTAAGGTAGTGAAGGGGTAGAGTGGAGGCTAAGGTAGTGAAGGGGTAGAGTGGAGGCTAAGGTAGTGAAGGGGTAGAGTGGAGGCTAAGGTAGTGAAGGGGTAGAGTGGAGGCTAAGGTAGTGAAGGGGTAGAGTGGAGGCTAAGGTAGTGAAGGGGTAGAGTGGAGGCTAAGGTAGTGAAGGGGTAGAGTGGAGGCTAAGGGAGTGAATGGGTAGAGTGGAGGGTAGAGTGGGGGGTAAGGTAGTGAAGGGGTAGAGTGGAGGCTAAGGTAGTGAAGGGGCAGAGTGGAGGTTAAGGTACTGAAGAGGCAGAGTGGAGGGTAAAGCTAGTGAAGGGGTAGAATGACAAAATATATTTCTCTCCGGCTTACATTGCATTGCAACAGTCTCACACGTCTGCTCCAATGCCAATTATTAATGAGGGGTAGCAAGCTGCTTTTGTCAGATGACAAGCTGACAAACTGCAGTTGAAGAGTTTCATTCCAAAACGCTATCTAGAAATGTTGGTAAATTTGCTTTTATTGTTTAAAGAAATTATGAAAGAGACTGCTGTGATTTTTCACTATCTAATCATGGCATGGGGTTGTTCAATGACAGACATGTATTTATTTCAAATCTTTCACTTGGTTTCATTGCAGAGACAAATTATTATGTTTTTTTGTGACTAACATTTTTTTTATCAAAATGTGTTTTTGGGCAGAAAGGCCTTCTGGAACATGTGAACTTTCATGTGCCTTAACACATTTGGATGCCATATGTAAATGCAAATAAAATTGTTAAATTACGAGTCTCATTGGTTTAGCCATGGAAAACGTCAGGAACCTTCCCGCTAGACATGATTGGCTGAGATAATATAATGGCTGGGCTGGACATGCCGAGAGATGAGTTCAGATTGGTCTGCCATGTAGCACCCTTCTGTCTATAACATGAGCTGGTCAGTATGTGTAAGTAATCCTTTCTATCGTAGCTTTTTGGAAAGAGATCAAGTAGTAGAACTGCAAAAGTGCTGATCTCCACTTTCTGGAGGACCGAGTTTTGAAATCAGTGGAATACCCGGTGGAATTAGAGTATGATGGCTAAGGAGATGGAGAAAATTCTGGCGTTTGATTGCAAATATTCAGAGAGAGTCGAAAAGAGAACAAACAGAAGGCTGTTGTTGTATAAAACACCTGTTTCTGGATTACATCTTCAAACTAAGGGCAGCCATGGCATCTGTGACAGAGAGGGAGAAGCGTCCATCCAGGTAAGAGAGTCTAGCTAGCTACATTGTCAGATATTATATACGTTTCTAATTTAGTCAAAAAGTCATTTTCATTTTAAGTTAAAGCGTCGCGTTAGCTAGGTAGCTAACGTTAGCTGGCTGGCTCTCTAGCTAACACTACATGTATGATCGGTGTAGTAATATTATTCATATCTTAGAGTCATTTGCATTGTTAGTTATGGCGTAATGTTAGCTTCCTAGCTAACATTGAACTTGGTTGCTTAGCTTCCTGCAGATTTATGCAGTGTAGTAACGTTATGAGTTGGGGTTATGGTTCATTGTTTAACTAGCTAGCTGGCTACATGTCTAAACAAAAGACTTCACTATGCAAGTAACCATTTAACTGCACCTTCTGTATCCTATGCATGTGACAAATAAACTTTGATTTAATTTGATATAGTATGTGTTTACCAGAGACGGTAATGTGAAGAACATGACCTGCACCAAAGTCAAATTAGGATATAATGTTATGCCAACGAGACAGTGTCCAAGTTTTAAAATGATCTGGTAGAACACCCTGCTTTTATTTCGTCACACTCACAACCGTAAGCTATTTTCTATAATTGGCTCGCCATAAATGTGTAAATAATGATCTTGTTCTGAGTTTAATTTCCTGTAATAATTAATACAAATGAGCTAAGGTGAAGATGTTGTCAGCTATATGATATTGTCATTATCTGAACTGGCTAGCCAGCTAACTTAACATTAGCTAGCTAACAAACTAGAAACAAACCAAAACATTGTTGAGAAAATTGCTTTTAGTTGCCTGGTTTGCTAGATTGACATATACTAAATTCATTTTAAAAACGGGTGAGTTTATTGGTGTTAAAATGCACTAGTTATGCTATTTTGGACCAGCAGGTTGCTGATGCCATGCAGCCTGTAGTTTGTGTGTTCATACTTTTTCATAAAGACAATGACAAGTTTGATGTCAGACGGCAATAGAATGTTCATGATGTCTCTGCGACAACTGTCGATAGACGTAGTATAAACCAGTCTTTAGTCTTGAAACCTTTGGTTGTTTAGTACATGGAGTCACATGTGAATCCTTAAAGAGATGGGTGTGGCTAAGGCTTAAGAGGGTGTAAATGATGCTGAATGGGTGTAGATCAGTGGTTCCCAAACTTTTTATAGTCCCGTACCCCTTCAAACATTCAACCTCCAGCTGTACCCCCTCTAGCACCAGGGTCAGCGCACTCTCAAATATGTTTTTGACATCATTGTAAACCTACCACACACACACACTACACAATACATTTATTACATAAGAATGAGTGTGAGTTTGTCCCAACCCAGCTTGTGGAAAGTGACAAAGAGATCTTATAGGACCAGGGCACGAAATATAATACAATACTAATCAATATTTTTGCTCTTTATTTAAACATCGAACATATAAAACCTTATTTGTTCATCGAAAATTGTGAATAACTCATGACAGGTTAATGAGAAGGGTGTGCTTGAAAGGATGCACATAACTCTGCAATGTTGGGTTGTATTGGAGAGAGCCTCAGTCTTAAATCATTTCCCACACACAGTCTGTATTTAGTTTTCATGCTAGTGAGGGCCGAACATCAGTGTCTTAACAGCGCGGTTTGTCAAGGCAGGAAACTTTGAGCGCAGACCAATCCAGAAATCTGTCAGTGGCTTCTGATTAAATTCAATTTTCACAGAACCGCTTGTTGCAATTTCGATGAGGCTCTCTTGTTCAAATATCGGTAAGTGGACTGGAGGCAGGACATGAAAGGGATAACGAATCCAGTTGTTTGTGTCATCCATTTCTGGAATGTACCTGCGAATTGCGCACCCAACTCACTCAGGTGCTTCGCTATATCACATTTGACATTGTACATAAGCTAGAATTCATTTGCATAGAAAAACAATGTTGGAAAGACCTGTGTGTTGTCCTTGTTAATGCAGACAGAGATGAGCTCCAACTTCTTAAATCATAGCCTCAATTTTGTCCAGCGCATTGAATATAGTTGCGGGCAGTCCCTGTAATCCTAGATTCAGATCATTCAGGTGAAAAAAAACATCACCCAGATAGGCAAGTTGTGTGAGATACTCGTCATCATGCAAGCCGTCAGACAAATGAAAATTATGGTCAGTAAAGACAACTTTAAGCTCGTCTCTCAATTAAAAATAATGTGTCAATACTTCGCCTCTTGATAACCAACAATGTTGTAAATGCGTTACATGGTCGCTGCCCATATCATTGCATAGTGCAGAAAATACACGAGAGTTCAGGGACCGTGCTTTAACAAAGTTAACCATTTTCACTGTAGTGTCCAAAACATCTTTCAAGCTGTCAGGCATTCCTTTGGCAGCAAGAGCCTCTCGGTGGATGCTGCAGTGTACCCAAATGGCGTCGGGAGTAACTACTTGCATACGCGTTACCACTACAGTATGTCAACCCTGTCATGGCCTTTGCGCCATCAGTACAGATACCAACAGCTACGTTCGCCTACAAACAGACAGAAGAAATTCCCGCGAGAGAGTAACGATTAATGTTATTGGATGTTAATTATTTGACTAGGCTACCTGTATTTGACATTGTGTTGTAACTTCGCTGAACACCAGATTGTTTAATTTTATTTTTGGCAGTGAAATGAGGCTGCTCAGGCGAGTGTACACCTTCCTAATAATGAGTTGCACCCCTGCCTAAATTTGTGGACCCGACAAGGTGTCAAAAGCATTCCACAGAGATGCTAGCCCATGTTGACTCCATGCTTTCCACAGTTGTGTCAAGACAGTTAACCCCCAACAACAACTGCCCTCCGTACCTCTCTGATTCAGAGTGGTTGGGTTAAATGCGGAAGACACATTTTGGTTGAATGCCTTCAGTTGTGCAACTGACTAGGTATCCCCTTCCCCTTCCCCCTTTCCCAAGTTCGCTGGACGTCCTTTGGGGGGTGTACCATTCTTGATATACACAGGAAACTATTGTGCAGGAAAAACCCAGCAGCGGTGCAGATTTTGACAAAATCCGTTGCGCCTGGCATCTACCATACCCTGTTCAAAGGCACTTAAATCTTTGTCTTGCACATTCACCCTCTGAATGGCACACATACACAATCTGTCTCAAGGCTTAAAAATCGGTATTTAACCCGTCTCCACCCCTTTATCTACACTGATTGAAGTGGATTTAACAGGGATCATAGCGTTCACCTGGATTCACCTGGTCAGTCTATTTAATGGAAAGAGCAGGTGTCCTTAATGTTTTGTACACTCAGTGTATAAATTATACATTTTTGACATCAATATTAAAAAATAATAATAACCATTCAATACAGTAATATGAGATCTTAACTTTGTCACTTAGCAGATGCTCTTATCCAGAGCGACTTACACTAAGTGCATTCATCTTAAGATTGCTAGGTGAGACAACCACATAACACAGTCAAATATAGCTTCCATTCCAGCTAAATAAAGGTTATATAGCGTTTTGATTTAAAAAAAAAGAATAATCCTACACATCTAAAATCTATGAATTAAAATCTGAGAACAGTCATATTTTACACGCACATGAATATACCCACAAGCAATATTTTTTTATGAAAAATAGCTTTTTGGAAATAAACTCTTCATTTCTCACGCAGTGTATCTTTATCAGCTAGCTGCCAAAACATTGTTGGTAGTAACTTTGAATGAATAATTTGCATTGGAACAGAAGTGCATCGCACCTGACAAATTCAGGTGTGTGTTTTCCTCAGTATAGAAAATGACATCACCTGTCTGCTGTCCAAGTAGGCTATGACTTGACTTCTCTTATAGCAAAGACTTTACATACAGTATATTCATCCATTATATTAGCCTAAATTGTTTACTTCAAACCCTCTCAGTCCATTGGATATACTGTAGCATAAAACTCCAGGTCTCGGTTCAGCTGGGCTTTTGCATATTAATGTTGATCTTAATAAACAACATTGCCAAAGGATGAGGATCCAGCACGTTGCTATGCAACCAAATCCATGTTGAGACAGCTTGGCTGCATTTAGTTTATGACTGTAAAGTGTAACTTGTTGGCTGAGAGAGCAAATATCCACTACAATCTGTGCCCATTCCGAAAACAAAATTGATGAGTTTTTCACGGTGGTATCCTATTTAAAAATCACCCAAGTATAGCGCCTTGTCATCATCAGAATCTCTTTCGGGTCATTTCCTCTTCCTGTTTATATCTCACATTATATTTGGAGTCCATCTGTGGGTTTAACAGGCCAATAAAAAAAGACTGGGAAAAGGCTGAGGATGTTTATTCCTGTCTGGGGCACAGAAAAACCCAAAGTGTCAAACAAACACTCACGCACAAATATGTTCTCTCTTTCCATTTCGTTCCTCAGTGAGGCGAACACTTCATTAGCTAGCTGTGCTGTGTTAGAATATCAATGGGTTTCTACTTCCTTGTCATTTATTTGTGTCCAACGCTAGATAGCTGTTCTCGGGAGAGCAGGCGCATTAGCCAGGATATTTCTTCCAATTAACGTCCAGCAATAGTGACGAGGCCATTATTAATTGACAGCTGCAGTGAGACGAATTATTCTTCTCTGTTCCATAGAGTCATGGAGAGGCCCCGTCTGCTAAACCTTGATCCTTTTTGTGTCTAGAAACATCTATCCACAGCGTATAGAGACGCATTGCCACACCCTGACCTTAGAGATCCTTTTTATGTCTCTATTTTGGTTTGGTCAGGGCGTGAGTTGGGGTGGGTATTCTATATTCTATGTTTTGTAGTTCTATGTTTTGGCCGGCTAGGGTTCTCAATCAGGGACAGCTGTCAATTGTTGTCTCTGATTGCGAACCATACTTAGGCTGCCCTTTTTTTGGGAAGTTGACTTTGTTTAGGGAACATAGTCTTTAGCTTCACGGTTTGTTTTTGTAGTGTTTATTGTTTTGTTTGGCGTCATTTTTATTAATTAAAGAAAATGTACGCTTACCACGCTGCACCTTGGTCCTCTTCTTTTAACGGCCGTGAGAGAACTTCCCACCACCAACAACGGACCAAGCAGCGTGGTAAGGAGGAGCAGCGTGTCCAGGATTCATGGACTTGGGAGGAGATCCTGGATGGTAAGGGACCCTGGAGGCAGGCTGGGGAGTGTCGCCGTCCACGGGAGGAACTGGAGGCAGCAAGAGCAGAGCGGCAGCGTTACGAAGGGACACTTCTAGCAAGGAAGCCCGAGAGGCAGCTCCCAAATTGTATTTTTTTTTGGGGGGGGGGCACGGTAAGTGTGGCTGAGTCAGGTTGGAGACCTGAGCCAACTCCCCGTGCTTACCGTGGCGAGTGTCGTACTGGTCAGGCACCGTGTTATGCGGTGGAGCGCAGTGTCTCCAGTGCGCGTGCACAGCCCGGTGCGCTACCTTCCAGGTCCCCGAATCGGCCGGGCTAGAGTGGGCATCCAGCCAAGTCGGAGGATGCCGGCTCAGCGCATCTGGCCGCCAGTACGTCTCTACGACCCGGGATATCCTGCGCCGGCTCTGTGCATTGTGTCTCCGGTGCGTCTGCACAGCCCAGTGCGTCCTGTGCCTGCTCCCCACATCTGCAGGGCGAAAATAACCATCCAGCCAGGACGGGTTGTGCAGGCTCTACGCTCAAGACCTCCAGTGCGCCTCCACGGCCCAGTGTATCCTGTGCCTGTCCCCAGAAGGACAGTGCCTCCTGTATGTCTCCCCAGCCTGGTGAGCCCTGTGACAGCTCAACGTACCAGACTGCCCATACGTCTCCTCCCTCCAGTGATGATCCATGGCACGAAGCCTCCAGTGATGATCCATGGCACGAAGCCTCCAGTGATGATCCATGGCACGAAGCCTCCAGTGATGATCCATGGCAAAAAGCCTCCAGTGATGATCCATGGCAAAAAGCCTCCAGTGATGATCCATGGCAAAAAGCCTCCAGTGATGATCCATGGCAAAAAGCCTCCAGTGATGATCCATGGCAAAAAGCCTCCAGTGATGATCCATGGCAAAAAGCCTCCAGTGATGATCCATGGCAAAAAGCCTCCAGTGATGATCCATGGCAAAAAGCCTCCAGTGATGATCCATGGCAAAAAGCCTCCAGTGATGATCCATGGCAAAAAGCCTCCAGTGATGATCCATGGCAAAAAGCCTCCAGTGATGATCCATGGCAAAAAGCCTCCAGTGATGATCCATGGCAAAAAGCCTCCAGTGATGATCCATGGCAAAAAGCCTCCAGTGATGATCCATGGCAAAAAGCCTCCAGTGATGATCCATGGCAAAAAGCCTCCAGTGATGATCCATGGCAAAAAGCCTCCAGTGATGATCCATGGCAAAAAGCCTCCAGTGATGATCCATGGCAAAAAGCCTCCAGTGATGATCCATGGCAAAAAGCCTCCAGTGATGATCCATGGCAAAAAGCCTCCAGTGATGATCCATGGCAAAAAGCCTCCAGTGATGATCCATGGCACGAAGCCTCCAGTGATGATCCATGGCACGAAGCCTCCAGTGATGATCCATGGCACGAAGCCTCCAGTGATGATCCATGGCACGAAGCCTCCAGTGATGATCCATGGCACGAAGCCTCCAGTGATGATCCATGGCACGAAGCCTCCAGTGATGATCCATGGCACGAAGCCTCCAGTGATGATCCATGGCACGAAGCCTCCAGTGATGATCCATGGCACGAAGCCTCCAGTGATGATCCATGGCACGAAGCCTCCAGTGATGATCCATGGCACGAAGCCTCCAGTGATGATCCATGGCACGAAGCCTCCAGTGATGATCCATGGCACGAAGCCTCCAGTGATGATCCATGGCACGAAGCCTCCAGTGATGATCCATGGCACGAAGCCTCCAGTGAGGAGTCATGGCAAGGAGCCTTCAGCGTCGTTCTCCAGTCCGGAGCCTCCAGCGACGGCCTCCGGTCCAGAGCCCCCAGCGAGGGTCCCCGGTCCTGGGCCCGCAGCGAGGGTCCCCGGTCCGGGGCCCGCAACGAGGGTGCCCGGTCCGGGGTCGACGACGAGGGTCCCTGCACCAGAGGTGCCACCAAAGTGAGGTGAGCCAGTGGTGGAGCGGGGTCTGCGTCCCGCACCTGAGCCGCCACCGCGGATAGATGCCCACCCAGACCCTCCCCTATAGGTTTAAGTTTTGCGGTCGGAGTCCGCACCTTTGGGAGGGGGGGTACTGTCACGCCCTGACCTTAGAGATCCTTTTTATGTCTCTATTTTGGTTTGGTCAGGGCGTGAGTTGGGGTGGGTATTCTATGTTCTATGTTTTGTAGTTCTATGTTTTGGCTGGGTAGGGTTCTCAATCAGGGACAGCTGTCTATCGTTGTCTCTGAGAACCATACTTAGGCTGCCCTTTTCCCAACTGTGTTTGTGGGAAGTTGACTTTGTTTAGGGCACGTAGCCTTTAGCTTCATGGTTTGTTTTTGTAGTGTTTATTGATTTGTTCGGCGTCATTTTTATTAATAAAAGAAAATGTACGCTAACCACGCTGCACTTTGGTCCTCTTCTTTTAACGGCCATGACACGCATGTCAGAGGTGTCATGTGTTCATGGTAAATACATCATTAATCAAGGATCTACGTGATAGATTTAGTATTCAGGGAAACCATTCAATCCCATATTATTTATACAACATGAAACTCATTAATGAGTTTAAAGCAGCAATATGTAACTTTTCGGCGACCCGATCAAATTATCATAGAAATGTGAGTTATAGATCTGTGATTCTCATTGAAAGAACGTCTAAGGAGTGGTAGATATGTTCTAGATGTGCTATTTCTATGCTCCTCGTTTTTAAGTTTAGTTTTTTTGTCTTTTACGTTCGGTTTTATATATCAGCTTCAAAAAGCTGAAAATACTATCTTTTTGGTTATGGAAAATATATTTCACGGTGGTATAGAGGGGGGAAATGATTGTCCACACTATGATTGCTTGTTTCGTCACAAACTGAAATTAGGCAAACATGAAATGGAGGAGCGATTTCTGCATAGTGCACCTTTAATTAATTAAAGCCAATTAGGGTTTTGACATTATACACATGTCAATGAGACCAATTAATTTCTAGTGTTGTCGGCTCTGGACCAGTCTGAAACCCCCTAGATGTGACCCCCCCTCCATTTAATCTCCAAACTGCCTCTACTCTAGCCTCCCTCCTGACGCTGACTGCTCAAAGCATTAATGAACTACCCCGTCTGCCATGATCTTCTATATGTTTAGGTTTTTCAGAATTGCATGTTTTTTAAGCACTTAAAGCACTTTGTAATGAAAAGCGCTATAAAAGTTTAATTCATTATTATTATTATTATTATCTGTTATTTTAATGGAGGAACAGAAGCAGTAAGACAAATCAAATTTGGAACTGCCGGAGGACAGACAGATACTGTGGTCTGTTTCCTTGCCCACAAGGCTCAGTTAGGCTATGAATCTGTTGCTAATTGAAAAGCTCTGTTTATTTTAGCTGACCCATTTTGTGTCTGGTGCCCGTAGTCAACGCCGCACTGAGCAAGATGCCCTGCTGCTAAAAAAGTAAAAATGTTCAAACTTGAAAAGCTCTGCCTGTGGATTAATATATTTCACCTCAGGTGTAAAAATAAATGCAGCACAGCTGGGTGTGGTTGGAGAAAGTAGCTCAAAGGGAAGTCTACTTCATGTGGTTTGTCCATACTCTAAAGAAGTCAATGACCTATAATGAACCCCCAAATAAATTCATTATTCCTGAAATTAGTTTTTATCATTTTCATTTCACAAGAAATTCACTTTTTTCTGATAACTTTTCCTCAGACGTTACCATTGTGTTAGCCTTGTCGAGAACCAGGCTTGGGAGGTGTGACAATGACGTGATATTGGAGGTATAGTAGCGCTGAGGAGCACATTGAAGGTGAATCCCATCAGACGGGAGAATAACTTCTCTAAGAATCAATTTTCTTCCCATTAGCAAATCCACTGGTCCCTCATGGCTCCATCGACGGGGACACCTTGAACCGCATCAAGGCAGCTTCCCTCCCTGCTCAACTCTGCTCGGCCGTAGTGGGCGCCTGTGGCCAGATTAGGGTATTTGTCTTGCTTACTCGTAATCAACGGCAGAGTGTGGCACAATGACAGCTTAAGCCAAGATAGGCTCTCTGAAATCAGCTTGCGCATCTTCCTCAAGACCAGTTTGAAATTTTTATGTCACATGCACAAGTGCAGTGAAATGCCTTTCTTGCAAACTCAAAACCCAACAATGCAATAATCAATAACAATGTATTACTAGAAAAAAAACAAGAAATAAGAATAAAAAATAAACTAAGTAAGTAAGCATACTATACAGAATAACAGAGGGACTAAGAACCACTCATGACTTGGAGAAGGATTTTCTCTGTCATTTCTGTCATACATACACATGGAGTACTCTGATAACATACATAAAGCATGCTATCAGAGTACTCCATGTGGTATCACGATAGGAAACAAAGAAACGAAAAGGAGCTGGGAAGAAGAAACTGGTGTAAACAGGCTTTTTAAAAGTCTTCTTTTCACCAGCAATGTCTGTGCCCAAAAAATAAAAAACACCCAGTTCCTCTGAGAACAGGATCTTTCTGTAAAGTTCCCCGTAATGGTATGTAACAACTGAACCATTACATATTGGGACAAAAACTATTTGGAACAAAAATGACCACATACTGGTTATGGCTCCTTAACCCTTTACAGTTGTGGGAATTGGCCTTTATGGACAGGGCTAAATAGATTTTTTTTTTTACAGTAGAAATATGAAAAGCATATGCATAACCATGGTAGCAATTGAAAGGGAACAGTTTGGATATAATGGGGAAATGATTAGACCAAAGGTGAATACACAACAGTTCACCTGGCTTAAGACTGAATCCAAACATTACACTGGTGATTTTATGTGCATTATACATTTACTGTACATTTCACCGCATTTGTTGATAACAAAATCTGAAAATATTCTGGCTACATTAGTAACATGATAAGAATATTCCTGGTAAATGTGAATTGACTTTAACATTCAGCTAAAGACTGTTATTCATCGTACCAATGATTGTCCGGGATGTGAGTTTATCGTCTCCAACTCATGTTGAGATTCAAAGTTCAAACCATTTTAAACGCGCCGCTGCAGCTTCACACTTTTCTGGTCTGCTTTGGGTTTTATCTTAACGCATCATTTATACCTTTTGCTCGAAAGGGGCAGTTTCCGGCAGTTCCGAACTCACTCCGGGGAGGTGATTACTCAGTGCAAAGTTATGGAAAATAATGATCTCTTATAGCTTCTCAAATCATATCCCTCTCTTAGCAAAAACACCTTCATCATTTCCCATAATACATGCACAACCCATAGTATGGAAACTTCATCCATGTAGTGGGTATACTTTCCAAGTCACAGTATTTCCTTTATAACATTTTTAGTGAGATCACAAAATAACAAACAAAATGACGTTAGTGTTCTATAGATCGCCTCTAACCATTCCCCACGTTCTACATTAGAAATATTGTTCCATTATTCGCTTTTGAACGTGCTAGAGTTTCAGTGGGAAAAAGTCTGTTGAGACGAAACACATTCCTTTGGTGAATTTGGAGAGCACAGGTCTGGATCTTCTCCATTGATTTACAACAGGACGTGAGTTGTTAATCCCCACTAGTTATATCCTCCCACCTCTAAGGGTGAAAGGGGGTCTGATTGAAGTTAGTCATTGCAAACCTGATCTGACCTATTTGGATTCTCGTGGTCAGTCATGACATGGGGTAGGTACAAGATAAAACAAAACATTTACAGGGGTTTGAGTGAGAGGGCTAACTGGCATCTCCAAGATGCCACACACTTCTCCAAAGTGGGCACAGTTCCTAAGTAATTTCAATGCACTTTTATAGTCTACAACTATGAGGTGCTTTTTTGGACTCTCCTAATTGTGCCGTTGAGGAACTACAGCAAGCACACTTGTAGTTGTTTTGTGTGGAACACACCCCTGCATCCCCGCCATCACACAATTATTTTATTGACAGTAGACAAACATAGGCTCATTCTGTTCAGAACAACCCAGGGTATGACGCTATGTCATCTTTTAGCTGTACATGAACATAATAATCATAAGCGTTGACACTTTATATGACATGAGTTTTATGATATGGTTTTATGATATGGAAATGTGAAGTGCACATTTGGACTCATGGGTGTTTGGCTTGCTTGTATAAAATGAAAGCTGTATTTATAATCCTCAACGTCTCATCTTTCAAACTACATCGAGTCCTCTTTATCTACAGCATTTCCCTCATTCAGACAACAAAACAATTGCAAAAGTTGCCCAGTTAGCAAGAGGGATCTGGCAACTTCTTGTCTCGTGCGGTCGTCATGTTCAGAATAGCTTTCAGTCAAAACCCATACAACGCAGTGGAGTGCACACCTCACAAATCCCACTCCATTATAAATGTTTTGCTCTGGCTCTGCTGAATAAACATGACATAAGAAATCATGACATTTCCGTGGTTACGAAACTGAAAGGAACAGTTGACATGAATCATGGCTAACGCTAGCTACGCTATCCCCTCTGGCCTTGATGGATTCACTTCATTCCTTCATTAATGGCTGATTTCTCACAGGGGGATAAACTGGTGAATTACAGCCCAGCAGAGGACCGTTCATTCACTTTCCTGGAAATGCATCTTTACTGTCGGTCATTGTTTCCAGATCTGTTCTTAAATAAACTGGTGATGAATAACAGGGATGTGAACAGAAGGTCTTAACCATGAAAGTCCCACAGTAGATACAGTACACTCTTAGTGGTGACTCGAGGAACGCTGGAGAACCTCAAGGAACAACTGGAGTTCCTCAAGAACCCATTGCTAGTCAATTTACAGTGTACAAACTTAACATGATGAACAGGAATGACATGTACTGTAACAGGTGGCCAAAAAGAACTATCTGAAAGCCACGCCTCCAATCTGATAGGTTGCCACCTCTACAATATATTATTAAAAAGGTTTAAAATTGAACCACTCCCATTACAAAAAGTTTCTAGTTTGAACCCACATTTACAAATGTGTTCCTCAATGTTCTTTTCAGAGGGGTTCCTCTAAGAACTTTTTAGAACTGGAAAGTTCAAAAAGGCAAATGGAAGTTGAGTTTTCTTCAACATAGGAGGTTAACATGGCTGACTTTTCACACAATGCTTACCTTCCATCACATACACCAATGAGCCCACATCCCCTTCTTTGATGATGCAGCTGTCTGTGGCATATTCAACTGGGTACATACAGTCAACGATCTCTTGGATCTGAGAAAGCTCAAGGTTCTTCATGAAGTCGTTGTCAAGAATGGCCTCCTTGATTAAGTCCTTGGACCTGTGAATTGAATGAAAAGAGAGTAACGTTCTGTTCCTGAAGATAAAGTGCAGAAAAAGTCACTAAATTGAGAACAATTAGCAAATGAAACAGTTGATGTGAATAAGAATCTGCAGTGTGGCTGAACGTCTGTTTCTTTTGACAGACTGCTTTCACAAAAAAGACCAAAAAACTTAACTTTCATCTATAAATAAAGCTATTTGTGAGCATCCAGTCAACAGTTTGGAAATTAAATGCACTTGAAGGCCCATATTGGAGAGAAGTGCCCCATAACCAGTAATTTGAGACAGAAATCACCATACTGCATCTCCCCGCCTTAGGGCATGTGAATAGAATCAGTTCTTATCTCTACACCAGCGCTCTTGTATAGGCTGGAGGGAAGATAAGGCATTTTACTACCCTGCATTTTACCTCAGACGCCTTGCTATGAATGACTACCCACAAGTACCTCATCCAGCAATTTGCCTTAAAAGACCAGCTTCAGAAGTACTCTGGCTTCACTATATCCTAATCGAGAGTGTGGGCACTTTAAAAATCATATGGACTTATTCTTTGGGAATTAATATTATTATTATGTTGTCTCATGTGGTAGTAGGGTTAATGGAATCTACAGTAATTTTGGTAATTAAGAGAAAATCTATGGCAATCTATCGTAACTTTAGTAATTTATAATTGAAAACCTTTTTTTTTATGTATTGATTTATAGTATATATGTTTTTTTTTTTATCTGTGTCCATATTGTACATGAGTTTCCAGTGGATAGGCCATATGGTTCAAGAGAAAATAGCCGAACTAATGAAAAAAGCATCTAATCAACAATGGTGTAATTTTTTTATTAACTCTGCAACTCTATTCCAACTTTTCACAACTGCCACAAGTTTGACGGCAAAACATGTCATTCTATTTTTTATTTGAAAATCATCTTATTTAATTATTTCATATATTTTGCATTAAGGCCACACAGAGGGCCAGAGATAAATTACAGACACCTGTGATAATCTGAAGTACCCAAAAGGGCCACTAGATGTCTAGTGATAGAATATCAAAAGTTTTCAGTAATATACCCTCTCTTTGCAATCCTATGGGGGAGGATGTTTCACGATGGGAGCTCTGTTCCAGCAAATCCTAGCTGAGCTGGTAGATTGGTGCTGCTGCCCTTCGGAGGTACCGAGAACTGAGAGATGACACTCAGACACAAAGCATTAGTTCTGTTCTGCCGGCACCACTTAAACACTGGTATTGTGTGTTAATGTCCTTGGAGTCAAGATAACACTGTGCTCACAATGATGTAATAAAGCCAGTTCTGAATTCATATTCCACTTCTGATAGCTTTGTTTTCCCTGAAGTCCCAAAAACACACAGTGAGACACTGTCAGATGGGTCCTTCAGGCGGCTGCAACTTTAAATGAGTTTCAATTTGATGGGTACTTAGAGTTGTCGCTGAGCCTTTTTTCTTTTTCTTCAAGACTCCACAAATCAGATAAAATATTTACTTGGCAATGCTAGATTTCAAGACAGTTTCGCAATAGACCACAGTATTTCAAAGTATATTATTTGCCTTTACCGACTCTCTTTTTTCTGTTTTTGAACAGGCCATCAGATGTATTGTAGAATGCATAGATTTCAGCTGGAAGCAGGGGTGGGAGGATGGTGGTGGGTGGTGGTGGATACCAAAATGTGCCTAGCTCTCTACCTGTAACATCTGGCTCTAAACCATCACAGTAACCTCGGGGAAAGGAGCCTGAGGTTGAAGAGAAAGAGGCAAGAGATGTCCTTTGGGATCTGTGCTTAATAAACCTGCCCATTTCCCCCAGTACTACTACCCTCCTTACAGACAACAGCACAGTAATCAACTGTTTGCAGTTTCCATACTGCTTGTGTTTGTTCAGAGACGCGTAGGAGTGCTAAATGAATTCTGAAGCTCTCCTTATCAAAAACCCATTCTGATTAAAGGTTGAATAGAGAGCAAGATGTGATTCTGGCACACTGGGACATGTGTGATTTGGTAAAAAGCAATCTCACTTTGATGACCAGTTCATTGTCACTTGTGTATTACAGTGCTGCCTGGCAACATGTGTGCTTAGCAGTGACTACAGCTGTGTAACTGTCACAGCCTTATCCAGAGGCTTGGCAGAAGTGAAGAGTTTCAGTGAAGCAACAAGGAAGAGCAGACACAGATGGGCTCCTTGAGTAATGAGTGAATCTCAAATTAAATCAGATAGGGCATCGCAGACAATGACAAAATCAAATGTTCTGCCTTTTTGTGAAGAAATAAATCAGCATGAATAGCTTATCATCTCTTTTTGTGTGGGGACCCCTAACACTGTGTTCTTCTGAGAAACCTCTCTGTTCCATACACTGCAAGTTAAAGGGATTTCAATAACTGTATTTCAATATTAGAACATTAAAAACGATCTAAATAACTTCTCTCTGTGATTTAACTGAAGGTCACAAGTTCCATCAAGACACATTCTATACTAAAATTATAAAATGCAAGCTTATTTTCAGTTGACTAAACAGCAAAACTATTCAGCTGAGGATTAAAATATTGTAATGTACCCCGTATGAAACACTTCAACACTCATTTGCTGTGATTAGATTTAGCTGGCACTCCAGTCGTGCCCATTACAGTGTAGCAAAATTCTGGTATAACATTTACATTTTTTCTTATTTTCTCACTTTCTTTCAGCAGTGTTATCACTCCATATATAATTACAGATTAATCATTCTTTAATTTAGATTTGAGAGAACAATATGCATAATAAATGTTTTGCCATTCTTGAAAGCCTGTAGCATTTAACAAACTGACTATATAATAAAATTGAAACCATGATACACTACATGACCAAAAGTATCTGGACATCTGCTCGTCAAACATATCATTCCAAAATAATGGGCATTAATATGGAGTTGGTCCCCTGTTTGCTGCCATAACAGCTTCCACTCTTCTGGGAAGGCTTTCCAATGGATGTTGGAACATTGCTGTGGGGACTTGATTCAATTCAGCCACAAGCGCATTAGTGAGGTCAGGCACTGATGTTGGGCGATTAGGCCTGGGTCACAGTCGGCCTTCCAATTCATCCCAAAGGTGTTTGATTGGGTTGAGGTCAGGGCTCTGTCCAGGCCAGTCAAGTTCTTCCACACCGATCGTCAAATCATTTCTGTATGGACCTTGCTTGATGTACGGAGGCATTGTCATGCTGAAACAGAAAAGGGCCTTCCCAAAACTGTTGCCACAAAGTTAGAAGCATCTAGAAGGCCATTGTTTGCTGTAGCGTTAATATTTCCCTTCACTGGAACTAAGGGGCCTAGCCCGAACCATGAAAAACAGCCGCAGACCATTATTCCTCCTCCACCAAACTTTACAGTTTGCACTATGCATTGGGGCAGGTATCTTTCTCCTGACATCCACCAAACTCAGATTAGTCCGTCGGACTGCCAGATGGTGAAGCGTGATTCATCACTCCAGAGAACGCATTTCCACTGCTCCAGAGTCCAATGGTGGTGAGCTTTGCGCTGCTCGGCCATAGATACCCACTTCACGAAGCTCGCGACAAACAGTTATCGTTGCTTCCTGAGGCAGTTTGGAATTCGGTAGTGAGTGTTACAACCGAGGACAGATGATTTTTATACGCTTCAGCACTCAGCGGTCCCATTCTGTGAGCTTGTGTGGTCTACCATGTCACGGCTGACTTGTTGTTGCTCCTAGACGTTTCAACTTCACAATAATAGCACTTACAGTTGACCGGGGCAGCTCAAGCGGGGAAGACATTTAACGAATTGACTTGTTGGAAAGATGACATCCTATTACGGTGCCACAATGCAAGTCACCGAGCTCTTCAGTAAGGCCATTCTACTGTCAATGTTTGTCTATGGTGATTGCATGGCTGTGTGCTCGATTTTATACACCTGTCAGTAACGGGTGCGGCTGAGATAGCAGAAAGCAATCATTTGAAGGGGTGTCCACATCATCCTCTATGAGGAAATAGCAAGCATTTTTTAAATGGTCTGTTTGAGATACAAGTTTGAGGTAGGTTTGATTCCCCAAGTGTTTTTTTCTCCAACTATGCACAAATACGGGTTTAATATAGGATGAGTCAACAACATTACTTGGGTATGAGTTAACAGAATATTAACTTTTAAAAGGTGAGATTTTTACTGGGCAGTTACTTTAAGAAAACAAATATACCCAACAAATCCCTGCAGTATATTCCTTTCAGCTACACTAACCAGGTTTCCATCCAACCTTTTTCTGCAGGTAAAGTACATGTCGGATAAAAAATGTCATGACAGGCCTGATGGAGACAGAATATCTGTTGGGAAACTTTCCAAATGTAGACAAAACAAGATACGCTAGACAAGGTGGGATCTTTCTCTGTCAGTAAAATCTATTATGCAAGAAATGTCAGTGGAAATGCTTTTATTCAGAAATATTGATATAATAATTATCATATCGAAGTAAACTTGGAATCACGCAATGACATGTTTTGTGGTCCTCACACTATGACTTGTCGGGGAAGCATGCAGTTTATTAGGCTACAGATGAAATAAGTTATGCTAAACTTCACAGGGTGGTGAAAATGCAAGGTGATGAGATTGATGCTCCTTTCCAATAAATATGTGCACTACGTCATTACGCACAGCCTTTATTCTGAAAAAAGTCAATTTGATGGAAGCACATCAAACATTTTCAAATATTCTCATGAAAATCTGTTGCCAATTGGAGGGAAACCTAGCTAATGACTCATCTGACTCAAAAATATTCTGAGAAAAAGCACAAAAGGGGAGAGCGGAGCCATTAGATATTTTGGAGGCACTGAACTCCAGCTGGTGACTGATGTCAGAAGACCGACACCCTTGGTGGCCTGCCAACCACTCCCTTTGAAGAGGGTTTGAGGACAATGGACAGAAATGCCACTGCTCATCAGGCTGCTCCAAATTAATCAGATCCTTTGATATTCAGCATTAATTGGGTGTCCTGGCAGGCTTTTCATGGGAATACTACACATGGCCATGTGGAGACTGGTGAGAAGCTTTGGTTGTAGTCTATTGAATAATGACTGAGATCAACTTGGATGGATTGACATTGCAGAACTATGATATGGTGTGTCATAGTCATATGTTAACTGACAGTCGACTAGACTCCAGCTTGGCCCCTGTTCTGGTTTTGTGTCTTTTTGTGTCACGTTTTATTTCCTTCGCTTCAGAAAGCGCGTCCTTGTCAAAGCCCAGAGATAAACACAGAGCGGTTCCCTTAAAAGGAGAAAGTATGCTGCTTTAGAGCACAGCCGGATGGATAGACAGCATTCCTACAGACTTTATAGGACCCTTGGACTGAGGGTGCAAGAATCAACTCTTTCCCTCAATGCCCTGACCATACCTTCCAATCTAAGAAGCCTGAGAAAGGTTGTGATTGTTTACAACCTACACAGTTTCAGAAATAGAGTTTCAAAGGCATGCATGACTTGTAAAGAAAATAACGTCACATCAGTGCACATATGTAGGGGCTCCCGAGTGGTGCCGCGGTCTAAGGCACTGCTTCTCAGTACTAGCGGCATCACTACAGACCCTGGTTTGATTCCAGGCTGTATCACAACCGGCCGTGATTGAGAGTCCCATAGGGGGGCGCACAATTGGCACAGCGTCGTCCGGATTTGGCCAGGGTAGGCTGTCATTGTAAATAAAAATAAATATGTGGTATTTGTTTGGGCAGTAGTTCATAACAATTATTATAGTATTGCTGCTGTGAGGTGAGTCCACGCCAGAATGGGCTAAAAATATTTTTTGTGTGTCAGATTGTTCTGGCAATTATCACGTTTGATATGCTTTTTGCATTTGTATCACAATCCTGGATTGTAAACTGTCATGGTCAAAACATATTTCTACAACAGTAGCTAAGATGGGGAGAAGTCTGTCCATAATAAAGTGCTGCTCTGCCTTCTTTACAACACTATCAACAAGGCAGGTCCTACAGGCCCTAGTTTTGTTGCACCTGGACTACTGTTCAGTCGTGTGGTCAGGTGCCACAAAAATGGACTTGGGAAAATTGCAATTGGCTCAGAACAGGGCAGCACTGCTGGCCCTTGGATGTACACAGAGAGCTAATATTAATAATATGCATGTCAATCTCTCCTGGCTCAAAGTGGAGGAGAGATTGACTTCATCACTACTTGTATTTGTGAGAGGCATTGACATGTTGAATTCACAGAGCTGTCTGTCTGAACAACTGGCACACAGCTCAGACACCCATGCATACCCCAAAAGACATGCCACCAGAGGTCTCTTCACTGTCCCCAAGTCCAGAACAGACTATGGGAGGCGCATAGAACGACGTAGAGCCATAACTACATGAAACTTTATTCCACATCAAGTAACTCATGCAAGCAGTAAAATTTAAAAAAACAGATAAAAATATACATTATAGAACAGCGGGGACTGTGAAGAGACACAAACATAGGCACAGACGCATGCATACAAACACATGATAACATATGCACTATAGACACACGTACACATGGATTTTGTATTGTAGATATGTGGTAGAAGAGTAGTGGCCTGAGGGCACACACTTAATGTGTTGTGAAATGTGTTGTGATTGTATTTTTATGTTTTTAAAATTGTATAACTGCCTTAAAACTTCTTAAAGCTAGGGGGCAGTATTTTGACGTCCGGATGAAAAGCGTGCCCAAAGTAAACTGCCTGTTACTCAGGCCCAGAAGCTAGGATATGCATATAATTGGTAGATTTGGATAGAAAACTCTACAATTTCTAAAACTATTAAAATAATGTCTGTGAGTATAACAGAACTGATTTTGCAGTCGAAACCCCGAGGACAAACCATCTAGGGGAGAAAAAAAATTGAGGTCATAGGATTTTCCAATGGTTTTCTATGGGAAACCCTGTTTATTAAGAACCTGGTTGCAGTTCCTATGGCTTCCAATAGTTGTCAACAGTTGTTTGGACCAAGTTTACAGGTAACTTATTAGATACTTTGTAGTCATGTTGGGCGAGTTGGAACCAGTGTATTTCTGAATCAAATGCGCCAAATAAATGGACATTTTGGGGATATAAAGAAGGAATTTATCGAACAAAACGACCATTCATTGTGTCACTGAGACATTTGGGATTGTAAAAAGAAGAAGATCTTCAAAGGTAAGGCATTTATTTTAGCGTTATTTCTGACATTTGTGTCGCACCTGCCTGGTTAAAAAACTATTTTCATGTGTTTGTATGCGGTGCGCTGTCCTCAGATAATCGCATGGTGTGCTTTCGCCGTAAAGCTTTTTTGAAATCTGACACAGCGGCTGGATTAACAAGAAATTAAGCTTTATTTTGATGTATTACACTTATATTTTCGTGAATGTTGAATATTGATATTTCTGTAGTTTGAATTTGGCGCTCTGCAATTTCACCGGATGTTGTCAAATCTATCCCGTTGACGGGATTGGTGCATTAAGGGATCACTAATTGCTGGACCTTAGGAAGAGTAGCTGCTGCATGAGGATTCATCAATACAAACATAAATACTGTTTTTCAAAATCATGATGAAAGTGGCCATTTTAGGCCACTTTTAGGCCTATACATGCCTCTTGTAAGACCCAATGTCTGCGAACCGTACATGATATGTTACAGACAACATCTTGCTGTCATTATACTCCTAATAGTGTGGTCTAAAATATGGAGTATGTCTACATTCTCAAAATAACCTTATTTTATTTTGTTACATTTTAAACATATTGTTTAACCTTCTGGCTGCAAGCCCGAGGTCGGTACACCTATGACAACATCCAGGCCAAGTGCAGGGCGCCAAATTCAAAAGATATTTTTTAGAAATATTTAACTTTCACACATTAACAAGTCCATTACAGCAAATGAAAGATACACATCTTGTGAATCCAGCCAACATGTCCAATTTGTTAAATGTTTTACAGCGAAAACAGCACGTATATTTATGTTAGCTCACCACCAAATACAAAAAAGCACTAACATTTTTCACAGCACAGGTAGCATGCACAAAACCAACCAAACTAACCAAGTACCAACCAAACTAACCAAGAAACAACTTCATCAGATGACAGTCTTATAACATGTTATTCAATAAATCTATGTTTTGTTCGAAAAAATTGCATATTTCAGGTATAAATCATAGTTTACATTGCAGCTACAATCAGAAATTGCACCGAAAGCAGCCAGAATAATTATAGAGACCAATGTGAAATACCTAAATACTCATCATAAAACATTTCTGAAAAATACATGGTGTACAGCAAATGAAAGACAAGCATCTTGTGAATCCAGACAATATTTTCGATTTCTTAAGTGTTTTACAGCGAAAACACAATATAGCGTTATATTAGCTTACCACAATAGCCAGAAACACAAGCCATTTACCCGCAGCAAAAGTTAGCGATCGTAACAAACCAGCAAAAGATATATAATTTTTAACTAACCTTGATAAGCTTCATCAGATGACAGTCCTATAAAATCAGGTTATACAATACACTTCTTTTTTGTTCGAAAATGTGCATATTTAGAGCTGAAATACGTGGTTATACATTGTGCTAACGTAGCATCTTTTTCCTAGAATGTCCGGATATTTTTATGACACTCACCTATTCTGACCAAATAACTATTCATATACTTTACCAAAAAATACATGTTGTATAGGAAATGATAGATACATTAGTTCTTAATGAAATCGCCGTGTTAGAATTCTAAAAATAACTTCATTACCACATCCAGCTTACGTTATAACGAGAGAGAGCCCAAAATCTGGGCGCAAAATAATTGTCAACATATTCCGACAGATATATGAAATATCATCATAAAATGGGTCCTACTTTTGACGATCTTTCATCAGAATGTTGTACAAGGGTGTCCTTTGTCCAGAACAATCGTTGTTTGGTTTTAGAACGGCCTTCTTCCCTCTCGAATTAGCAAGCTAACTAGCCAAGTGGCGCAAAGCTCTCCATCTACAGGACAACATCATACCCAGAGAACGCAAGACGCCTAAACTCTCAAAAATATTTCAATAATCTGATGAAACTATATTGAAAAAACATACTTTACGATGATATTATCACATTTATCAAATAAAATCAAAGCCGGAGATATAACACGTCTATAACGATTGCTTTTCAGAAGGCATTACCGGTGACCTCTATGCGCTTCCTGGACAGAGGAATTCTGGGGTCATGTCATTCCAAGAGCTCTCTTTTCACCATAGAAACACCTAGAAACCCCATTTCACCTCTCACAGCCTATGGGACATGTAGTGGAAGGCGTATGAAGTGCATGTATACTCATACATATCAAGCACATTTATAGGCAGGTCCTAGAACAGAGCATCGATTTCAGATTTTTCACTTTCTGACAGGAAGTCTGACAGGAAGTTCTGTTTTACTCACAGATATAATTCAAACGGTTTTAGAAACTAGAGAGTGTTTTCTATCCAATAGTAATAATAATATGCATATTGTACGAGCAAGAATTGAGTACGAGGCCGTTTGAAATGGGCACCTTTTATCCAGGCTACTCAATACTGCCCCTGCAGCCATAAAAAGTTAAAACAATATACTCAAGAAAATCAAATATTCCGAGTGGGGGCTCTGCTACTTTTAATATTATGATGCATTTTATGAGCAGCATCAATACAGTGAATTGGGAAATGGATTCAAAGGGGACTCTCTGCTGGTGATTTGCTGAACGTGCTATCCTACAGGAGGGATGTGATTGGTTAATTGCCTATAATGTCAATTTCTATGTATAAAATTGATAATTTCTTGAAAATTAGCAGAGAGCCCACTCTGGAAATTGTACTTATTTGAAGAGTATATTGTTCCAAACAATATGTCTTTAAAAAAGGAGAATCAAAAAGGGTACTTTGAGATACACTACCGGTCAAAAGTTTTAGAACATCTAATCATTCAAGGGTTTTTCTTTATTTTTTACATTGTAGAATAATAGTGAAGACATCAAAACTATGAAATGACAGATATGGAATCATGTAGTAATACAAAAAAAGTGTTATAGATTCTTCAAATTGCCACCATTTTCCTTGATGACAGCTTTGCACATGCTTGTCATTCTCTCAACCAGCTTACCTAGAATGCTTTTCCAGCAGTCTTGAAGGAATTCCCACATATGCTGAGCACTTGTTGGCTGCTTTTCCTTCACTCTGCAGTCCGACTCATCCCAAACCATCTCAATTTAGTTGAGGTCGGGAGGTTGTGGAGGCCAGGTCATCTGATGTAGAACTCAATCACTCTCCTTCTTGGTAAAATTGCCCTTACACAGCCTGCATGTGTATTGCGTCATTGTCCTGTTGAAAAACAAATTATAGTCCCACTAGGCCCAAACCTGATGGGATGCGTATAGCTGCAGAATGCTGTGGTAGCCATGCTGGTTAAGTGTGCCTTGAATTCTAAATAAATCACAGACAGCATCACCAGCAAACCACCATAACACCTCCTCCTCCATGCTTTACGGTGGGAAATACACATGCGGTGATCATCCGTTCCCCCACACCGCGTCTCACAAAGACACGGTTGGGACCAAAAATCTCAAATTTGGACTCATCAGACCAAAGGACAAATTTCCACTGGTCTAATGTCCATTGCTCGTGTTTCTTGACCCAAGCAAGTCTCTTCTTATTATTGGTGTTCTTTAGTAGTGGTTTCTTTGCAGCAATTCGACTATGAAGGCCTGATTCACGCAGTCTCATCTGAACAGTTGATGTTGAGATGTGTCTGTTACTTGAACTCTGTAAAGCATTTATTTGGGCTGTAATTTCTTAGGCTGGTAACTCTAATGAACTTATCCTCTGTAGCAGAGGTAACTCTGGGTCTTCCATTCCTGTGGCAGTCCTCATGAGAGCCAGTTTCATCATAGAGCTTGATGGTTTTTGCAACTGCACAATTTTCCAGATTCACTGACCTTCATGTCTTAAAGTAATGACAGACTGTCGTTTCTCTTTGCTGATTTGAGCTTTTCTTGTCATAATATGGACTTGGTCTTTTACCAAATAGGGCTATGTTCTGTATACCAACCCTACCTTGTCACAACACAACTGATTGGCTCAAACGCATTAAGAAGGAAAGAAATGCCACAGAATAACTTAACAAGGCAGACCTGTTAATTGAAATGCATTCCAGGTGACTACCGCATGAAGCTGGTTGAGAGAATGCCAAGCATGTGCAAAGCTGTCATCAAGACAAAGGGTGGCTACTTTGAAGAATCTCAAATATAACATATTTTGATTTGTTTAACACTTTTTTGGTTACTACATGATTCCATGTATTATTTCATAGTTTTGATGTCTTCACTATTATTCTACAATGTAGAAAATAGTAAAAATAAAGAAAAACCCTGTAATGAGTAGGTGTTCTAAAACGTTTGACTGGTACTGTAAATAATATTTGTATATTTAATAAATGAATGTGAATTTTTTTATTTCACTATTAGGAGTATAATGATACCAATACGTTGTCTGTACCATGTACGGATTATAGGGTTTTACCGGAGGCATGTATTTACCGGAGGCATGTGTTTACCAGAGGCATGTGTTTTCTTGCCATGCTGCTGTGGAATCAACCTGTGGTCGTAGTGTTGTGGAAAAGTATGAAACTAGAAACATTAGTGAGATAGATATACACACACACAAACAATATTTGGAAGAGGGAGAGAACCTATTTGTTTTTCTCTAACAAACTGTCTATCTTGACAGTGGATTACATTATTTACTGACTCCACATAAGAAAATGTTCTTCTCTGTCTTTCTCCTTTGTCTGGACTTTGACAAAACAAACTACTGTAATAGAAAGTTCTGTTGTGTACTCTTAAGGCATTTAGATATACAGATTCTATTTTTACTATGCTCAAATTCCCAACCTAATGTTTTCCCTTTATGCAAATATTGTATCTCTTACATGGAAATTGCTATCTGTCCATGTGCGGTATGTTCCTTTATGATTATATGTGTCTTTAGAAGGTAGATGTTGATTTGGCTAGTCAAACAACCTTTGAGAACAGTATCAGGGCTTGAGCAACAAGTGAATTATAAATGTTAGCTCTATGCTTTCAGAGGCTGACTTTTACTTTAATGTTCATTGCATGTGCATTATGGGGGTTTCCTGACTCTACGTAGCATAGTGTCTGTAGATTTTACTGTGTTTGCAATTGCAGTGAGGTAAGTTGTGTGTGTGTGTGTGTTTTAAAACAAATGTTTCTGTAGAGACTTGTGTTAAGGCTAGTTTTATCATGTATACTCAGCCAGGTGTGTGCACACACCATACTGTCACTACACAACTAGCATGCATTATGCAAAGATGGTTGCTGCATGATATCATGTTTCCATAACAGACACACACAACGTACTTCATTGCAAATGCAAACACAGCCACGACTAAAGCCAACATTTTGCCATTCAATTAAACTACTAGCCATCAGTGTTGCTGTGATGGGATTCACTTTTGTTACCACTCATACTCTAATAGGGACAGCAGTCAGCACACAGGTAAGACAAAATGAACAAACACGGACA
Organism: Salvelinus fontinalis; assembly: GCF_029448725.1. Classification (NCBI taxonomy): domain Eukaryota; kingdom Metazoa; phylum Chordata; class Actinopteri; order Salmoniformes; family Salmonidae; genus Salvelinus; species Salvelinus fontinalis. Next base: position 18,363,239 of record NC_074665.1, read on the forward strand.
TATGAAACCTACTGTGGGCTCTTGGGGTAGAATGGAAGAGTGACATGACTGAGTTCATGAATGTCAAAGGCGGTGGGCTCTCCTGATATCGCCTGTCTCTTGGTCCTGTGCTGCTCCTGTAGTGCGCTTGCCTTGTGGACTTGTTGCGTCGCCGGTTTGATTACCGATCGGTATTTATCCAGTTCATTCTGAAGCTTTTGAATCAATTCGTCCTTTTGATCTAATTCCAGCTCCAGTTCGTCAATAAGTGCGTCTCGTTGTCGCAACTCCTCAATCTTCTCCTGTAATGCGTATTGGAGATCGCGTAAGGTCCCCATAGTTTTCAGAGAAATCAGGATCACCAGAGCGCAGCAAACTTTGCGAGTGAATCGAATGATGCTTAGATTTGGAAGGCAACCTCCTCGTTCACTGCCACTACACAAATTGAATACTTTCGGGGAGAACGACTCGTGCGCTTGATTTGAAACGCAGGTGAGTAGCCTTTCAAATAAAAGGTTGGCCAAATGTGACGAACAATACGCTTTATTGTATTGCTCACATACGTCAGTATCCAGAGTGAGCGTCAGCGCTCGCAGGATGCCGAAGCACAATCATTGATCCCCCCCACGAGTGTAACAAATTGGTTGCTTTCCTCAATACTATGATCAGCCAATCAGGTATCAGGTAATACACATACCTATGCTCCATAATATTCGTGTAGATGCACCCTACCTGTCAGAGATGATATATTATATATGCACCATACTTCAGTCGTACTGTATCCTATTCTATAGGCAATCACTTTGCACAGAATATCGCATGGTTTCAATAGTAATGTGATAGTAATGTGCAGAAATTGCAGAGACATATGCACTATAATGTCAATTTAACTGTATGATGCTAACCACTTGTAATTTATAATCAGGCAGGATCACAATGATGATGGTATTCACCCCTTTGAAGCCACATGTTTTGACCCCAAAACACTGGGGTAACAGTTGAATAAGGAACAATGCTATTATCCCAAGGGGTGTGGTATATGGCCAATATACCACGGCTAAGGGCTGTTCTTAAGTATGACACAACGCGGAGTGCCTGGATACAGCCCTTAGCCGTGGTATATTGGCCATATACCACAAACCCCCGAGGTGCCTTATTGCTATTATAAACTGGTTACCAACTTAATTAAAGCAGTAAAAATAAATGTTTTGTCCTATCCGTGGTGTACTGTCTGATATACCATGGCCTTCAGCCAATCAGCATTCAGGCCTCAACCCACCCAGTTTATAATTGGTATTATAAACTGGGTGGTTTGCGCCCTGAATGCTGATTGGCTGACAGCCATGGTATATATCAGACCGTATACCACAGGTATGACAAAACATTTAGTTTTACTGCTTTGCGTCGTGCATAAGAACAGCCCTTAGCAGTGGTATATTGGCCAACTGGCCATATACCACACCCCCTCTGGCCTTATTGCTCAACCCTACCTTATCCACAGACTTGATATAGAAGTGATGCTGAATGAGGACACCAGGCCTGATAAGGGTCTATAGCTCCCTCCTATGGCCACCTCATGTCATATTCATTGCCCATAATCCCATGAAATAATAAACCCATGTACATTGCAAAGCCAGGCAGGTAGCACTCCAGTTGACACTTATATCCAGCCTTGAAACAAGGCAATATAAACAGTTGTCAAACTTCTAATGTCTGTGTGGATACATATTTCAGAGCATTCAGTGGATTGCAGTTTGAGCCTCAGCTCATTTTACATCCTCTGTGACAGACACAGCTGTCCAATTAAGATAATTAAATGAGTGTGTGTACCTATATGTGGCGTGTGTGTGTGTAAGTGTTTGTGTGTGCATAAATGTTTGTGTGTGTGTGTGTGCGTGCGTCTTGTGAGAGGATTTACGACATCATCCTCAGTATACATTAAAGTGTCTGAGAGAGCCGGAGTGAGGAGGAGGGATGCAGAGTGTAGTGCCTCTGTTCTAGATAACAGCGCACTGGTAACCCCAGGCAAGCAACTGGTAACCCCAGGCAAGCAACTGGTAACCCCAGGCAAGCAACTGGTAACCCCAGGCAGGTCACTGGTAACCCCAGGCAGGCCACTGGTAACCCCAGGCAAGCAACTGGTAACCCCAGGCAGGCCACTGGTAACCCCAGGCAGACCACTGGTAACCCCACGCAGGCAACTGGTAACCCCAGGCAGGCCACTGGTAAACCCAGGCAGGTCACTGGTAACCCCAAGCAGGCCACTGGTAACTCCCGCAGGCCACTGGTAACCCCAAGCAGGCCACTGGTAACCCCAAGCAGGCCACTGGTAACCACTGGTAACCCCAGGCAGACCACTGGTAACCCCAGGCAAGCAACTGGTAACCCCAGGTAGGCCACTGGTACCCACTGGTAACCCCAGGCAGACCACTGGTAACCCCAGGTAGGCCACTGGTAACCCCAGGCAGGCCACTGGTAACCACTGGTAACCCCAGGCAGACCACTGGTAACCCCAGGCAGGCCACTGGTAACCCCAGGCAGGCCACTGGTAACCACTGGTAACCAAAGGCAGACCACTGGTAACCCCAGGCAAGCAACTGGTAACCCCAGGCAAGCAATTGGTAACCCCAGGCAGGCCACTGGTAAACCCAGGCAGGCCACTGGTAACCCCAGGTAGGCCACTGGTAACCCCAGGCAGGCCACTGGTAACCCCAGGCAGGCCACTGGTAACCCCAGGCAGGCCACTGGTAACCCCAAGCAGGCCACTGGTAACCCCAAGCAGGCCACTGGTAACCCCAGGCAGACCACTGGTAACCACTGGTAACCCCAGGCAGACCACTGGTAACCCCAGGCAAGCAACTGGTAACCCCAGGCAGGCCACTGGTAACCCCAAGCAGGCCACTGGTAACCCCAGGCAGGCCACTGGTAACCCCAGACAGGCCACTGGTAACCCCAGACAGGCAACTGGTAACCCCAGGCAGGCCACTGGTAACCCCAGGTAGGCCACTGGTAACCCCAGGCAGGCCACTGGTAACCACTGGTAACCCCAGGCAGACCACTGGTAACCCCAGGCAGGCCACTGGTAACCACTGGTAACCAAAGGCAGACCACTGGTAACCCCAGGCAAGCAACTGGTAACCCCAGGCAAGCAACTGGTAACCCCAGGCAGGCAACTGGTAACCCCATGCAGGCCACTGGTAAACCCAGGCAGGCCACTGGTAACCCCAGGCAGGCCACTGGTAACCCCAGGCAGACCACTGGTAACCCCAGGCAGGCCACTGGTAACCCCAAGCAGGCCACTGGTAACCCCAATCAGGCCACTGGTAACCCCAAGCAGGCCACTGGTAACCCCAGGCAGACCACTGGTAACCACTGGTAACCCCAGGCAAGCAACTGGTAACCCCAGGCAAGCAACTGGTAACCCCAGGCAGGCCACTGGTAACCCCAGACAGGCAACTGGTAACCCCAGGCAGGCCACTGGTAACCCCAGACAGGCAACTGGTAACCCCAGGCAGGCAACCGGTAACCCCAGGCAGGCCACTGGTAAACCCAGGCAGGCCACTGGTAACCCCAGGCAGACCACTGGTAACCACTGGTAACCCCAGGCAGACCACTGGTAACTACTGGTAACCCCAGGCAGACCACTGGTAGCCACTGGTAACCCAAGGCAGACCACTGGTAACCCCAGGCAAGCAACTGGTAACCCCAGGCAAGCAACTGGTAACCCCAGGCAAGCAACTGGTAACCCCAGGCAGACCACTGGTAACCCCAGGCAAGCAACTGGTAACCCCAGGCAAGCCACTGGTAACCCCAGGCAAGCCACTGGTAACCCCAGGCAGGCCACTGGTAACCCCAGGCAGACCACTGGTAACCACTGGTAACCCCAGGCAGACCACTGGTAACCCCAGGCAAGCAACTGGTAACCCCAGGCAAGCAACTGGTAACCCCAGGCAGGCCACTGGTAACCCCAGGCAGGCCACTGGTAACCCCAGGCGGACCACTGGTAACCCCAGGCAGGCCACTGGTAACCCCAGGCAGGTCACTGGTAACCCCAGGCAGGCCACTGGTAACCCCAGGCATGCCACTGGTAACCCCAGGCAGGCCACTGGTAACCACTGGTAACCCCAGGCAGACCACTGGTAACCCCAGGAAAGCAACTGGTAACCACTGGTAACCAAAGGCAGACCACTGGTAACCCCAGGCAGGCCACTGGTAACCCCAGGCAGGCCACTGGTAACCCCAGGCAGGCCACTGGTAACCACTGGTAACCAAAGGCAGACCACTGGTAACCCCAGGCAGGCCACTGGTAACCCCAGGCAAGCCACTGGTAACCCCAGGCAGGCCACTGGTAACCCCAGGTAGGCCACTGGTAACCCCAGGCAGGCCATTGGTAACCCCAAGCAGGCCACTGGTAACCCCAAGCAGGCCACTGGTAACCCCAGGCAGACCACTGGTAACCACTGGTAACCCCAGGCAGACCACTGGTAACCCCAGGCAAGCAACTGGTAACCCCAGGCAGGCCACTGGTAACCCCAGACAGCCCACTGGTAAACCCAGGCAGGCCACTGGTAACCCCAAGCAGGCCACTGGTAACCCCAAGCAGGCCACTGGTAACCCCAGGCAGACCACTGGTAACCACTGGTAACCCCAGGCAGACCACTGGTAACCCCAGGCAAGCAACTGGTAACCCCAGGCAGGCCACTGGTAACCCCAGACAGCCCACTGGTAAACCCAGGCAGGCCACTGGTAACCCCAAGCAGGCCACTGGTAACCCCAAGCAGGCCACTGGTAACCCCAGGCAGGCAACTGGTAACCCCAGGCAGGCCACTGGTAACCCCAGGCAGGCCACTGGTAACCCCAGGCAGACCACTGGTAACCACTGGTAACCCCAGGCAGACCACTGGTAACCCCAAGCAGGCCACTGGTAACCCCAAGCAGGCCACTGGTAACCCCAGGCAGGCAACTGGTAACCCCAGGCAGACCACTGGTAACCCCAGGCAGGCCACTGGTAACCCCAGGCAGACCACTGGTAACCACTGGTATCCCCAGGCAGACCACTGGTAACCTCAGGCAAGCAACTGGTAACCCCAGGCAAGCAACTGGTAACCCCAGGCAGGCCACTGGTAAACCCAGGCAGGCCACTGGTAACTCCAGGCAGGCCACTGGTAACCCCAGGCGGGCCACTGGTAACCCCAGGCGGACCACTGGTAACCCCAGGCGGACCACTGGTAACCCCAGGCAGGCCACTGGTAACTGGTAACCCAAGGCATGCCACTGGTAACTGGTAACCCAAGGCAGGCCACTGGTAACACAAGACAGGCCACTGGTAGCACAAGCCAGGCCACTGGTAACACAAGGCAGGCCACCGGTAACACAATGAAGACCACTGGTAACCCCAGGCAGGCCACTGGTAGCTGGTAACCCCAGGCAGGCCACTGGTAACCCCAGGCAGGTCACTGGTAACTCAAGGAAGACCACTGGTAAACCCAGGCAGGCCACTGGTAGCTGGTAACCCCAGGCAGGCCACTGGTAACCCCAGGCATGTCACTGGTAACCCCAGGCAGGTCACTGGTAACACAAGGCAGGCCACTGGTAACCCAAGGAAGACCACTGGTAACCCCAGGTAGGCCACTGGTAACCCCAGGCAGGCCACTGGTAGCTGGTAACCCCAGGCAGGCCACTAGTATTACAAGGCAGGCCACTGATAACTGGTAACTAGATACTGCCTGAAAAACTGTAAAAACAAACACTACTGCTTAGACTGTCTGTCTACCCTACTGCTATTTGTTATGAAATCATCTTTATACTTAGATACATATCTTTATAGATATACTGCACATGCTGCCATATTGTAGGCTGAAAAGTTGAAAAAAGAGCACTAGTAATTTGACTGCCTGTCTGCCTCCTGCTTATGCTTGCAATGATATCAGCGTCCAAGACATGCCTAGACAGCGGCATGTAATAGCATTAAATCACTAGTTAAGACTGCCTGTCTGTCCTGCTTGCGTTCACTGTAATACTGCAATGTCATTATAGTTGCAACAGACAAAGATGTCTGTACAAAATGTCGATCATGTCGTTTACTACAGTTACAAGAGAAGTTTGTAGGCTACAACATGTCGATGTTCTAGTTACACCAGACAAATACGTTTGTAGAACAAACCTTTCAGCGTAAAATAGCACATGCATATAAAGTCCTGATTTGTTTACTATCAGGAATAATCCTCCAGAGAATCCGGTCACACAGCCACCTCAGGTTCACAAACAGATCCTAACCACCAAGAAGCATTTTGCTCCCATCTTGTGGCAATTGTTATTAGCTGCATATCTAGAGGAGAATATCTGGGACAGTGGTCACTTTCTGTTATGTCTGTGGAGAAACAGCCTTGGGGCACATGGCTCACAGTGCACACTGAGATCTTTGAGAGTTTCAAAGTGTTTAGTGTTAACAGTTTCAATGAGACTTGAGTATAACTGTAGGTGTGTCACACACACAAATATGTGACCAAAAACATTTTGATTTGATTTAGTTACTGTGTAATTAAAGGGAATAGCATGAGTCGGACTCAGATCCTCAAATCAAATCATCACATTTTATTTGTCACGTGCGCCAAATACCATGGGTGTAGACCTTACTAGGAAATGCTTACTTACAAGCCCTTATTAATCAACAATGCAGTTTCAAGAAAAATAAAATAATATACTGTATATATATAAAATATTTATTGAATAAACTAAACTTAAAAAAAAAAAATAACACAATAAAATAACAATAATGAGGCTATATACAGGGGGTACCGGTACCGAGTCAATGTGCGGGGGGTACAGGTTAGTTGATGTAATTGAGATAATATGTACATGTAGGTAGGGTTAAAGTGACTATGCATAGATAAGAAACAGTGAGTAGCAGCAGCGTAAAAAAAACAAGGGCGTCAATGCAAATAGTCTGGGTAGACATTTGATTAACTGTTCAGCAGTCTTATGGCTTGGGTGTAGATGCTTTTAAGGAGCCTTTTGGACCTAGACGGCTATCTGGTACTGCTTGCTGTGAACATGTTTGAACGTCGTCACATCTTTTAAAACCTTGAAACAAAAAGCAGAGAGAGAGACCAAGAGACTGCAAGGGGGAGAGACAGAGAGACATAAAGACAACCAGGGTTAGAGACAGAGAGACAGAGACAGCGAGGGGGAGAGACAGAGCGACAGAGAGATGGAAAGACAGAGAGACAGAGACAGCGAGGGGGAGAGACAGAGAGAGAGAGAAACAGAGACACGTAAAGGCAGAGAGACAGAGCGACAGAGCGAGAGGCAGAGAGGGGGAGAGACAGAGACAAACAGAGAGAAACAGAGAGACAGAGAGAGAGAGAAACAGAGACACGTAAAGGCAGAGAAACAGAGCGACAGAGCGAGAGGCAGAGTGGGGGAGAGAGAGACAAACAGAGAGAAACAGAGAGACAGAGAGACAGTGAGGGGGAGAGAAAGAGAAACAGACAGTAAGACAGAGAGAAAGAGAGGGGGAGAGACAGAGGGGGGAGACCGAGAAGGGGAGAGAGACAGAGACACAGGGCGACAGAGCGAGAGGCAGAGTGGGGGAGAGAGAGACAAACAGAGAGAAACAGAGAGACAGAGAGACAGTGAGACAGTGAGGGGGAGAGAAAGAGAAACAGACAGTAAGACAGAGAGAAAGAGAGGGGGAGAGACAGAGGGGGGAGACCGAGAAGGGGAGAGAGACAGAGACACAGGGCGACAGAGCGAGAGACAGAGAGAGCGAGACAAGAGAGACAGAGACACAGGGCGACAGAGCGAGAGACAGAGAGAGCGAGACAAGAGAGACAGAGCGAGAGACAGAGAGAGCGAGACAAGAGAGACAGAGACACAGGGCGACAGAGCGAGAGACAGAGAGAGCGAGACAAGAGAGACAGAGACACAGGGCGACAGAGCGAGAGACAGAGAGAGCGAGACAAGAGAGACAGAGACACAGGGCGACAGAGCGACAGAGAGATGGAAAGACAGAGAGACAGAGACAGCGAGGGGGAGAGACAGAGAGAGAGAGAAACAGAGACAGATAAAGGCAGAGAAACAGAGCAACAGAGCGAGAGGCAGAGTGGGGGAGAGAGAGACAAACAGAGAGAAACAGAGAGACAGAGAGACAGTGAGACAGTGAGGGGGAGAGAAAGAGAAACAGACAGTAAGACAGAGAGAAAGAGAGGGGGAGAGACAGAGGGGGGAGACCGAGAAGGGGAGAGAGACAGAGACACAGGGCGACAGAGCGAGAGACAGAGAGAGCGAGACAAGAGAGACAGAGACACAGGGCGACAGAGCGAGAGACAGAGAGAGCGAGACAAGAGAGACAGAGCGAGAGACAGAGAGAGCGAGACAAGAGAGACAGAGACACAGGGCGACAGAGCGAGAGACAGAGAGAGCGAGAGACAGAGAGAGACAGAGAGAGAGAGAGGAGGGAGAACACAAGGTGCTGACTGACTAAAAGACCAGGGCATCCATTAATGATTCAGAGAACGATGACATAGATCCACCTTATTAAAACTGTGAATCAAGCTCCTCTGTGACAAGGCATCTCCCACTCAAGTGAAATTAGTGCATCAGTGTCAGTATCTCCAGGAGACCAAAACATGGCACTTTCTGAGCCAGCAGTAAGCACACATACAATTGTACTATCTGTAGAGTCCAGTGGAGGTTGTTGAGGGGAGGACGGCTCATAATAATGGCTGGAATGGAGTGGAATGGGGTGAATGGAATGGTATCAAACATATGAAAACCATGTTTTTGAAACCAGTCCATTTACTCCATTCCAGCCATTATTATGAGCCGTTCGCCCCTCAGCAGTCAGTCGTATCAGCACCGATGCACACTCATAATAAGTATACTCTGAGTCAGGGCACTCAATACTGTAGTGAAGTGTATAAGTACCCAACAGTGATCTCGTAATGTCAATCAGCGATAAAAATACACTTTCACAAGAGTCAGTGGATTATAAATATCAGTGGAATGGGACCACTCTCAGTCAGTGCACTCAATGCAGGCCTGTGGGTGAGGGTCAGTGCACAGTGATCAAAAGTGACTTCAGTTCCACAAAGCTTGTTTACAACTTTAGGTGATGCCTTGGGTGCTCATTAGCAGTACGTCAGGATTCGGTAATCAATGGTGCCCAAACAACACACCCTGAGAGGACATGTCATAGCAACTAAACAACAGGACAATGTGTCTAAACAGTTCCAATTTATTTCGAGAGCACGTTCTATGAGTAAACCAATCATAGGGGCCACTCGTCGTTGCACAACAGTTAGGTGAATATGTCTAATGAATAAGTTACTCATCACAACAGACATAACATTGTCCCCTCACTTCTCTCCAGGTTACATCACCATGGTGACTGTCGACATTAAAATTACAACAGCTTTTAGCTGAGCAGCCCTGAATGGGGCCACAGTAACGGGCTATAAGAAGCACCCAGTTGCATTTGCTCTGAAGCATTTGAGGGACGTGAAAAGTGAAATCTGAAAAGCAACGCACAGATTCGGGTTTTAATGGAGAAGTCATACTGTATTTGGTTAAAGACGCATTAATACTGTAGGTCGAGACATTGGACGTTTGCATAAAATCATATTTGCATAAAAAGCCTGTTGTTGTTATGGAATTTAATGCCCCCTAAGAGTTTGAAGATGGAGCCAATCAATTAAAATCCCCAGACTGCTGTCCTTCTGTCTAAAAGTTGCAGCATCCCTCCCAGACGAAATTACTAATCGATTTATGAGCACATCCTTCATTTTGTGTTGTCTGGTTTATTGGCCTCTCCTCACATCCAGGATATATGCACAATATAAAAAGAGTTAAAGGCATTATTTGTAAGGCTAATGAACAAAATGTGTTTGGGAAAATGAAAGAAAAGGAACAGGAAAGACATTACTCACTGGACACAGACGTCAATTCAACGTCTATTCCACGTTGGTTCAACTTCATCTCATTGAAATTATGTGGAAACAACGTTGATTCAACCAGTGTGTGCCCTGTAGGCAATTATGGTGAAGTAGCAATAATAAACTGTGGTACCTGTCAGACTTGGAATGTTTCCGAAATGCTTCACTGTTTAACTCCTGGAAGGTTCGGTAAGCTTGCGGTTCCGCCGAGATGCCTTGGGCGCGCCTGGTTCTAGGTCCAATTATCTGCGCGCTGGGCAGAACGGATTGACATTTGTGCAGTTTTCGTTTTAATTCGTGGATCTCTTCTTCCTTTTCGGCGAGACGCATCTCCATGTCCTTAATTCTCTCCTCTTTTATCAAAATAATATTTTTGAAGTCTTCTTCTAAATCACTCATGTTGGAACCTGAACAAACTTTCTCCAGGCGGGAACAAAAGATGAATTAGGATCCAATGCGATACGCTACTTAAACTCCAAAAATTCGGAGGTAGCAATATGGAGATCAAATCGTCCAAACGGTTCAGCTCACTGTAGGGATGACAGTTGAGTAACGGCGACAGGGAATGCTGAGTGCTGCTTTTCCTCAGTCCCAAGCGTGGTGGACTGACTAATGGTTATATCTCAATGAGAAACCAATTAGGTCTGCTGCTTTCAAGCACAATGCGTGCAGAGACTGCCGTTCAACGTTGAACAACAGAAACTAAACATAGGACAGCATTTCCAAAATCATTCTAATTATTACTCTCAACCTTAAACTATATTCCTGAAATAGGATAAATGACCATATGAGGCAGTGGATGACGTAGTTTTATGTAAATTGATCCAGCACTTACATGCGAAATTGTCTGAGGCTATACTGTAGCTACCCCTCACTGTCTGCTCATCAATGAAATCCTTAAGCTAATGTAAGTAGCCCCCAATGAGAGAGAGAGAGAGAGAGAGAGAGAGAGAGAGAGAGAGAGAGAGAGAGAGAAATCCATTGGATCAGTATACATTATTGTTCAAACTCTATTTGCTGAAATGATTCAATCGTTTCACTCTCTTTAAAATGCACCCTTCCATATACTGTGGACCCTAAATGTTTTACAAATAGTAGAGAGGTGTCATGTGATGTGAATGGTGAGTCACCCAGCTGTGTTAACAGGTGTATTGATCCATAATTTCTGTCAATTATCACCTTGTGTCGTTTATCAAAGGACATAAATATATCACCATTTCCTGTAAAATTGCATCACCAGACGATTTCACTTAGCGACAAACTTTGGAATAGGCAGGAATCTCCAGTAGCAACTCGACATGACCACAAGTTAATATTTTGTTGAGCAAATCAACAGATGCAGAACCTGTAGCAGTTTGCAACACAGCTAGTGACCCATAATACTTTGTATAGGCCTACTGCTATAGTAGCTACAACTACAGAGAGTTGTGCGTATGCACACACAAACACACGCACATATGCATATGCACACACACACACACACACACACACACACACACACACACACACACACACACACACACACACACACACACACACACACACACACACACACACACACACACCTGACCTGGGTTCAAATACTATTTAGGGTATTTCATTTACTTTAAAATATATTTCAAATTAAGTATTTTGATATTGTTTCTTTGAAAATACAAGTGGTTGAATATTGGCATGTATTTGGAAATACACTTGGAATGTATTGAAATACTGAAATACACAGACACGTGTATTTTTAAATAGAAATATTTAAATACCATGCAATTGAAGCCAGGTCTGTTTGGTCCTAGGGGTATTTGAAATAATGTATTTGGGTGCAAGTATTTGAAAATAGTTTCAAATAGTAGGCAATATAGTAGTGGATTTTGCTAAATGATTTGAAAATACTCAAATACGCAGGAAATAAGTATTTCAAATATAAATATTTAAATACACATGTATTTGAACCCGGGTCTGGCACATATTCTCCCCAACATTGCTCAAATGTAAAAATTCACTGCTAGTGTCTTCACCCTTTCATGCAGTCAAATGACCGAATCACCCACTAGTGGTCTCATGGGTGGAATGTTATTAATATCTCATAACTTTTTTTTACGCTCAAAATCCAGGTATTTCTATGTCAAACCGTTTTGTTATATTTCAGTCTTCTGTGATTTATACAAAGTGTAATATTGGGATGCAAACTGACAATTAAATACATTTAAACTATATCTGACATGGTCCAGGTGTCTTCTTTCTTTTAAACCCATAACCATGTGTGTGAGGTGTATACTTCTGTTTCGACGTAGATTTGTTTAAGACTACCAAGATGCTGATTTTGCCCACTGCAGTAAAAGGTTAATCTGACTTTGTCATTCAGGACATCTACAATGGGGATCCTGCTATGATTGGCATTTGAGCACAAGGCAGAATAGATCTTCTGGCCCATCCTTATCTCCACTTCGGGTATTGCGTTTCAGAGGAGGCAGGCAGGGCAGACATTAGTCACCTCTTTCCTGTAATGCATACATATTCTCTCATTGAAACCAGAGACGATATCTAAGTGAACACAGGATGTTTCAAAATCAATATTGTTTACCTCATTCGCCTGGCCGGCAGAAATTATCTGTGAGGACGGATGGACTGTAGAGTAGAACAGAGCACTCACGGCATGGCCCCATAAACACAAAATGACGAACCACAGCTTTTAGCTGAGCAGCCCTGAATGGGGCCACAGTAACGGGCTATTAGAAGCACCCAGTTGCATTTGCTCTGAAGCATTTGAGGGACGTGAAAAGTGAAATCTGAAAAGCAACGCACAGATTCGGGTTTTAATGGAGAAGCCATACTGTATTTGGTTAAAGACGCATGAATACTGTAGGTCGATACATTGGACATTTGCATAAAATCATATTTGCATAAAAAGCCTGTTGGTGTTATGGACTTTAATGCCCCCTAAGAGTTTGAAGGCTAATGGACAAAATGTGTTCGGGAAAAGGAAAGAAAAGGAACAGGAAAGACATCACTCACTGGACACAGACGTCAATTCAACATCTATTCCACGTTGGTTCAACTTCATCTCATTGAAATAAACACTCTGGATCTGTGAATCTGTTGGACAGACAAAGGTGTAGGGTGTTACGGTTATAGGTGTGGTAGAGGTTAATTGTTCTGAGGGATGCAATAGACAGGACACAAATACAGTACATACACAGGCAAAGTGCACAGCGATAGACACATTATTGGTACAGCTAGTGACTGGAACGAGCTGCAACAAACACTCAAACTGGACAGTTTTATCTCAATCTCTTCATTCAAAGACTCAATCATGGACACACTTACTGACAGTTGTGGCTGCTTTGCATAATGTATTGTTGTCTCTACCTTCTTGCCCTTTGTGCTGTTGTCTGTGCCCAATAATGTTTGTACCATGTTTTGTGGGCTCCTGAGTGGCACAGCTAAGGCACTGCATCTCAGTGCTAGAGGCGTCACTACAGACACCTTGGTTTGAATCCAGGCTGTATCACAACTGGCCATGATTGGGAGTCCCATAGGGTGGTGCACAATTGGCCCAGCGTCGTCCGGTGTAGGCTATCATGATGTAGTTAAATAAAGGTTACATTTAAAAATGTAAAAAACATTGTGCTGCTACCATGTTGTGTTGCTACCATGCTGTGTTGTCATGTGTTGCTGCCTTGCTATGTTGTTGTCTTAGGTCTCTCTTTATGTAGTGTTGTCAAATCAAATCGAACTTTATTTGCCACATGCGCTACAACAAGTGTAGACTTTACTGTGAAATGCTTACATACAAGCCCTTAACCAACAGTGGGGTTGAAATATTTACCAAGTAGGCTAAAATAAAAAGTAATAATAAAAAGTAACACAATAAGAATAACAATAATGAGGCTATATACAGGGGGTACCGGTACCGAGTCAGTGTGCGGGGGTACACGCGAGTTGAGGTAATCTCTCTTGTCTCTCTTGTCTCTCTTGTTGTGATGTGTGTTTTGTCCTATATTTTTATTCATATTATTTATTTATTTAATCCCAACCCCCATCCCCACAGGAGGCATTTTGCCTTTTGGTAGGCCGTCATTGTAAGTAACAATTTTTTCTTAACTGACTTGCCTAGTTAAATAAAGGTTAAATAAAATAAAATAAAAATACACAATCCACTTTACACATTTTGAGGTAATTGGACTTGTCAGAGGTTATTGGAAGGTGTTTATTTTTTAGGACCGTTCTCTCACTTTGTTCTTTGTGATTTAACAGATTTCCCTGCTATAATTACCAGGGGATGAAACAGATGCCTCTTCATCACAGCTCCCCATACTGCTAAAGCTCTCAAAAAACTTGATGTTATTCATCCCTGGATGTCTGCTATTCTCACAAGGCTTTGAAGAGAGTGGAGACCTAAGCCTGGAGATTTAAAGCTACAGCCAGACATTTGACAGATTACTGAAACATGGCTCTAATGCCTTTTTAACTAACACTGGCATACATTACTATACATTTTTCTAAGCGTATAAAGCATAACTGTTAGAGTAGCTTGATCTTCTTTAGCTTATGAGAGGAGTTTGTCTCTGCCAGCGCTGTGCACTAATGGGCACTTTCCCAGATGGTCACTGAAGCAGATCTCTCAAGGCAAATGCTTAAGACAACAAACTGTGCCTGAAACCGTGAGCGACCTACCCTGATGGGTTTTTGTATAAAATGAGATACTCCCTCCCTTAGTTCTCCAGCGCCATCTCTCGTGTCTCTATACCTCTCCCTCCCTTTATTACTGTCTTTTTGCCTCAATTTCTCTATTACATCTCCATTTTAATTTAATGGGCTTTATTGGCATGGGAGACATATGTTTATTGCCAAAGCAAGTGAAATAGATAATAAACAAAAGTGAAATAAACAATAAAAAATGTGCAAATAGTTAAAGTACAAAAGGGAAAATAAATCAACACATGGTTTGTATTTATAATGGTGTTTGTTCTTCACTGGTTGCCCTTTTCCTGTGGCAACAGGTTACAAATCTTGCTGCTGTGATTGAACACTGTGGGATTTCACCCAGTAGATGTGGGAGTTTATCAAAATTGGATTTGTTTTTGAATTCTTTGTGGGTCTCTTATCTCCCTTTGTTTTATTTCTCTCTCTTTTTCTCTTTTGTGTGTCCCTCTCTCTCTTTCTGTCTGCATGTAAGGAGTGGGGCACAGCTGAAAAGGTCAGAGCACTTGTATTATATTATTTCAGACATGGTAATAATAAACTGTCAGGGAAGATAAGCTGTTCTCTAGAAGAGAGGGGAGCCTGCGAATAAAATAACAACGGCGGGCAGGCAGCCATGAAACTTAACATGACTTTGCCTTGAAGGGGCAACCTGTGATCGTTACATACATTTTTGGACTTTTAAATTCATGATATATACCCATTGATACTTAAAGAATAGAAATAAATTCCCATGAGCTTAGTTCAATTGTTGTACTATCAGAATCCAAATTATAAGCTTGAATTCTAAACAAACACTGTATAGTCTCCAAAAAGGGTTAAAACGATCATTTTGGTGTCATGGGTGGTCAATCCTTGCATCAATAGCTCTGTCTATGAATTTGAGAGTGGTTACATTTCTCTTGGAATGCGCAATGCCGTCGGGGGTACGCCAAATAAAAATGTGATTCACATTTTTTCATATATATAATAATAATACAAATATAGATTTTTTTTATAAAATGTAATCACATTTTCAAACAGTCCATTTAGATTTTCCAACGGGGCTATACATTTGGGTGAGGTTTTTTTCTCGCTGTCATCACTGCCAAAAATAAAATGAAACCATCTAGTGTTCAGCGAAATAACAACACAATGTCAAATACAGGTAGCCTAGTCAAATAATTAACATCCAATCACATTAACCATTACTCTCTTGTGGGAATTCCACTAACGGTCCGTATGTAGCCAAATGTAGCTGCTGCTCATTCCGTTTGCTCAAAAATTGATTAATGGTAAAAAAAAAAAAAGGTAAGGCCTGCGTCCATAGAGACACATACCAGCTCTACTGGTAGTACTGCTACTACCAGCAGTACTACACCTGCACCTGTCGACGACACAAGTTGTTCTGCTTCCATGAGCACATCCAATGCTAATATCAGTAATTCTACATTTGTTGTTAGCCCAGCTAGCATGGACACTGACAGTTGTGAATCTGATGCAGTCGAAGAGCTACTGCCCCCTTACCCAGGAAAGCACCGAACAACAGACAGGGACGTTGGACCATCGAAGAGGCGCAAATATGATGAGAACTACATTGATCTGGGGTTCACTTATATTGGAAGTAGTATCTTTCCTCAGCCACAGCATGTTATATGTGCAAAAGTATTATCTCACAACTCAATGAAACCTTCACATTTAGAAACAAAACATGCCAATTTGAAAGATAAGCCACATTCGTTTTTTGAGCGAGAATTGAAATGACTTTTGAGTAGTAAGACATGTATAAAAGCAACAGATACCATTAATAATAAGGGGCTAGAAGCATCTTATATGGTGAGCTACCGAGTGGCTAGGACAGGCAAGCCCCATACTATTGTGGAGGACTTAATTCTTCTTGCTGCTGTGGATATGGCTGGGACAATACTGGGGGAAAAGGCCAAAAAAACAATGCCTTCATCAAACAACACCGTTTCACGAGGCATCAGTGACATGGCAGGAGATGTTTTGAAACAATTACTGCTTCACATACAAGCCAGTGAATTCTATGCATTACAGCTGGATGAGTCAACAGACGTGGCGGGCCTGGAACAACTTCTGCCTAATGTCCGTTACGTTTATGAGGGGGTCAATTAAGGAAGACATGCTCTTCTGCAAACCACTGGAAACCAGGACAACAGGAGAGGATATTTTTAAAGTACTGGACAGCTTCGTGACATCAAATAGACTTTCGTGGTCAACATGTGTTGGTATCTGTACTGATGGCGCAAAAGCCATGACAGGGAGACATAGTGTAGTGGTAACACACGTGCAAGCAGTTGCTCCCGACGCTACTTGGGTACACTGCAACATCCACCAAGAGGCTCTTGCTGCCAAGGGAATGCCTGACAGCTTGAAAGACGTTTTAGACACTACAGTGAAAATGGTTGACTTTGTTAAAGCACGGTCCCTGAACTCTTGTGTATTTTCTGCAGTATGCAATGATATGGGCAGTGACCATGTAACGCTTTTACAACGTGCAGAAGTGCGCTGGTTATCAAGGGGCAAAGTATTGACAGGTTTTTTTTAATTGAGAGACGAGCTTAAAGTTTTCTTTACTGACCATAATTTTCACTAGCCTGACCGCTTGCGTGATGATGAGTTTCTCATACGACTGGCCTATCTGGGTGATGTTTTTTCTCACCTGAATGATCTGAATCTAGGATTACAGGGACTCTCCAACTATTTTCAATGTGCTGGACAAAATTGAGGCTATGATTAAGAAGTTGGAGCTCTTCTTTGTCTCCATTAAGGACAACACACAGGACAACACACAGGTCTTTCTATCATTGTATGATTTTTTGGGTGCAAATGAACTCAAGCTTATGGACAATGTCAAATGTGATTTGGCGAAGCACCTGAGTGAGTTGGGTGCGCAATTACGCAGGTACTGTCATGCCTTGACCATAGAGATCCCTTAGGGTTCTCTATGGTGTTTTAGGTCAGGGCGTAACTAGGGGTGTTTCTAGGTATTATATTTCTATGTTGGTGTGTGTGTGTATGGTTCCCAATTGGAGGCAGCTGAGGATCGTTACCTCTAATTGGGGATCATACTTAGGGTGTCCTTTTTCCCACCTGCGATGTGGGATATTGTCTTGTATGAGTGTCTATGTGCGCTACGTATTTCACAATCGTTATTTCTTTGTTGTTTTGGAAGTTTCACTGTCATTAAAATGTGGAACTCTACTCACGCTGCGCCTTGGTCCAATTATTCATACGACGGTCGTGACAAGTACTTTCCCGAAACAGATGACACAAACAACTGGATTCATTATCCCTTTCATGTCCTGCCTCCAGTCCACTTACCGATATCTGAACAAGTGAGTCTCATCGAAATTGCAACAAGCGGCTCTGTGAAAATTGAATTTGATCAGAAGCTACTGCCAGATTTCTGGATTGGGCTGCGCTCAGAGTATCCTGCCTTGGCAAATTGTGCTGTTAAGAGACTGATGCCCTTTGCAACCACGTACCTATGTGAGAGTGGATTCTCGGCCCTCACTAGCATGAAAACTAAATACAGGCACAGACTGTGTGGGAAGTTATTTAAGACTGAGACTCTCCAATACAACCCAACATTGCAGAGTTATGTGCATCCTTTCAAGCACACCCTTCTCATTAACCTGTGGTGAGTTATTCAGTTTCTGATGAACAAATAAGGTTTTATATGTAAGATGGCTAAATAAAGAGCAAAATTATTGATTAATATGTTATTATTTGTGCCCTGTTCCTGTAAGAGCTCTTTGTCACTTTCCACAAGCTGGGTTGTAACAAAAACTCACACTCATTCTTATGTAATAAATGTATTGTGTAGTGTGTGTGTGTGGTAGGCTTACAATGATGGCAAAAACATATTTGAGAGTGCGCTGACCGTGGTGCTAGAGGGGGTACAGCTGGAGGTTGAATGTTTGAAGGGGTACGGGACGATAAAAAGTTTGGGAACCACTGCTCTAGACCCATCCCTCAGCTATTTACCAAATTAGTGGCAGGGTGGCAATTTTGTTATTGTTTTAATCTGCAGATAGTCTCTATCTGCAGATTAAATCTGCAGAGGGATAAAAGATGATTTCTTAAAAAAGAAAACTGTTCTTGGAGCAGCTGCTGAATCGAGAGAGTTTTCAGTTTAAAAAAAATAATATACAAAGATTTACATATTGAATTGTTTACAGGGGTTGCTGATATCCTTGATGATTCATGTAATAAATATGTATTATGCTGAGTCATGTTTCTCCTTTCATAATTGCATGCCTTACTATTATTCTGACTTCGATTTGACCATCCACCAACCCTATAAAGTCTGTCCTCTATTATGTACTGTGTAAGACGTCACTGTTGAGTTATTAATGGGAAGACATGCAACACAGAAAAGAAGCAATATGTGCATTGTGCACGTAAGTGCATTGTTACCTACAAATGTATCTTGTCCATCAGTGTGTGCTAAAGAAAGCTGTGACATCACAGTGGTCAGTCAGTCAGAGCTCAGTAATAGAGCCTCTTCTCTGTCTCTCCTTCCAGCCGGGTCTCATAGACTAGACGTAACATAGTACATGTAAATCCGGGACCCCCAAATTAGGAAAGGAAAGGGGGATACCTAGTCAGTTGTCCAACTGAATGTATTCAGCTGAAATGTGTCTTCCGCATTTAACCCAACCCCTCTGAATCAGAGAGGTGCGGCGGGCTGCCTTAGTATGATATGTTGGTATGGTTGCATAAGACAGATGGTTACTTGAGGAAAAAAATAACGTAGGATGGGTGGCCGAAAAACGTGAATGTCTAGCAACTCAAATGTTGCAAGTTTGAATCTCATCATGGACAATATTAGCTAATTAGCAACCCTCCCCTAACCCTAACCTTAACCCTTTCCCCAACCTTAACCTTAAGCATTTCAGCTAACCATTCTCCTAACCCCAACCCTAACCTTAACCCTTTAACCTAACTCCTCAACTTAACCCTAACCGTAACCCCCTAGCCTAGCTAACATTAGCCAGCTAGCTAATGTTAGCCACCTAGCTAGAATTTGTAACATAAGTTTTGCAAAATAATAACATGTAGTTCGTTTGCAAATTCGTAACATATCGTATGTTTAGCAAATTCTTTACATATAATACGAATTGGAATTCATAACATATCATTCAAAAAGTAACCTATCATTCTTAGTGGAGTGTTTTGGCTTTATGTACAGAATAATATGAAATGCTCTGAGATCAGGTTGCTCCTTTCTATAATGTACTCTACTCTACACAGGCTTCATTGATATGAAGGGCTGGGCGGCCTGCCATGTGATCTATTCCACTACTCCCCATTCGACAGTGTTGCGGCTACTCTGAAGCCATTAGGAACAGAAAGATGAATGAATTATTATCTACTCAGGCTACAATTGACATTTGTCTGAGAAGTGCATCAAGAAAGAACACGCTTATAGTTTGTAGTGCACTTAGGAAGGCTTTTTTGAAGAGAGATACTCAACAGTTTTCTCAGACTACTTTGCTTTGTATATGTTGAACGTGCTGCTTTTTTTCAATCTGTTTTTGGTTATCGGAGTTTTTAACTGCATTGATAGGTTATCAGTACAAAATATTCCAGTGTTTGTAGATAATACCTGATGATTAGATCATTAGATCCAACAACCATGGTAAGGATAAGTAGCAGCCAGCCATTATGTCATGTATAATTGATTTACTTAAATAACAGCCCTTCTGGTGTGCAATGTACTGACACGCTATCATCTATGACCCATTAATTCCCATGTCGTTTTACTGCAGTAAACGAGGTGGAATTACTTGCTCAAGGGTTCGGAGTCCTATCCGCTATTGGAGCCAACAGACCTGAGAACCAGATTTGTAGTGCAATTAACAACCATCCTCTCTTTTGCTACTGCTTTGACTTCTCAGCAGTGAGCTACTGCCTGAAGAATCAAAATAATTTCATCATACCCCTATTTCAACGACTCACTCGGAGAGGCAGGCATATGATATTCAGTCTCCTTTGGCCGATTCATCCCAATAAATCCCAAAAGTGGTTTTGTATTGAATCTTACAGTATGATTGTCTCCTCATTCTCAGAAGCTGGAGAAGAGAGAGAGAGAGGGAGAGAGAGAGGGAACAGTTTCCTTTCACTTCAGAGGCCTCCTCCAGTCGATAAACATCACATAAAAAAAACAATGCCTGTTTAGGAGAGCACATTAATATTCAGAGACGCCTCAAGGAGCAGAAATAGAAAGATGTGGAGGAAGATCAACCAGGAAGCTACCTCACTGTCCCTATATTGCTCAGCAAAGTGGGTTACCAATGGGTTGCTGACACTTTTAAACAAGCTGTTGCAACGATGCCTTGAACCTAAGCTTGAAGCACTGTACCTAGCATTACACGCAGAGTAATTTTGAATACAATTATAATTGCTTTGTAGAAGTAATGTAACTCAAGTAGGTAGCAAGATTATAATGCGGGCCCATGAGGTTGAAACTGTATGAAAAACTGATTGTAAGCCTTGATTATATCTGCTCTACCTTTTGGTTGAAACTACTGTCACTGCCTGAAATGAACTTCATTATTCTACCAAATTACAATAAAGATGCTCCAAACATATCATAGCAATTGTCGTTCATCCTATATTGTTATCTAACCCGAAGTCCTCAGTTTGTTCCACACAGCATGACCTTGTTTAATTAAAATTTTAAAAAACGAAAACAAGCCGCCTTGACCAAAGAGGATAGCTTGAGCTGACTGAGAGAATGTGGCAAATTGCCCCACTCAGCCACAGTGGATTCCTCCATGTTAGTGTTTTAGTGCCACGTTGTCATTCCTGCTGTCACCCAGAGCAGCTGAGATCAGCCAGGGGGACGCCCTCCAACATCCCCATCAGACGGGACAAACACATTGACACATTTTGCGTTTATTAGCAAAATGTCCAAATGCATTTAACTGTCGCACAAAGTGTGGTGTTTTTAATGCTAATATGTTAAGACTTCTGTAATGTTTTGTAACAACGCAGCAGTGCTTTATGTTGCGAGGTAAGTGATGTGCCTTCAGCCTCCAGTACTAATGCTGCAGTAGTTTGTGTCGGGGGGCTAGGGTCAGTCTGTTATATCTGCAGTACTTCTCTTGTCTTATCCGGTGTCCTGTATGAATTTAAGCATGCGTTCCCTAATTCTATCTTTCTTTCTCTCTCTCGGAGGATCTGAGCCCTAGGACCATGCCTTAGGACTACCTGGCATGATGACTCCTTGCTGTCCCCAGTCCACCTGGCCGTGCTGCTGCTCCATTTTCAACTGTTCTGCCTGCGGCTATGGAATCCTGACCTGTTCCAGACCTGCTGTTTTCAACTCTGTAGAGACAGCAGGAGCGGTAGAGATACTCTTAATGATCGGCTATGAAAAGCCAACTGACATTTACTCCTGAGGTGCTGACTTGTTGCACCCTCGACAACTACTGTGATTATTATTATTTGACCATGCTGGTCATTTATGAACATTTGAACATCTTGGCCATGTTCTGTTATAATCTCCACCCGGCACAGCCAGAAGAGGACTGGCCACCCCTCATAGCCTGGTTCCTCTCTAGGTTTCTTCCTAGGTTCTGGCCTTTCTAGGGAGTTTTTCCTAGCCACCGTGCTTCTACACCTGCATTGCTTGCTGTTTGGGGTTTTAGGCTGGGATTCTGTACAGCACTTTGAGATATCTGCTGATGTAAGAAGGGCTATATAAATACATTTTATTTGATGAATGGTTGTGAAAACGCTATGGGGTGATCACATGCTGGACACTCCTTATTAAATGCACCACACCTTTGTTTGTCCCAGTGTGACTTGTGTACCTCACACCCTAAATCAGATAACAGTAGAGATTAGGTGTTCATCAGATAAGTGATTGGCTATCATCGTCAGAGTCACACTGCAAGCCACCCCTGTTTTGTATCTATTTTTGTTCATATGCAGGAAAACATTTTCCAAAGTAGGGACATTTCGGAATGATGGATTGGCTTCTTTTTCATTTCCTGTGTGTGTCAGAGACGATTTGCCCAGTAGATTTTCTTGACTGGGACATGCAGTGTTCTGTACTGTGACATGCTAGGAGAGAACCAACCATCTGTCACACAGTACCTTAATAAACAGAAAGGTGCCATCTAACATCCTGTTGACTTCATCCAATGCCACTTTCTTTGATATCAGCTCTCTGTTCTGTGATGGATGGCTACATGTCATTATATCCGACACATCAAACAGAAGATGATTGAAACACACAAGGCAGAAATGGAATACAAGGCCTTGTCTTTTAATCCATTCACAATTACTGTATAGGGAATTCGTAGTATCTCACAATGTTGATGTTTTCCTGAGTGTATGATATGCTACACAGCCTTCATGGATGTCAGATGTCTAACTACACAAAGTGAATTAACAATGCCAGGTCAGGGATGCCCTTGTGGTGTTTTTTTGTTTGAATGAGCATGGCACCAGGGGAGGTAACTGAGAATAATAATGGCAGTGGAAAACCTCAGACACACAAAAGGACAGATGGGATCTGGGATGTACAGAAGGAGCAGAATTTCTCGCAAGGCTGCCTCATTATTACGTGATACAGATGTTATTAATTATGTGATGCTAAGGAAACGTTCAGGCCAGCTTTCTCACTTTTTGGTTTAAGTGAGCTACCGGTAAAGGTACCACCACTCACCACTCACTACTGATTATCTGTTCAACCACATAGGGGCGCTAGAGAGTCAATAAGACTTGTCAGACATGCTGCTGGATGTCTGGACAAACAATGTGACACCCAGTGTTTTCCTCGTGGACAGGATAACACTGCCATTAACAATGTCTTTTTCCCGCATCAGTAATGGCATGAGCCACAGCCTTGTGAAACACAAAACAATTACTTGTGTGGAAATTAAACATCTGCCAATGGAAAGAAATTGGCAAAACTTAGATTAAAGGCAATGCCAATGTTTCATAAAATGTTATTTTGTTTAAGCCAAATATGGTTTCTCACTAATGATATGTCTCTTATAATGACATATTGTTTACCAAAACCAGGTTTACGTGACATGACACCTCTTATTGGGGCAGCAGTCTATGGCACTGCACCTCAGCGTAAGAGGCGTCATTGCAGTTCCTGGTTCAAATCCAGGCTGCATCACATCCAGCTGTGATTGGGAGTCCCACAGGGTGGTGCACAATTGGCCCAGTTGTCTGGGTTTGACTGAGGTAGGTAGGCCATCATTGTAAATAAGAATTTGTTCTTAACTGACTTGCCATGTTAAGTAAAACAATGTAAAAAAGATTCACCCCAGCTAGGAGGTTAGCTCTGATTGGTGGTGTTGATGTGAACAGCTGGTGAAAACCCTGAGAGGGTGAAAGTGTACCAAGCAGGGAGACTGTGGCTGCCTGTGTATTCTAAGTGTATAAAAGGGTGGCAGGTAGCCGAGTGGTTAGCACGCTAGGCCAATAACCGAAAGGTTGCTGGTTAGAATACCTGAACCAACAACGTAACAAATCTGTCAATGTGCCCTTGAGCTCATTTTCTCCAGGGGAACTGTACTACTGTAAAAACAGCACATTTCACTGCATCTATCCCATGTATGTGACAATAAATCATATTTTTTTAATCTATCCTGCTCAAACAAAACAGCAAAGACTTTGGCTTGTTGACCTTCAGGTATATCACTGAGAAATGGAGGATACTGGGTCACTATGCCTTTGGTCTTATTATTTTGGATGACACAAGCAATAAAACCCGAGGGGTTGTGGTGTATGGCCAATATACCACAGCTGTCAGCCAATCAGCATTCAGGGCTCAAACCACCCAGTTTATAATAACTGAATAAATAGCTCGTCACCAGAGTACTACACGGTCATTTCATTTACTGTACACCCATGTTATTGTGGCCCTATTTCTTACATCGAAAAACACATATTCTTAAGTAAAAAGTTTAAGGTTAAGACGGTGATGTACTATTGTTCAAAAGTGGAAGTCTTGAGAGTGTACAGTAAATTGCTTTGTTTAGTTAACAGAGCAGTGTGTCTGTGTCTGGCTGAGAGCACCATGATCTTGTTATCCCTGGTCAAAAGGTTCCTCTCTCTGCAGGCAGGGAGGCAGAGAGAGATAGGGCTGGTTAAAGTTTAACCCTGCAGGCTCATAAAGCAGCTCCAGGACAGTGAACCTTTGGAGTTTGATATGATGTAATTACCGAATCACCCCAGTGACACGTTTCAAAATCACTAGAATGAAGGACTGAGTCTTCCGGGTGGTGATCTCTGAAATTGCTCAGGTAAGCTTAGCTCACTAACTCTTCCTTGTTATTTCTCTGCTGCTTTGGAGTCTTGTAAGAAATCACCCCTTTGGAGATCTGCTCTCTTCCAGCATGCTGAGTCTCATTGAACTCACTGGGGATGTTTTTCGTGTGACTGACCTAACTGATCAACTGTGGTCAAGTGTTGTGTTAGGTGACTTGTATGGTACTGAGGACACAGTCAAGGTAAGAACCTAGAGGGAGGGGGACATGATTCGATGGTTTCATATAGATGGTTGGTTGTCATTTTCTGTTAATTGTGTTGATGTTGTAGGTGTCACATGTGTGACATGTCTGACGGGGAAGAGCCCTGTTTAACATAGTCATATTGTTCACTAGTTTATAATTTTGTAGCATTTGTATGTGGCAATTGTTGATTCTATTAAAGTCAGCATGTAGTATTCACAGTCGTGTGCTTACAGCACAGGTGTCAAACTCATTCCACGGAGGGCCGAGTGTCTGCGGGTTTTCGCTCCACCCTTGTACTTGATTGATGAATTAACATCACTAATTAGTTAGGAACTCCCCACACCTGGTTGTCTAGGGCTTTATTGAAAGGAAAGACCAAAAACCTGCAGACACAAGGCCCTCCGTGGAATGAGTTTGACACCCCTGGCTTACAGTTTCATATAAGTCAAACTGATTAACAGTAGTTATTTTTTGTATATATGTCAGATGCCAATGAACATATGGAACGAGTTATAGCTCCTTTTGAACTTTGAAGTCCTGTGGGAAAAGTACACTCTTGGGGGGGGGGGGGGGGGGGGTGTATCTAGAACCTAAAAGGGTTCTTTGGCTGTCCCCATAGGATAATCTTTTGAAGAACCCTTTTTCGTTTTAGGTAGAAACCTTTTGGATTCCATGTAGAACCCTTTCCACAGAAGGTTCTACATGGAAACAAAAAGGGTTCTACCTGAAACAAAAAAGGGTTATACCTGGAACCAAATAGGGTTCTCCTATGGGGACAGCCAAAGAACCCTTTCGGAACCCTTTTTCTAAGTGTAGTAATAAAAGCAAGTAAACTTAAGAGACTACTCAAAATATGAAATTAAAGTCCAAACTATTTGATATGATTTCCATTATAAATCTTTTTGGACTTGTTTTTCCAGCAGCAAACACGGCCAACACAGTGGCATTTCAGCCATGTGTGTATTTAGCCTCAGTCAACAAAACTCCAAAAGGCAGCTACTGATCACCGCCAGACAAGGCTCCATCTAGTTATCTTGTTTACGCAAACGGTGACCAGGCTATCGTGAAGAGAGCACCAGACACAGACAGAGAGAGAGAGAGAGGGGGGGGGGAGAAAGAGAGATAGAGAGTTCACATTGCTTTGGCAATGTAAACATGTTTCACATGCCAATAAAGACCTTAAATTGAATTGAGAGAGAGTATTATTTATTTCACTTTTGTATGTTATCTACTTCACTTGCTTGGCAATGTTAACATACGTTTCCCATTCCAATAAAGCCCCTTGGATTGAAATTAATTGAGTGGAATTGAATTGAGTAATGGAGTCCTGTAGTAGTAGTACATCCACTCAAGGCCTAGAGCCTCATAATGACATCTTCTCTCCAAGCCACCCAGAACAGAAATAGAACCTAAAGACCGTTTCCCTCCCCAGGTGTTTGCATAGGCTCAAAGTGGCAATGGAACCCAATACCTCGTCTTTGACTGTAAAGATTCATTCAGTGTTTTCTTTGGTCAGGGAATAGTGGTGTTGCCATGGTTGGCTGCCCACGCCAATGTTCTGCAAGTGAATGATGCCGAAATAACTAATCTCTCTAGACACAGGCCTGGAGAGTATCATAATGGCAGCTAATATTGAATTCACAGATGAAAATATGCAACCTGGGTCCCAGTATTGTTTCTGATGATATTGTGATATCAGTCTGAAATCTTAAATGAGAGTGTGAAACCATGCCCCCTCTGGCTTGACTGTGGTGAATGATGGTCCTCGACCTGAGAGCAGGCCAACTCCAGTATTTTTTTTATATTGCCTGGCATCTTGACATTTTCAACAAAGTCTTCCGGAGAGCCGTCGAGGAGAGTGAACAGTGAAAACAAAGCCATCTTGTGTGTGTTGCGAGAATTCATTGTCTTAAAGGAGAAATTGGTTTGACTATATTTGGGGGAAGAAGGTGTGTGTATGACATAATTTCTGTCATGATTGGCACTTGAGACCGTTTGAAGATGGTTTGTGTGGCCGTCACATACCCTGTGACCCCCTCTCTCTCCCTCTTTCCCCATCCCTCTGATCTGGAGAAGTGGAGCCTTGTCATCACCAGCAGGACCTCTCTCTTTCTCTTTGATCCATATGTGTGGAAAGAAACAAAGAGAGGCCTCTCAATCAGGATGGAAATTCTTGCAACACTCAGAGTGACCTGTTTACTGTATCTTCCTACTGATTTAATCAACCTCTCACCAACTAAAGGGATTATCTTGAAGTGGACTATAGTTCGCTAGCGTTGGGCGTCTTGCTGTGGCTTGTGATTGGCCATTGAGAATCAAAGGATTGATTAAGGGGCCCTTATTCAAAGCTGTTGCCTAAGGACTTCCTGTATGTCAGTATACAGTATGTCACAGTATATGAGTGTGAGAGTGTGGGGAAGATGTGTATGGTGGTGGTGGGTGGAATAGATTGAGACAAAGGGGCCTCAGTGGTTGTCTGCTGTTTAGGCTGAGTTGCGTTAATAATTACAGAGCTGTCCTTGACCTGGAACTAAATGAAATACGCTTCTCTCTACGTCACAGGTGTCAAACTCATTCCACGGGGGGCCGAGTGTCTGCGGGTTTTCGCTCCTCCCTCATACTTGATTGATGAATTAACATCACTAATTAGTTAGGAACTCCCCACACCTGGTTGTCTAGTGCTTTATTGAAAGGAAAAACCAAAAACCTGCAGACACTAGGCCCTCCGTGGAATGAGTTTGACACCCCTGCTCTACGTCATCATAAGATGGTGCATAACAGCTGAGTACCTGCTGGGGGTGCCATTCAGCCAAAATCATACCTGATCATTCTGTAAAGGTAATGGAGTGTTTCTGAGACCAAATCTGTCTCAAAAGGAATTGACAATACATAGCACATTTGATTTACTATATGTGTAATACATTCATGCGTGATAGAGTACTGAAGTTCTGAACCAGTTTAAGAGTTTATGCCTAAAAAGTTCAATTAGTAGCAAAAGAAGGCTACAGTGTGATTTGATGACCCATTGAGCTCCAGTTATGGGTTGTTTAGGATATTCTCTCTGATGTGTTCTGAACTGTGATTTGATTTCAGTGAGCACCCCTAATTTCGCTGATTTACTGCTGACAATCGCTCTCAATGGAATCTAATCAAAAATCTGGGGATGGACTGACGGGCATGCAGAAAGAGGTCTCGCTGCGTGCGCTCATTCAGCGCACAGGATACCAATTACTGCAGGTAGGAACCATATCCAAAGCATGTAGGGCTTTCGCCTAATCTATGACCAAATCTATGAGTGTTATCATAAGGCCTCCACACAAGTCATCCTTCCTTATGGAGTTTATGTGTAATGTGGAGAAGTGGAGCTCTGATAAAATCCGAGGTCTCTCCATCAGTTTCAAAGCTATTCACATGCGAGTGAGCTCTTTCCCTTGGACTTCGTTACAATTATTGATAATGGGGCGCCACCCTCTGGTGAAAGACACAAATGACTGGATCGCTCTGTCTTACTGCTGAAGTCTGGTCCATGTCAAATTCATTTGGTTGGGGATTCTACAGCTCATATTGCATTGTTATGGGGATTGTCTGGGCCATTTGTGCACAACTACAAAGTCATACCAAACAAAGATATCCGGAAGATTTCTATATGAATCTCTCATTCGGAATGAAACCTGCATTACAAAGGACATCTGTACGCCTTACAAACCCCTGGTTACTCACCATCAGTCCATTGTGTCTACAGGAGAATGGTCAGAGGAGGTACGGCGGACCCCCTCCAGGCTGGGAAGGCCCTCCCCCAGAGAGGGGCAGTGAGATCTTTGTGGGGAAGCTGCCAAGAGACCTCTTTGAGGATGAGCTGGTCCCCCACTGTGAGAAAGTAAGATAGGTTTGCCAATTAAATCAGTTCCCAAAGTGTAACCTATTGTGTGTCCTTGGTTTTCAAATGTATCCCCTTTCTATTCACAGTTCGGGAAAATCTTTGAGGTTCGGATGATGATGGACTTCAACGGCAATAATAGAGGATATGCCTTTGTTACCTTTTACAACAAAAATGAAGCCAAGACCGCCATGAAACAGCTCAATAACTATGAAATCAGGTAAGCAATCACATGACACAATGGAATGAAATGGGGGAAAAGCCCTGTGTAGCCTAATGGTTAGCTGGCACAAACATACGCATGAGTCATACAAAACTGAAAGCAGGACGACCAACACTCTCTTCATCACCCGACAGTAACAATATTGGATTTCATTGTGTGCATTGTTGACAAAAAATAAATAAATCTTTCCATTCAATCCAATCTGTTTCCTCTCCAGGAACGGAAGGCTCCTGGGAGTGTGTGCCAGTGTGGACAACTGTCGTCTGTTTGTGGGGGGCATCCCCAAATCCAAGAAGAGAGAGGAGATCCTGATGGAAATGAAGAAAGTAACAGATGGGGTGTTGGAGGTGATTGTTTACCCCAGTGCTGCGGACAAGACCAAGAACAGGGGCTTTGCCTTTGTGGAGTACAACAGTCACCGCGCTGCAGCCATGGCCAGGAGGAAACTACTGCCAGGTACTAAACCCGTATTATATACTATTAACAGTCTTAGTACTGAGAATCCCAGTCAGTCAAGAAACAACACCGTTGTAACATACCCCTATGGAAGGACACAGTAAATCATACTGGACCATGATGACTTTGAGGCTTTGAAAAGAAACGTGTACCTTCTTAGTTTGGGTGGGCAAATTGGCTGAAGTGTCGAACTTCCTGATCTCCTTCCCCAGGGAGGATCCTGCTGTGGGGGCACGCCATCGCCGTGGACTGGGCGGAGCCTGAAGTGGAAGTGGACGAGGACACCATGGCAACGGTGAAGATTCTCTACGTGAGGAACTTAATGCTGGCCACTACAGAAGAGACCATCGAGAAGGAGTTCAACAGTATCAAACCAGGCAGGTTCAATTACAGCTCAGTCGGATAGTGGGTCACGTTTGGGTTCAACAACGAGTTTCCGTATGTGACTGTGTTATAATGGGGTTAGTAAGCAGATGTATGCTGATGATCTACAGGTGCTGTAGAGAGAGTGAAGAAGATCAGAGACTATGCCTTTGTCCATTTCACCCAGAGAGAGGACGCGATAAGCACCATGGACGCACTGAATGGAAAGGTATAATCTCTCTCACCGGCCTCTCTCTCTCTCCCCGGCCTCTCTCCCTCACTGGTCACTCTCTCTCTCACCGGCCTCTCTCTCTCTCTCTCTCTCTCTCTCTCTCTCACCGGCCTCTCTCTCTCACCGGCCTATCCCAGGACATGTAATGTCATGGTGACACATGCTTTTATTTAAGTGACTCACAGTTAGCACATATTGAGCACATTCAGTTCATGTGGGAATCAAAGTCTCATCCCTACCAGGCTCCAGCCGAACGATAAACCATCAGAACCAAGCAATGTCATACAACAATGCATTATCCAGCCACAACCTGCCTCTACACGGAATAGATCCAAATGTCAACTTCTCCCCTAGCTGGTGGATGGCTCTCCCGTGGAGGTGACCCTGGCTAAGCCGGTGGATAAGGACAACTACGTGCGCTACACCCGGGGTACAGGTGGCCGCGGTGGGGCCCTGCCCCAGGGGGAGTACGCCTACACACTAGGCCAGGTGTATGACCCCTCAGCAGCATACCTGGGTGCCCCCGTGTTCTACGCTCCCCAGATATATGCTGCTATTCCTAATCAGTTCCGCTTCCCCATTGCCAAGGGGCTTGTGGGGGGCCGTGGCCTGGTGCGCACGCCCTCGGTCAGAGGTGGGTACCCTCTCTCTGATTCCTCTCCACAGCTAATCAGTGAGACAGACACATATATATATATATGGCATTTATCTACCAATCTGTGTCTTTGAGTAGCTGATAAGGTCTATGGTATCTGCTATAATCACTTGATATATTCAAATCCAAATGCAAACCAGCCTCAATGAGTAGTTTCAGGATTCAACTGAAATTGTTTTGTTTGTTTGAATCAGAGAAAGCTATAAAGTACTTAATTCAGTCTGGAGCCAAATCCACATTTTGCAATGATATACTCTGTATGTTCTTTCATTAATAGTTGATCTCCTAATAGAGATAGCGTACCTATGTTCATGCATTGAGCGCTATGTATAATGCTGTACTGCTTTATTTACAGCAGTAAGAGATTTAGGATACCTGACTGTCATTCAAAATTTGCTCTCCATGGCTGCATATTACAATCTAGTAGGAAAGTACAATCATTCAATCAAGTTAGATATGGGGGGAAATTTAACATGTCAAAAAATGGAATCGCTGTACTGTGCTTGCCTGGATGACCTACGATCAGTCTTTACAAGGTATTGATTGCCTCCCAGGTGATTTCTGGTGATTTGATTCGATATAATGCCTTCTTGCATTCCTAGAAATTTACATGAATGTACCTGTAGGGGCAGCGGGCATACGCGGGATGGGTGGTCGCGGATATCTCGCCTACGCAGGTTTAGGCCGAGGCTGTGCCACCTACCAGCTAAAGACAGACAAGCACCCCGAGGACAAGCTCTTTGACCTGCTGCCAGGCATGGAGCTCACGCCCATGAACCCCGTGAAGCCTCCCGGTATCAAACACACACCACAGGTACACACACACAGACACACACACACAGACACACACACACACACACACACACACACACACACACACACACACACACACACACACACACACACACACACACACACACACACACACACACACACACACACACACACACACACACACATCCAGACCTAATGAGAACTGACGGGACAACAAACACATACTCACTTAATTACTTATTAGCCGTAAATAAGGTATTCAGCATTCTGCTCACACACACTTAATTACTTATTAGCCGTAAATAAGGTATTCAGCATTCTGCTGACACAATAATTGAAATGTTTCAGAAAAACACATCTATTGATGTTTCATGTCTTCTTCCAGATCTTGGAGGATGTGTGTCAGAAGAACAACTGGGGGCAGCCAGTTTATCAGCTTCACTCTGCCATCGGACCTGACCAAAGCCAACTGTTCCTCTACAAAGTCACCATTCCGGCTCTGTCCACCCAATATCCAAATGTGTAAGAAACACAGCCACCTAATAGCCACATCTAATATGTTTCAGTAGTGGCTTCCTATATCAAAGGATAATATAACCCTGTAACCTTCTCCTCTAGCATTGCAATCATTTAGCAGACACTTTAATCCACAGTGACTTACAGAAGCAATTAGGTTGAAGTGCCTTGCTCAAGGGCACCCCGGCAGATTTTCACCTACTTGGCTTGGGGATTCAAACCAGCAACTTTCGGTTACTGGCCCAACGCTCTTAACCGCTAGTCAACCTGCCGGCTTCCTCTATCCAAGGATCCCTTGGATAATATAACCCTCTAACCTTCTCTCTCTCTCCCTTCCTTCCTTCCTCCCTCCCTCCCTCCAGGCATCCGTTCACCCCAGCCAAGCTGTGTACATCTGTGGATGAAGCCAAGGTTCATGCTGCGGAGCACGCCCTGAATATCCTGGGTCTGCAGACAGAGGGCGCTGAGGCCTCCGCTGCAGCCGTTGCCGCATTCCCAGGTATGTTGTGAATGTCCGTAAGACTAACCATCATACCACCCTCTCTCTAGAGTAGGTTGCTTAGAACCACATGACGGTATACACTACAAATACAAACCAAAGGCTGTTCATGAATTACATATGCTGGCAAGTGAAAGTTTGTGATAAAAAAAAACGTGTTCAAACTGAACATCATACAGACTCCACAATAACGACAAGATATGAGCTTGAACAATTGAAATGCAATTTGAATAGCTATCTAACCCATGTCCTGTCTCCTGATCTGCAGCTTACACAATAGCGAACACCTCAGCCTCAGTAGCTGCCTCCCAGCTCAAACAGGCCGTCTCCCTGCACCAGGACATGGCAGCATACACTACCTACGAAGGCTATCCCGCCTTCACCGTGGCAACCCGTGGAGACGGTTATGGAGTGTTCTAGGGCCATCCTGGAACGTCATCTCATTCACCAGCATTCATTCGTAGTTCAGACTATGTAAAACTACACTGAACAAAAATATTAACGCAACATGCAAAAGATCCCAGAAATGTTTCATACGCACAACAAACATATATTTCAAAAACAAATTGTTCACATCCCTGTTAGTGAGCATTTCTCCTTTGCCAAAATAATCCATCCACGTGACAGGTGTGGCATATCAAGAAGCTTATTAAACAAATGATCATTACACAGATGCATCTTGTGCTGGGGACAATAAAAGGTCACTTTAAAATGTGCAGTTTTGTCATGCGAAACAGATGTCTCAAGTTTTGAGGGAGCGTGCAATTGGCATGCTGACTGCAGGAATGTCCACCAAAGCTGTTGCCAGAGAACTGAATGTTCACTTCTCTAAGCCACCTCCAACGTCATTTTAGAGTATGACTGGCCTCGCAACCGAAGACCACGTGTAACCACACCAGCCCAGGACCTCCACATCTGGCTTCTTAACCTACGGGATCTTCTGAGACCAGCCAACCGGACAGCTAATGAAACTGTGGGTTTGCACAACCAAAGAATTTTTGCACAAATTCTCAGAAACCGTCTCAGGGATGCTCATCTGGGTGCTCGTCGTCCTCACCAGGGTCTTGACCTGACTGCAGTTTGGCATTGTAACCAACTTCAGTGGGCAAATGCTCACCTTCGATGGCCACTGGCACACTGTGTGCTCTTCAGGGATGAATCCCAATTTCATCTGTACCGGGCAGATGGCAGACAGCGTGTATGGAGTGGTGTGGGCGAGCGGTTTGCTGATGTCAATGTTGTGAACAGAGTGCTCCATGGTGGTGGGGTTATAGTATGGGCAGGGATAAGCTACAGACAAGGAACATAATTGCCTTTTATCGATACCGATTTGAATGCACAGAGATACCGTGACGAGATCCTGAGACCCATTGACGTGCCATTCATCCACCGCCATCGCCTCATGTTTCAGCATGATAATGCACAGCCCCATGTCACAAGGATCTGTACACAAATCCCACGGCTGAAAATGTCCCAGTTCTTCCATAGCCTGCATACTCACCTGACATGTCACCCAATGAGCA
Source organism: Salvelinus fontinalis (assembly GCF_029448725.1). Lineage (NCBI taxonomy): Eukaryota > Metazoa > Chordata > Actinopteri > Salmoniformes > Salmonidae > Salvelinus > Salvelinus fontinalis. The sequence goes on from NC_074665.1 coordinate 18,397,459, forward strand.
TGTTTGGGATGCTCTGGATCGACATGTACGACAGCGTGTTCGAGTTCCCGCCAATATCCAGCAACTTCGCACAGGCATTGAAGAGGAGTGGGACAACATTCCACAGGCCACAATCAACAGCCTGATCAACTCTATGTGAAGGAGATGAGTCGTGCTGCATGAGGCTAATGGTGGTCACACAAGATACTGACTGGTTTTCTGATCCACCTCCCTACTTTTTTAAAAGGTATCTGTGACAAACCGATGCATATCTGTATTCCCAGTCATGTGAAATCCATAGATTAGGGCATAATTAACCGACTGATTTCCTTATATGAACTGTAACTTAGTAAAATCTTTGAAATTATTGCATGTTGCGTTTATATTTTTGTTCAGTGTACGTAGTATCCATTATGTGTTTTCATTTGATTGTGTGGATCTATTTAGTTGTAGAGGAGGGCCCTAATTGGATGTTGTAGAGTCAGCAAATTGTCAGAGATAGTTTTGATTGGTTCTTATGTATTTTATCATTATTTTGACAGCCAATACTTTTTTTTATACTCATTGTCTATTTTATGACACAGCTGCTGGTTCATAGTGACGGACTAGTGGTCTCCTTTGACCCAATAGTGTAGAAGTTGAAGTTTCCCCATTTAAGTTGATTAAATTAGCCCTAAAAGTCTTATTTAGATTTCCTCATAAATCATCTATAGAAATATAGTTTTTAAATGTCAGGGATTTCTAGTTTCAAGGATGACTTTTACTTTCTACCTAAATGTGCTGCAAGTACCTTTTGATGCTGTTGCACGGTTGTACATTGTTAGACTAAAAACACTGGCGTGGTTCAGTCACTTTTGATAGTGAGGGGTTTCTTTTGTGCTATTTGTGTCTCAGTATTTACAAATGCAAACACAGAATTTGTTTCCCTCTCTTTTCTGATGTTATAGTGTGCGGAAAATGAAATCCATCCACAAGCTGCTGTGAAACTGAACTGCCGTCTATGGAAAAGTGTTTGAGTCATGGTATATTTATTGTCAAAATGTATTGTTTTACATTGGAGTAATATGTCTGGAGTGTTAGCTATGGACAATCATCTTGACAAAGATCAGTGTCATTCTATTTAGCTTATTTCTCTTATTGCCTTACACCAAACCTAGGCCTGCGAACATGGACATAGGAAGTGTTAACACACTTCTCAGCGTACAAAACAACACTCTGATAAACATAAATGCCTAAGAAGTGACAGTATTAAAGTGTGTATAGCACTTCGAACTTATTTTTTATACCAGAAATCCGACAATATTTGTATAGTTATATTGTTTTTGGTTATTTCAAATTCTTTGTGCCTCAATAATTGATCTAAAAAAATCAAAAAGGAGAGAAATAAATACCAATCTGAAATGTAAGGAGAAATGGGAACCCTTTTGTGAAACAACGTGTAGTACAGCTTGGTAATTCTAACGTTTCATGATCTGTAATTGCCTGTGATAAATGAACCAATTGCATTTTGAGACTAGCTTTCTTCCCTTTATTCCTTCTACATAAAACTAAGAAGTGTGCCACAATATTTAAATCATTTAATTCTATTCAAAATAAGCACTGTACATAATTACACACACAAAAAAACGTGAATAAACTGATCATAAACAAATTATCTTAATTTCCATGGGAGATGAGCTATGGAAGAGCACTGAAGCTGCCCTACATTCAAAACATATTTCCGCCGTCATCCTGTTGAGCACAGCCTCCATTCAGCGCAATGGCTTGTTGCCCGTCAACCCAAAGGCCGGTTGCGTATCGAAGCACTGGTCTTATTTAGTGCTTCAATGCTAAACATACATTGAACTGCATTGAAATAGAGAATATTAATACATCATCAAATGTGGGTCACTAGAAGTGTACACTATAATGTGCCCTATTTGGTCTTACTCAATGACCAGCGGATAGTAATAATACGTTCTTTTGGAGACTCTGAAGAGCTCTGACACACCCCCATTCACTGGAATCACAGGATCTGTGATCCCCTTCCTCTGTTTGTAGTGTGCAAAGTGTCTGATCCGGTAGGAGAACGTCTGGGCTGACAGGAGGATGTGCCACTCAATGCTAACATTACTCTCTGCTCCATTCTTTACCTAGTTAAACCTATTGTGAGAGGAGACGAGAGAAGAGAGAGAAGAGAAAAGACAAGAAAAAGAGACAAGAACACTAAAGACATGAGGGCTCAGTGTCACCTTCCATTCACACCCCCACCTCTACCTCGGATGTTGTCAGGCTGATGTTGACTGAGCTGATCAAAGAGACTGTGACCTCGTTACTGTCACACAGAGAGACATCAGGCTGTTGGCACAGGAAAGTTCTGATCTTTAGAACACACTCACCATGACCACACCATGGAGGTTAACCGTAGACCAATACTGACATCATTTTACAGGGCTATATCTAACCAAAATTGGGCAAAACAAGCTCTAAAGACCACCCCTTAGCAACCATCTGGCCCAATCTGCCACTGCTTCTCTCAAAAATACGTCTTATGCTTTCAATTAATTGAGACCCCCCCTACTCAGACCTCTCCCAGAAGGTCCTAGCAAAATTCTTGCTTGAGAAATTGCTCTTTGCTAAGAAGCATTTTTTGTTTCTTTTTGACTATTTTAATTGAACACAGTCACAGTAAAGTCTGTAATTAATTGTTACCCAGAAATGATTTGATATTGAGATAGAAACAGCTGCATTGGACCTTTAAGCTGTGGGGTGATAATCAGCTATAAAACACTGACAATTTGATCAATAAGATGTCCTTGAGAAATAAGGCCTGATGCTAAATAAGCCAAATAATCAAACCAACCAGATAGTTCCAGGCGCTGCTAGTTGTTTATTTATTAATTTACAGCGGCCATTAAAGGGATATCACGTCCTACTAAAATGGATTGTGTCTGATATACAGCGCATATGAAATGAGGACGTTGAATAAACAGGAAGTACTCTACCTTGTCTCCCAAGATGCATCTGTGCGAACGTCATCCCAGTTTACTGTGCAGTATGTGGTCCTCACCTCTGCAATGGCCTCAAAACTTCTGGATATATGCAGAGATGGTGGATGCTCCTCTGCAGCGCTGGATCTTCGAGAAATAACCGTAATAAGTGATTGTCAGCCATTTTGCGATCAGATCCGGGGCAGCGATCTGATACCACTTCAAATCTCACTTCTTCTCTCGCACCTGGTACTCCTCATAGGTGGTGATGTAATGAGTAGATGCTACACAGGCCAGCAACGACCACCTCTGCATTACTGAACGTTCCCTGAGCCTCCAGTTCCTTATCAACAAACAAAGGTCATCTGAATAACACATTCAAATGTAATACCAAAAAAATGCAAACAGAATATTTGCCTTAATGAGCGGGTGTGCATGTATGTGTGTGTGTGTGTGTGTGTGTGTGTGTGTGTGTGTGTGTGATATTTGATTCTCACGTGCTTGACGGCCTCCCCTGACATGGTGCTACAAAACACGAGTAAAGTAAACAGAATTCAACCAACATGTCCTTCAACACGTCAGCTAAACAAACACTGCGGCCTGTCTGTTCTCTTCAAAACAACATTGATTTTCATTGTACTTTCATGTGCGCCTTAACGCGTGACCTGCGAGTCACAACCTATTCCATCTCAAGTCCAAGTCCAACACATCTGTTCCTTAATCACATTTTCCATGACAGCATTGGAAGGAAAATCAAATGAGGGTTTATTAAGTTCAACCACTCACACACGTTCAGACTGTAGCGGAAACTCACGTCATTTCTCCAGGGATAGCCACAATGGCCACAGGTCCTGTGGTGATCATCTGGACGCCCACAATGTTTGTGTGACACGGGAGGGCCCAGGTCAGCTAGGCCAGAGAGAACAGCACGGTCACATCTCCATGGTGACATCATGTTACAGTACACTGACACACAGTCCTAGCTTTGGAAACACAACTCCCCTAGGGTAACACCACAGTTTAAGCCCATGGAAAGTGATAGGCTGCGCTGGGGCTACAATGGAAAAAGGCTGAAAAAGAACAGTGCTCACACCTCTCCAGTGCTGAAGAAAACAGGTTTGGGGTGGTGGCAGTCCTGTGTCTCATTGGAGGGAAGTCCAAGCAGTGTATCTCTAATGCCTTGCCAAAACGGGTCACCCTCAAAAAGCCCCCGTTTCTGAACAATTCAATACACTGAAGAGGGGTTATCTACATGACAATGATCTAAATATAGTACAATGAAAAGCGGAGAAGGGTTGCTAACCTTGAAATTGAGATCTCCTCCTCCGTTTATAGTTTCTGCGGTGAAGCTGTGGCCCCGAGCTGGTTAACAGGTCCTGCTGGGTCAGAATCCCAAAATCACAGAATCCCACACCTCCTGACTGGCCTTACCATGCAGATCCTGTAGGGGCCAAACACAGCAATACAGCAGGCATAAGACAATGGTAGATGTGGATGATGTCTTGATGGAGAAGACAACAAACATCTGTACACGTAACTGGTTCCACAGATCATGGAATTATAATCGGCATCTCACTCCTAGTGACTGGTAAGATTTCTTACCTTTGCACTTTTGTAAATGTTCTCTCCTATGATGCAGGTGGTGTCAAACATGTCAGATCCTGCTGGACAGCGCAACACACATTTTTTGATGGAAAGCATCAGAGAGGTGATGTACACATGTTGGTGCAGGCAGTATTTTTTTGTTGCTATGGACTCTGCTATAAAGTACACTTTTGAATTTGCATAGGAGTCTGCTACAGTATTCCATGTATTCCTATAGTTTTGTCCCTCCAATAGGACAGGAGCTGTTGCGGCAATCACAGGGGAGTCCAGTGTTGGCACAGAAGGACCCTCTGGTGTCTGGGCTGGCATCTCCCAGGTAAGAGCAAAGGCCGCCACATACGGCCCCCTGGAACAAGACACAGTGTCACACATAAGGCCCCCTGTAACAAGACACAGTGTCACACATACGGCCCCCTGGAACAAGACACAGTGTCACACATATGGCCCCCTAGAACAAGACACAGTGTCACACATATGGCCCCCTAGAACAAGACACAGTGTCACACATATGGCCCCCTAGAACAAGACACAGTGTCACACATATGGCCCCCTAGAACAAGACACAGTGTCACACATATGGCCCCCTAGAACAAGACACAGTGTCACACATACGGCCCCCTAGAACAAGACACAGTGTCACACATACGACCCCTGGAACAAGACACAGTGTCACACATACGGCCCCCTGGAACAAGACACAGTATCTGAAAAAGAGCGCCACCATGTGGTGGTGGACTTTGATAAAGGTGGTGCTTTAGATATGGATGCAACTGTCCCGGCGTCCCGGTTAGAGAACGTAAATGACCAGCAAGAGACAGGCTGTATCACAACCGGCTGTGATTGGGAGTCCCATAGGGTGGCGCACAATTGGCCCAGCGTCGTCCGGGTTTGGCCGGGGTAGGCCGTCATTGTAAATAAGAATTTGTTCTTAATTGACTTGCCTAGTTAAATAAAGGTTAAATAAAATAAATTACAAATACAATCCACACTTTATTATCACAAACCGAACAGACACACAAACCAAACAGACACACAGGTACACACACACACACACACACACAAACCAAACAGACACACAGGTACACACACACACACACACACACACACACACACACACACACACACACACCCCAAACAGACACACACACCGGAGACACACACACACACACACACCAAACAGACACACCAAACAGACACACACACCAAACAGTCACACACACACACACCAAACAGTCACACACACCAAACAGTCATACACACACAGCAAACAGGAATAGAGGAGGCAACTAGTGGTTGTGGTTTGTAGGTCAGCGATGCACCAACACTAGTGTGAGTTGGGAGAGTCCAGGGAGCGCTGCAGGGAAAATGGTCTTTTGGAGTGCTGACAGACGATTGCCACTCACCAGGGGGACATCTCCAGGGGGTCTGGTTCAGTCTGCTCTGCTCACCCAACATAATATCATAGGAAAACGTCATCCTGGCACGTTTCTCGCAAAAAAAGGTAAAATGTCACATTATCGGACGTTTTTCTTGATACATTGCAGTCAATGGGAAACGATGAGTGTCACAAGGTTGACGTTTTTGTCGTTTATCTCATGTCTGTCTCTTCTCACCCTAACCTCCTCTTTACACCCCCTCATTATCTTCTCTCCCCGTTCTTTCACCCTCTCCATCCTGCCATCACTCTACACCTTCTCTCCTTCCTCCTCCATTCTCTCTCGCTCCTTCTTTCCCTCCCTCGACCTCCTCTCATCTCTCTCCTCTCGCTCTCCCTCCTTCACCCTCTCCCTCTCTCGTCCCCTCTCTCTCCCCTCCCTCTCTCCCCCCCATCTCTCTCTCACTTCTATTTCAATCACATCAACTCTGTGACACTCATCTTTTCCCATTGACTGCAATGTATTGAGAAAAACATCAGCTACTGTGACACTTGCCATTTTTTTGAAAACGTGCCAGGGTGAAGTTTTCAAACTGATAATGGGCTGTTTCCTGTGGTCCTGTTGTAGGACTGACCGTAGGCACTGGTTCCTCTGAAGTCAAAAACAATATTACACATCGGTTGTTAACACTATCAAAAATAAACCCGTTTTTATGAATTAGACTATTATAAATAAACTGAATGAAGATTTTATTCTTGGCCGTCATGTGTGAAGGAACGTTACTCGTAAATGAACCCCGTGACAAACCCCTGCTATCTCACACTAAGAAAACTACAAAGTTACCCACGAGCAAAATGAGACAAACATAGATAAACTCTTACGTGATCTGTCTTTCCAGTGAATAGCCATGACTGAGATTAACCCCACAGATACTGAGGTTATGAGGTTATGACCACAAACAGAACCCCGAGGGTGACCTCCAGTGTGCTCAGAGCACAGCACACAGTCTTCTTCCGAGCCATGGCACAACGCTACGCGTAACCAACATGGTGTTAATATTGTTAATAAAAGCACTTCCTGGGCATGTGAGAAGTGCTTCATGAATGCAAGTCATTCAGCTTAAACCTTGACTGATGCACACAAGCATTTCGCTACACCCGCAATGACATCTGCTAAATATGTGTATTTGATTTGATTTGAAATAAGCTGTATTAGCCAATTACAGCAAATAGAAGAAAGAGCTGGTTCTTGAAAAACATAAACGCTTATTTGAAAAGATATATATTTAACCTTTGTTTAAGCAGGGAGTCCCAATTGAGACCAGGGTCTCTTTGACAAGGGAGCCCTGCTTGAGGTAATTAAATGAGATAATGCTACATTATGCTTTTGCATGGACACAATCAAATGGTGAAGGATCAGTATCAGCTGAGTGAATACTTCACCTAGCTCACACTCTGTCTAATATTCAATGACATTTCAAGATAGCAACAGTCAAAAGCAGAATCATTTCTATTATAACCTGGATGGTTCGAGCCATGAATGCTGATTGGCTGACAGCCGTGGTATATCAGACCATATACCACAGGTCTGACAAAACATTTATTTGTACTACTCTAATTACATTGGTAACCAGTTTATAATAGCAATAAGGCACAAGGGTTCGTGGTATATGACCAATATACCCCGGCGTTGCGTAGTGCCTAAGAACAGCCCTTAGCCGTGGTATATTGGCCCTATACCACACCCCCCGTGCCTTATTGCTTAAGTATGGTACAGAATGACATAGTGCTTTCAGAAAGTATTCAAACCACTTAAAGTATTCCACATATTGTGTTACAGCCTGAATTCAAAAGGTATTGAATATATACCCCATAATGACAGTGAAAACATGTTTAGACATTTTAGAAAATGTATTGCATATGGAATATCAAGTTTACATAAGTATTTAAACACGTGATTCAATACTTTGTAGAAGCACCTTTGGCGGCGATTACAGCTTTGAATTGTCTTGGGTATTGCACATCTGGATTTGGGAATTTCTCCCATTCAGATTTATTTTGTCAAAGCTCTGTTAAGTTATATGGGGAGCAGTGGTGAACAGCAAACTTCATGTCTTCCACAGATTTTCAATGGGATTCAAGTCTGGGCTTTGGCTGGGCCACTCAAGGACTTTCACATTCTTGTTCGGAAGCCGTTCCAGCGTTGCTTTGGCTGTATGCTTGGGGTCATTGTCCTGTTAGAACTGATATCTTCACCCCAGTCTAAGGTCGTTGGCACTCTGAAGAAGGTTCTCATTAAGGATTTGCCTGTATTTGGCTCCATTCATTGTTTCCTCTATCCTTACTAGTCTCCCAGTCCATTCTGCTGAAAAGCATCCCGATAGCATGATGCTGCCACTACCATGCTTCATGGTAGAGATGGTTAGACGGGTGATGAGCTGTGACTGGTTTTCTCCAGACATAGCGCTTTGCATTAAGGCCAAAGAGTTTCATTTTTATCTCAGACCACAGAATATTTTGACTTATGCGCTGAGTCTTTCACATGCCTTTTTGCAAACTCCAGGCGTGCTGTCATTTGCCTTTTTCTAAAGAGTGGCTTCCATCTGGCCATTCTCCCAAAAAGCCCAGATTGGTGAAGTGCTTCAGAGACTTGTCCTTCAGGCAGTTTCTCCGATCTCAGCCAAGTTCTGTCCGAGTGGTCATTGGGTTCTTGGTCACCTCCCTGATCAAGGTCATTTTTTGCCCAGTTGCTCAGTTTGGTCGGATGGCCAGCTCTAGGCAGTCTGGGCAGTTCCATATTTTTTTAATTTCCCAAAGATGGAGTCCACTATGCTTTTGGAAACTTTCAACACTCAAGAAATTGTTTTATACTCTTCCCCAAATATATGCCTCATCACAATTGTATCTTAGAGATCTACGGACAGTTCCTTGTACTTCATGCTATAGTTTCTGCGCTGACATGCAGTGTCAACTGTGGGACCTTATATAGACAGGTGTGATTCTTTCTATATCATGTCCAAACAATTGAATTGGCCACAGGTGGACACCAATCAAGTTGTATTGACATCAAGGATGTTGAAAGGAAATTGGATGCACCAAATCTCAATTTGGGGTGTGAATACTTCCACTACCGGTCAAAAGTTTCAGAACACCTACTCATTCAAGGGTTTTTCTTTATTTTTTCTATTTTCTACATTGTAGAAGACTAGTGAAAATGTCAAAACTATGAAATAACACACATAGAATTATGTAGTAAACAAAAAAGTGTTAAACAAATCAAAATATATTATATTTGAGCATCTTCAAATAGCCACCCTTTGCCTTGATGACAGCTTTGCACACTCTTGGTATTCTCTCAACCAGCTTCACCTGGAATGCTTTTCCAACAGTCTTGAAGGAGTTCCAACATATGGTGAGCACTTGATGGCTGCTTTTCCTTCGCTCTGCGATCCAACTCATCCCAAACCATCTCAATTGGGTTGAGGTCAGCTGATTGTGGAGGCCAGGTCATCTGATGCAGCACTCCATCACTCTCCTTCTCAGTCAAATAGCCCTTACACAGCCTGGAAGTGAGTTGGTCATTGTCCTTTTGAAAAACAACTGATAGTGGGATTAAGTGCAACCCGATGTGATGGCGTAACGCTGCAGAATGCTGTGGTAGCCATGCTGGTTAAGCGTGCCTTGAATTCTAAATAAATCAGACCGTCACCAGCAAAGCACTCCAAACCTCCTCCATGCTTCATGATGGGAACCCCACATGCAGAGATCCTTCGTTCACCTACTCTGCGTCTCACAAAGACACAGCGGTTGGAACCCCAAAAATTCTCACATTTCGACTCATCAGATCAAAAAGAACAGATTTCCGTCGGTCAAATGTCTATTGCTAATGTCTCTAGGCCCAAGCAAGTCTCTTCTTCTTATTGGTGTCTTTTAATAGGGGTTTCCTTGCAGCAATTCAACCATGAAAGCCTGATTCACGCGGTCTCCTTTGAACAGTTGATGTTGAGATGTGTGTTACTTGAACTCTAAAACATTTATTTTGGCAGCAATCTGAGGTGAAGTGAACTCTAGAGCTTATCATCTGCAGCAGAGGTGACTCTGGGTCTTCCTTTCCTGAGGTCCTCATGAGAGCCAGTTTCATCATAGCGCTTGATGGATTTTGCGACTGCACTTGAAGAAACTTTTAAAAAGTTCATGAAGTGTTCGGCATCGACTGACCTTCATGTCTTAAAGTAATGGACGTTTGTTTCTCTTTGCTTATTTTATATTATTTTGCCATAATATGAACTAAGCCCTATTTGGTAAAAGACCATCTTCTGTATACCAACCCTACCTTGTCACAACACAACTGATTATCTCAAACGCAATAAGGAAAGAAATTCCACAATTTAACAAGGCACATCTGTTACTTGAAATGACTACCTCACGAAGCTGGTTGAGAGAATTTCAAGACTGTGCAAAGCTGTCAAGACAAAGGGTAGCTACTTTGAAGAATCTAAAAAACCTCAATAAAAATAGATTTGATTAGTTTAACACTTTTTTGGTTACTACATGATTCCATGTGTTATTTCATAGTTGATGTCGTCACTATTATTCTACAATGTAGAAAATGTAAAAATAAAGAAAAACTCTGGAATGAGAAGGTGTGTCCAAACTTCTGACAGGTGGATTACAGAGTGAAATTTTATTAGACACATGACCAAATTGTGTACAGAAAGATCACTTCTCCAGTGCATTAATAAAACAAAAGAAGGACAGATTAAGGTGTGCTAAATATTATTTATTTCCTTTTGGATTCATTTCTTCCATGGTTACACCATAATCAGCTCTTCTCATTGGGTGGTTAAGGCGACACTTCTGAGGTATACATATAAGTTGAGGAGAGGGGCATTTGGGTCAGTCATCATCAGTAAGCTGAGAAATTGTCAGGACCACTTAATAAAACCTTGCTTTTAACCTCTCTCCATCACACTGACCTAACATTTGGGTCAAAGGACAGCCCAAACAATGCAGCTATTTGGCATAATAGGCAAGAAATGACATGGGAATCCAATATCCCAAGTAAAAACACAAGAAATTATCAATGTAATAAATAAATTAATGGAAAATAAGAAATTATTGAGGATTTTATTTTTTTTAAGCAAACATGACTGCCTTGGAAAGACACTGATATGATTAAAAGAATTACATGATTCCTTACATTCAGAAACAGGGAGAAAATGTTATGGAGTCATAATTGCTCAACTGTCTATGCTGTAATCGGTGATCAGCGTCAGGTTCATTTAAGCACCCTCCTATCTGTTCAAGTGGAAATACTGATGTAGCACTTTAAAAACGGTCATTCAAGTCAACATTAATGAGGACACTGATACACTTACTGTACAATCACAACAAGAAAGGCACTGAGGAATATTGTTACTAATTTATTATCTCCTTTTTGCTCTAGTCTCCTAACTGTAAAAATCTAAAGCATTAATTTGAATAATAAACCTGTTACATGCTTAGAAAATAGTTTACACCTTGGCCAAGCTTATTTTAGACAACTACAAAAATGTAAGTCACTACAAAAAACGCCTCCTGCTTCAAGACAGGTCAGTCCTCAAAGCTATTTTGAACCAAAACTTGGTAAAACATCTGAGCATGATAACACCAAACTTTTGGAACAGCCCAATCGCTGTGACAAACATGTTTATTCAATAAAATGTCAGTAACCGGTTACAGAGGGAGATATTAGCCTTTAACTATAGATTTCCTGTTGCGAGCTGAAATAGATCTGGACCCACTTTTGAAATGCTTGCGATCCACCCACTGGAAACCATTACTTTCAGAGTAGCCTCGAGAGGATAGACTGATTGTTTTCCAATGTGAAACGTTTTGGCTGAAACGATGGTTGTCACAGTACTAGCCAGTTGGACTGGAGCGTATGTTACAGGAGAAAGTTAAAGGGAGATGGAACAGCATCAGAGTTCAATAGATAGGGCATCTTCTTGTGATTAGTTGTGGCACTTTAAAGAGTGTTGTTAAGAGACCCACCATCATGTCCTCCTGGGGGGGGGGGGTCACTTCCCGCTGTCACGGGCACTGTGTGTCAATACGGCTGTACTTCACTTGACTCCATTGGGCCGGTGGCCATGACAGCGGCATCCGGTAGTTCCGAGGGACGATGCCGGTGACATTCTGTTCCAGGTACTGGAAAAATCGGTACCACCACACCCTTGAGAAAAAGTTGCTCTGCGATGATTCCTTCAGCGCCTGAGAAACAAATTAAAATGTTCATGAACAACACCATGCCTTAACTGTTGATACACGTTGAACATGCAAGTAATACTAGTCTATTACCAGTGGAATAACCAATGTAATTACCCTGTAAGTGTGACCAAATATAGACTTACTTGTTGGTTGGCCATTGTGTGGTACCACCAGAATAGGCGTGTGGTGATGAAGTAAGCCACCACCACATCTATGGAGTAGTGGTCATGAGCCAAGAGAATGCAGAAGAGGCCTACAGCACAGAGCAGCCAGCAGATCAAATGGTACCACCAGAACCGTTTTGGAGAGTCTGCGAGAAACACAGAAAATACCTTGAAGTCAATGTGACCAATCAGATTCATGTTCTCTCAACAGGCATACATCAACTCCAACAGCTCGTACAGTTTACCACCGAGTGTCTCCTCCACTCCAAAAACAAACATCACAGACGTCACAGGCTTTCACTATGAGAGGCTACGCCGTAGTGTTGTGTAGCCTACTTACATTCTTTAATGAAGAGATAGCTGAGTGTCAGCATGACTGTGTGGCCACTGTAAAGGTAGTCCCCACACATGTGGTGCGAGCCAGTGATGGTGAGGCCTCCTCCTGCAATCATCTTCATGACTCGCCGCATTTGGGACTCCCAGTCACCAAACAGCTACAACAGAATAAAAAATAAAACACCACAAGTATGTCAAGTTAGTGTGCTCCAGAAAGGCAGAAAAACGCAAAATCAGACTTATTCAACAATAATACAGAAACAACATTTGTGTCTGTGAAAGGGGATGTGTTAGCCTACTATTAGGAGCTTGAACAGTACTAACTGTTCGCCAGTTAGAAGCTGATCATACATGATCAGACAAACTTGGAACAAGGCCTCCAGTCAGAAACGCTGGCCCACAGCCAATTGCTTTCAACAGTTGGAAAGCTATCACTAATTTGGTTAATTCAGTTAGATTAAATAGGAAATGTGGAATTGTCAGCAATAGGTGAGCCGGCAAATTTGGACTGATAACGAATGGTTTCCTCTAAGGGGATATCCTGGCCTGTGGTGTGCTGAGGGGATGAGGATCCTGGCCTTGTTCACTAGTTCTCTACTGTATGCCTCCCACTAACGTGAGGAACACTCAAGTGGAACTGTAACGCTACAGCCCTGCTTCATGACTGAATAGACCTGCTAAAAGTAGGGAGCATTGAGGTAAGAGGCTGTCACAGTAGGTGAACAATGTGGTCATACGCGGTCAAATAAATGTTCACAGCCATTGAGTCTTAAAACCATTTAAAATGTTGGCTTCAGATATATCATCAACTTAATGTGAGGGAATATATCAGCTTTTACTATAGCATGGCTGAGAAACGGGTCTAAATCAAATTGACAAATGCCATCTACTATCCTTAAAAATATGACCAACATGCCACAAATAAAAATAAAAAATCTTCAAAGAGGCATAAATCATCTGTTGTAGTTTAACGTGGGAACATCTTCAGTTCTTTTTTTTTTAAACTGCCATTTAAAATCCTGCCTGCAATGGAAAATTGGGACCATAGGGGGTCAACAGCTGGAAAATCATTTTGCTTTTCTCATCATCCACATAAGAAAATGCTATTCTCAGGGCCTTCTCAGTCAGCACTTTCAACATTGACCTCTGAGGTTCACAGACATGTTAAGGCAAGCTACTAACTACATTTCACTTAGCATGCTACAGGTAACTGCCAAAATAATGGAAACACTTGAGTAATTGAGGGATACAAAGTATATTGAAAGCAGGTGCTTCCACACAAGTCTGGTTCCTGAGTTAATAAAGCAATTAACATCCTATCATAATTAGGGTCATGTATAAACATGCTTGGCAGGTCCTTTTTGCTATTATTTTTGCTACCATAGCTATGCCCCCATCCACCGGGTACGAGTGGTCACTGAATGGTTTGATGAGCATGAAAACGATGTAAACCATATGCCAGGGCCGTCATCTCAACCCAATTGAACACTTATGGGAGATTCTGGAGAGGGGCCTGAGACAGCATTTTCCACCACCAACATCAACAACAACAACAAACTAAATTATGGAATTTAGTGGATGAATGGTGTTGCATCCGTCCAATAGAGTTCCAGACACTAGCAGAATATATGCCAAGGCGCACTGAAGCTGTTCTGGCTCGTGGTGGCCCAACGCCCTATTAAGAAACTATGTTAGTATTTTCTTTATTTTGGCAGTTACCTGTATGTTTTTGCATAATTAAATAATGTAACAAAAAGGCTATATTTCTGAGCCCAGGGAGAAGAGGCAAGTACCTTAGGAGAGCACTTGAAATGCATTCCTGGCACAGGGAGTGTGGTTATGTACATGGTGATACATCTGTATAGGTACAGTGTGCCAACGATGAAGAAGAAACGTCGACCAACGATGGACCTGAGGACGAGAAAGTAGTACATGCAGAATCAAGACTTGCTGGGGCGCTTAATCAGCACATGGCAAAACATACTTTAACATGGAGTGGATCCTTCAATACGTTCCGGATGTTAGAATTCAAGTAGTTATCAAATTATTGTAACTTATCTTGTTCATTTACCTATATTTTAACAGTGTCAACTGTAGTAGCCACAGGCCGACCAGTAGCATGCCGTTGATTTCGCATATGGAAAAAGCCCAGTCTACTCGGTCAAAAAAGTCAAAGAACTTGTCTGGCAGGGGCGGAGTAGCCTCTTTGGGAGGCACGCGTTCGTGGACCACGGAGATAATGATGGTGGTGCAGACGAAGCAGACCATGGCGTAGATGCAAGCCACGGCAGTCTTCCCCCACTCTTCAGGGAACGGAGAGCGGTTGATCTCAGGCATGGGGATCTGAACCCGTTCCTTGTGAAACCCATTGATCAGACCATTACTCTTGGGCTTGTTTCCATTTACCTCATTGATGACGGTCAAGATGGAGTGTCCGTTGGCGTGCCCATTTTTATGTGCTTCAATGTGGTGCTCTATTCTGAGAGTCTCCATCTTGTCCAAAAGCTGTCTGCCTGTGTCCGAGGTGACAAGGACCAGAGTGGCCGTCTGGAAGTCCGCCTTGGAGAGCTGCAGGAGGCCCTGGCCGTCCAGGTGGCGGAAGGCCTCAGAGTATTCCTGCATTCCCTCATTGGTCAGCCACTGTCGCACGTCCTCCGTTGACCACTGGGACACATTCTTCATGTCAGTCCCCGTGCCGTACGAGTGGCAAACAGAGGGAGATACTTGGGTGGAAGAGTCCAGAGGTGTTAGCGGTTCGGTCTAACAAATCCAGAGTCTTCCTCAGGTCACACTCATCACGTAGAAAGGACATTGGGTGCTGCCGACACCTGCCGAGTGTCCAGTCAGGCAAATCTAGAGGTTAATCCATCCTACCAAGGTTTGGGATTGAACTTGCTGTGACAATTTTGTCCTAAAATGGGAGAGAAAAAAAAAAATCTAAAACAATTCATAACACATTACTTTGACAAAATGTATTGTGTGTTACAAAGCCTATTATATAATGTATATAATCTATTGAATAGTGTGATGACAAAGCAGATTTAATTGTAGAACAAACAAATAATCCATTTATAATGGTAAAAGTCAAATATTCATTATGCAGAGTGCATTAAAATCACCCATTCAACAGATTCTCTCACACACACATTCAAAAGTTTGGGGTCACTTAGAAATATCCTTGTTTTTGAAATTAAAGCACATTGTCCATTAAAATAACATCAAATTGATCAGAAATACAGTGTAGTAAATGCCTATTCTAGCTGGAAACAGCTGATTTTTAATGGAACATCTACATAGGCGTACAGAGGCCCATTATCAGCAACCATCACTCCTGTGTTCAATGGCACGCTGTGTTAGCTAATCCAAGTTTATCATTTTACAAAGGCTAATTGATCATTAGAAAACCCTTTTGCAATTATGTTAGCACAGCTGAAAACTGTTCTGATTAAAGAAGCAATAAAACTGGCCTTCTTTAGACTAGTTGAGTATCTGGAGCATCAGCAACTGAGCAAGAGGACAAGTACATTATAGTGTCTAGTTGGAGAAACAGATGCCTCAAAAGTCCTCAACTGGCAGCTTCATTAAATAGTACCCGCAAAACACCAGTCTCAACGTCAACAGTGAAGAGGCGACTCCGGGATGCTTGCCTTCTAGGCAGAGTTGCAAAGAAAAAGCCATATCTCAGACTGGCCAATAAAAATAAAAGATGAAGATGGGCAAAAGAACAGATACTGGACAGAGGAGCATCCCGGAGTCTCCTCTGCACTATTGACATAGGGACTACTGTGTTGCGGGTACTATTTAATGAAGCTGCCAGTTAAGGACTTTTGAGGCATCTGTTTCTCAAACTAGACATTATAATGTACTTGTCCTCTTGCTCAGTTGTGCACCGGGGCCTCCCACTCCTTTCTATTCTCATTAGATCCAGTTTGCGCTGTTCTGTGAAGGGACTAGTACACAGAGTTGTACGAGATCTTCAGTTTCATGGCAATTTCTTGCATGGAATAGCCTTCATTTCTCAGAACAAGAATAGACTGATGAGTTTCAGAAGAAAGTTTTGTTTTTGGCCATTTGAGCCTGTAATCGAACCCACAAATGCTGATTATCCTAATACTCAACAAGTCTAAAGAAGGCCAGTTTTAATGCTTCTTTAAAATCAGAACAACAGTTTTCAGCTAACATAATTGCAAAAAAGCTTTTCCAATGATCAATTAGCATTTTAAAATTAGCAACTTGGATTAGCTAACAACGTGCCATTTGATCACAGGAGTGATGGTTGCTGATGATGGGCCTCTGGACGCATATGTAGATTTTCCATTAAAAAATATATAATACAATTAATTCAGCAACAATGTCTGCACTGTATTTCTGATCAATTTGATGTTATTTTAATAAAGAAATAATTCGCTTTTCTTTCAAAAACAAGGACATTTCTAAGTGACCCCAAACGTTTTAATGGTAGCATACACACGCACACATGTAAAGTACTTAAGTAAAACTTCTTTAGAGTCCTACTTAAGTAGTTTTTGGGGGCATCTGTACTTTACTATTTATATTTTTGATACTTTTCTTTAGGAATGTAGTGAAGGCAAAGTTATGTACTTTTTATTCCATACATTATTCCTGACATCAAAAAGTACTCATTACATTTGGAATGCTTAGCAGGAGAGGAAAATGGTCCAATTCCTACACATCAAGGGAACATCCCAGGTCATCCCCACTGCCTTTGATCTGGCAGACACACTAAACACACGAGTCATTTGTAAATGATGTCTGAGTGTTGGAGCGTGCCCCTGGCTATCCGTAAATAAAAACAACCGTTCCGTCTGGTTCGCTTAATATAAGGAATTTAAAACTTGTGATACTTAAGTACACTTAAAACAAAATAATTTTAGACTTTTACTCAAGTAGTATTTTACTGGGTGACTCAAAGAAACACGACAAGTAAACGGAAAGTAGTATTTTACTGGGTGACTCAAAGAAACACGACAAGTAAACGTAAGGTGGCTTTCCTTTTCCTCAAGTATGATACATACATATTGCACACAGGACCGCAGAATTACGACACAAGTAAGCGCTCTCTCGTTCAGGATACGAGACTGCTACTTTTAGAAAACAAAACCTCAACTATCCGTTCAAATACCAGCGAAAAGTGCTTTCAGGTGAGGAATTAGCCCACAGCTCAGTAAAACTGTTATTTCATAAAAACACACCGCGTCTACGACTTTGTAACCATTTCAAACATTTCTGATATTGTTATTGCCGTATCAATACAGTATAATGGAGAAAGCAAATTCCGTGTTGAGTCGTATACGTTTAAAATGTGTAGGCTACATTATTGCACGCTCTGTGGAATAATTGACGACAAAACGTGTTACCTTGTTGCTGCTGTGTTGCGGAATGAACAAATCCGGTTTGACAATATGCTACTCCTCATAAGAAATGAACCAACAGGCAAGTTGAGGCAACGTATGTGAAGCGCGGGTATGGGGAAACATCAACATTCCAACAGTTTGCTCACAGGGTGGGGCACTGTTTACAAATCGGTCTTTGAGGGAGGGGGATGGTTGTTTATATTAGCAAAAGGCTTAAAAAGGCCATAATTGTGCCACTTCTCCAGAAAATTACATCAGAAAAGAAGCCTCACTTATTTTATGTGGATGGGATGACACCCATATCGTCACACGTTATCCGTGATACACACAATAGCTCTGATAAAACTGACAGTAACAAAGTAAGCGCTAAAGTGTCGCCCATAATCAATTAATCCTTCGATCACAACGATAGACCAATTTTGTTTTGAGCAAAATGTAACAGCATCATCTGGATATGTGTGGAACAAAAGTTCAACATTCACCTTCTGCTACCATTTCTGTCAAGCCGTGTACACATACAGTTTGACGCACACGTCCGATAAATCCAACATTCACCACACAGAACTCAATGCTTAAAGTCAAGCGCAGCGTTCCATTGTGAATTAAAACACTTCTGGTGTAGCAAACTGCGTAAACACTGTCGGTGTGGTCGAGGCATAACGAGGGGCCATGCGTTCTATGGGAAATAGCGCGTCGTGGAACACACCTTCCACAGAGTAGCATTATTTTCGAGAGAACGCATAGAACCCAGAGTTCATTATGGCTATAATTTAACACATTTGCCCGAGATAAAAATGTGTTCATTTTCCGGTGTTGTGCCATAAATCAAATCTCCCCTGACATAATTCTCCCCCCTTCGCGTTCTTCATTGCTGCGACTTGCTTGCTAGTTTAAAATTTCTGTTCTTCACGCCGTTGTCAGTTTAGCCTACATTTCACTTATCTCAGTAGCAGAAAGCATTTGTCTGCAAATTTTCGGTTTGGCTATTTGTTTCACGTGCATGTGGCGGTTCTACCATGTATGGTGCCCTGTGCGATTTTTTAAATATAACTAAACCCTTTTCTTCCTGCTTTTCCCCCCGACGCACACAAACTGAGCAGGGGCGCCAAATCCTGCTAGCTTGATGTCGAGAAATAATAGGTGGTAAATTTGTAGGGGTTATTTTTCTTCAGACAAGTAGATGTCTGGAGTGAGATTGTTTTTGTGCTGTCAGTTTGTCTTTCAGTGTATACTTCATGTCTGTAGACAGTTGTCGCACTGACATTAACATTTTATTGTCGTCTGACATCGTTATGAAAAAGTATAAACACAAAAATGACAGGCTGCATGACATCAGCAGCCTAGTGGTTCAAATTAGCATAACAGGTGTATTTTAACAACACACCCATCCGTTTAAAAATTTATTTATTATATGTCAATCTAGCAAACCAGGCAGCTAAAATAAACAATGTGTGTTTAGTTATTTAGCTAACAAGTTATAAACAATGTTAGCTGGCTAGCCAGTTCAAATAATGACCATATCATAGCTGACAACATCTTAACTTTAGCACATTTTTATTCATTATGACAGGAAAATAAAAACTCATAACAAGATCAGTTAATGGCGAGCTAATTACAGAAAATAGATTGAGGTTATAAGTATGACGAAATAAAAGCAGAGCATTCTACCGGAGAATTTTAGAATTTGAGCACTGTATCCTTGCTGGCTCAGTCACGTAACCATGACAATGGACGCAGTGACATGGTCAAAGTTGAACTTCTCATCTGTGTGCGACAGGGAAACCGACAGTTTATTTTAATTTTATTAACAAACCAATACAGAAAGTACATAAGTAAACAAGTATATATAGATTATATATAATGGACACTCGAGCTAGGGGGTACAATATCACATTACAATTACACAAGGACTTTAAGGGACATAGAATTGTAATAGCTTTTTTGTTAGTAGAGTGTTTACCTGTCTTAAAATAGTTCAATTTCTTTTTGTAGGTTAAGAAAATGTGTTTTTTTTGTTAGTAAATTCACATTTGTGTATATGAAATTTGGCCAAAAGAATAATGAAATTAATGACATAAAAATGAAAGCGACAGTTGCAGCAACGGTCTACAGACATTCCACCGGAGTAGAAATTAAAATGTTGTTTTGACCAGTGACACGTCGCATTCTAATTGTCTAGTACAAACCAGCCTTACCCCACATTTATAACATTGCCATCGTCGAACGAAACAGTAAAATTTACTTTTTTGCCCCCCTCTTGCTTGAATCAAATCAGTAACGTAAACTCACCCCATTCCGTACAAATGTGCACAACCGCAACATTCAAACGAAGCTACAAAGAAAACTAAATGGGACTGAAGCGACTGTGTTGACTTCAAAATCAGGGGTGTGAACTAGGTTTCTATTCAAGCGTTGATCGACATGGTAATGGCTCTAAAGTATTGGAGAAAAGTTGAAAAAAACGGACCCTTCGTTACATCGTGACGTGTCATGTCGTAATGTACAGCACGCATAAAGCAACTATTTCTGTCTTACAATCTCTCTCCACCAGGTGTAGCACTTCTCTCATCATTTAAAAACAAGAAATGGACAGTGACCGGGGTAAGGGGGGGATACCTAGTCATTTTTTGCGTCATCATTGCATGCGATCATCATTCTCAAAGCCGTTGTTTACGTCTAAGATCACTTTAGCACCGTCCTAAACCCGATTCAAATTCGACACAAACCTTCAAATAGGTATGTAATGACACATTATATAAACTCTTTATAGTGTTTTATTTACATTTTAGAGGCGATAAGTTGGACAGATCGAGTGGGAAAAAAGCAATTTTCCCACACAACATCTGTCCTTCTCACTATAACGCATTAGTTTCGCTTCCCCACCCGCCATTGCCTGCTTGAATTATGCAGAAACGGGCAGCGTTTAGGTCACGTAATTGATCATGTTGGAAATGGGAGAAATTGTGCTTTACAATGGTATTGACATTTATGGTATTTACAGACCAAGGCGATGTACGAGTTTACGTTAATGTAAAGATATTTTCTAGCTAGCTTGTTAATTAACATAGCTAGTTAGTAAGCCAGACAACATTGTTACGTCGATTGATACATTATTAATAACCTGGCTAGCTAATATGTTAACAATAACTGGCGTCTGGCTAATGTTAGCTAAATTATCGCTAATGTAGCTAGCTAGCTAGCTAACGTTAACTTAGCTAGCTGAGATGTAGATAACATTAGCTTGGGTTAGGTTGTCACTTGGTTCTCTGTCTATGTGCACCTGTTGTGTACCTTATTAGAAATCATAATTATATTTGTTCAGCACAAAAAAAGAAAAAAATCCTGGGTAGAAAAAAGTCACATTAATTAAACCAGCTGGCTAGCTAGCCTGATTGATATGGAGGACGATGTGGCCTGCTGGAGGTTATTTTGCAGGGCTCTGGCAGTGCACCTCCTTGCACAAAGGCGGAGGTAGCGGTCCTGCTGCTGGGTTGTTGCCCTCCTACGGCCTCCTCCACGTCTCCTGATGTACTGGCCTGTCTCCTGGTAGCGCCTCCATGCTCTGGACACTACGCTGACAGACACAGCAAACCTTTTTGCCACAGCTCGCATTGACGTGCCATCCTAGATGAGCTGCACTACCTGAGCCACTTGTGTGGGTTGTAGACTCCGTCTCATGCTACCACTAGAGTGAGAGCACCGCCAGCATTCAAAAGTGACCAAAACATCAGCTAGGAAGCATAGGAACTGAGAAGTGGTCTGTGGTCACCACCTGCAGAACCATTCCTTTATTGGGGGTGTCTTGCTAATTGCCTATAATTTCCACCTTTTGTCTATTCCATTTGCACAACAGCATGTGACATTTATTGTCAGTGTTGCTTCCTAAGTGGACAGTTTGATTTCACAGAAGTGTGATTGACTTGGAGTTACATTGTGTTGTTTAAGTGTTCCCTTTATTTTTTGGAGCAGTGTACAAATGCTTTCATTATGGCCCGGGCGAGAAGGCTCCACAAGGAGCCAACTAGTGACTCGCTATTTTTGTATGTGTAGTAGGTATCTATAGAGTGCTTACAGGGTATGGAGTTGAGGGAGTTGATGGTGTAGGACTTGGAATATGGTCTTGCAAGTCAAGTATAGGGTCTTACAGGTCATGCTCCAGGCTGTGAATGAGTGCCTCTGAACTCTTAATAGGACTCATTCTTATTAAATTAATCATTCATTGTATTTTGAAATGCCTGCTGCATAAGTAGTGACACTGCCATTTCTCATTCCTGGGAATCTAAAACATACTTTTGGTCATGTAGTGTAAGTAACCTGCTCATCAAACATCTCATTCCAAAGTCATGGCCATTAATATGGAGTTGGTCCCCCTTTGTTGCTATAACAGCATCCACCCTTCTGGGAAGGCTTTCCACTATGATTCCATTCAGCCACAGGAGCGTTAGTGAGGTTGGGCATGGATGTTGGGCGATTAGGCCTGGCTCACTGTCTGCGTTCCAATTCATCCCAAAAGGTGTTCGATGGGGATGAGGACAGGGCACTGTGCATGCCAGTCAAGTTTTCCCACACTGATTGACAAACCATTTCTGTGTGGACCTCACTTTGTGCACAGGGACATTTGTCATGCTAAAACAGGAAAGGGCCTGCCCCAAACTGTTGGAAGCACAGAAACGTCTAGACTGTCATTATATGCTGTAGCGTTAAGATTCCTCGTCACTGGAACTAAGGGGCCTAGCCCGAACCATGAAAACCAGCCCCAGACCATTATTCCTCCTCCACCAAACTTTATAGTTGGCACTATGCATTCGGGCAGGTAGCGTTACCCTGGCATCCACCAAACCCAGATTTGTCCGTCGGACTGCCAGATGGTGAAGCGTGATTCATCACTCCAGAGAGTGCGTTTCCACTGCTCCAGAGTCAAATGGTGGCGAGATTTACACCACTCCAGCCGACGCTTGGCATTGCGCATGGTGATCTTAGGCTTGTGTGCAGCTTCTCGGCCGATGGAAATCCATTTCATGAAGCTCCCGACGAACAGTTATTTTGCTGATGACTCTTCCAGAGGCTGTTTGAAACACCATAGTGAGTGTTGCACTTTTGAAACACCATAGTGAGTGTTGCACTGAGGACAGACGATTTTCACACACTACGAGCTTCAGCGGTCCCGTTCTGTGAGCTTGTGTGGCCTACCACTTCGCGGCTGAGCCGTTGTTGCTCCTAGACGTTTCAACTTCACAATAACAGCACTTACAGTTGACTGGGGCAGCTCTAGCAGGGCAGAAATTTAACGAACAGACTTGTTGGAAGGGTGGCATTCTATGACGGTGCCATATTGAAAGTCACTGAGCTCTTCAGTAAGGCCATTCTACTGTCAATGTTTGTCTATGGAGATTGCATGGCTGTGTGCTCAATTTTAAACATTTGTCAGCAACGGGTTTGGCTGAAAAATACAACAAGTTCAAACTTGTTTTATTTTTATTTTTTTACTCTACGTGACACAGACGGACTCTAAAATGCTAAATTGACAGGCTGTCACTGTCCAAAAGTATCTAGTTGGCTAAAGTACATTTATAGTGCAGAAGACTGACAAACATTTCCTTTAGCAAGTTATTTAATGTTGTCACGGTGAGTAAAGATTTACAGATTGCATGATTTATTTAACCATGCTGGCTATCTTACCTGCTCAGCTAGCTATGTTTTTAGCATTGCGCTTGCTAAATCAATGACCCAATCAGCTAGCTATCTAGTCTGCAAACTCATCAGCCCATTTTAGCAAAACTTTTATTCTACTTTATCAACTCATTCAAACATTAGCGAGCAATTTCCAATTCATGCCGTCCAAGACTCAGACGCCTGGAGGAAGCCAAAGCCTGGTAACTGTGGCAATCCTGCGTCACAATACCAGGTCCGCCATGAGAACACCAGTTAGACTAACAGGTTTAGAGGTTCCAAGCCCATTCCATTAATTCTTATTAGAGCCAGATATTTCACAGTATGTATAAATGTGAAGCATCCGGTTGGCATTTCCACTCACTACCAAATATGGTGATGAGAGGAAGTCCAGTGGCCGGCAGTGGGAGAAGATGGAGCGAGATGGATTTTGGCCGACATTCAACACATTTTCTCATCAATTAAACTATGACCTTCATACAGTTTCCAAAACTAAAATATGTAACAGAGTGGACTACTTTTTGTAGACTTGACCCATTGCCAAAGTTTCAAAAAATTGTGGAAGAGCAAATTTAGTTATTGCACACGCACTTCAGAGTAGGCATTCCCTAATGGAAAAATGCAAATAAATGCTAGAAGGCGCCTAAATGCTAGAACGCGCCAAAAGGATCTCACTAGCTCGTACTTGGCTCTGCCCACCTCCGTGCTTGTTCTGCCCACTACGATTAATTTGCTCCCATAGGAAACGACGGGTTCAGGTCCATCTTGGGTTAGTTATACAAATCTCTGTTGCTAGTTTAGCTAACCAAACCATCAGTCCTAGCTTGCAATATTGAAAATCGAATTCAACAATGCCAATAATGTTTTCAATTAGACTTGCTTTCAAAAGCAGCTCAAACATAGAACATGTAAGGATAAACTATAGCCATTTAATTCTACCGTGCTGATATACCATTAGTTAAGCAATAAGGCCCGGGTGGGTGTGGTATATGGCCAATATACCAAAGCTAAGGGCTGTTTTTATGCATGATGCAATGCCAGGCAACATTACCACCATAACAGGAAATCATTTTTTTAAAAGTGTGAGTAACTCAGGGTAAAGCTTAGCCTAAATAGAGAGGCTGGTGTTTGCAAGACTAGTTAAAGCTTGCCAAGAGCATGAATCAACAACTGCGAGCTGTTGGTCTCAAATGTATTTTTTTTAACAAAATTTAGATAGTCATTAAAATACAATATAAATTGTGGGCATATTGTCACCTTGACATGCGGCCTATTAAATTGTACGTGCCACAAACGTGATGATTAAAGTGCCCTCAAATCAGTGTGAATAACAAGCCACAGTGGAGCCGTGGGAAAGAAACCTGAATGCCAAAAAAGGGTCTGACTTGGCTGTGTCCACCACCATTGAGATCAGTAATAACATATAGGCCTACAGCAGGGAGAGTAGTTATCTTTCTAAACATAAGCGGTGGCCCAAATTGACTGATTTTAAGCCTTCAACCCTGTAGGCCTCATAGGCCAGTACACTGGACCATACAACACAGGAGGATATAAAATAATGAAGTTTTACCCCTTGTTGAATAGTTATGTGAGGCAAGATTGATTTAGGATATCTAAGATAATTCTAGCAACATTATCAGTCTGAGTTACTGTCCCTATTGAAAATCTAAAAGAGTTAACATGATCAAGCAGTTTCACAACATAATTCATGATAAGTCAGAATCATCCCACTGGGCGAATCCACGTCATTTCAAACAAAAACATCAACGTGATGACGTTGAATCAACGTGAAAAACTGATTGGATTTGCAAAAAGTATTTTAACCCAAATCCAATGACATGTTTTGTTGATTTGATGTTAGTTGACAACTCAACCAAATGTAACTCAAAACTAGACATTGAACTGACGTCAGCGCCCAGTGGGATAATTATGTGCACCGATTGCTTCATAGGATGAATCAGTTGTTACTGGAAGCCTACACCTAAAAGTACAAACTAGCCTTAGTACAAAGTTGAAGTAGTAGCCTCTACAAACTTCAGTTCATTTCCTACTTAGCTCTCTTCAAACCATGTAAGGAAAATAACCACTGAACATGTGCATTGCGCACACCAGAGGAGGCTGGTGGGAAGGACTATAGGAGGACGGGCTCATTGTAGTGGCTGGAATGAAAAGAATGGAACAGAGTCAAACATGTGGGCTCCATATGTTTGTGTTTGATACCGTTCCATTCCAGCCATTACAATGATCCTTCCTCCTATAGCTCCTCCCACCAGCCTCCTCTGGCACACACAGTATTCCCAGTGACCTCACATGGAGACAACTAGTTGATGACAGAATCTCAGTTGGGAACCTATCCTTAGTAATAAAAACAGTGTGTGTGAGATACATTTTTAAAAATGTATACAAATAACACACACACAGCCTTGCAAAAGTATTCATCCCCCTTGGTGTTTTCCCTATTTTGTTGCATTACAACCTGCAATTTAAATGGATTTTTATTTGGGATTTCATGTAATGGACATGCACAAAAAAGTCCAAATTGGTGGAGTGAAAAAAATGACTTCTTTCAATAAATTCTAAAACAGGAAAGTGGTGCCTGCATATGTATTCACCCCTTTGCTATGAAGCCCCTACATAAGATCTGGTGCAAACAATTAGCTTCAGAAGTCGCATAACTAGTTACATAAAGCCCACCTGTGTGCAATCTAAGTCTCACATGATCTCAGTATATATACACACACAGTTCTGAAAGGTCTCAGAGTCTGCAACACTACTAACCAAGGGGCACCACCAAGACCAAGGAGCTCTCCAAACAGGTCAGGGACAAAGTTGTGGAGAAGTACAGATCAGGGTTGGGTTATCAGAAACTTTGAACATCCCATGGAGCACCATTAAATCCATTATTTAAAAAATGGAAAGAATATGACACCACAACAAACCTGCCAAGTGAGGGCTGCCCACCAAAACTCACAGACCAGGCAAGGAGGGCATTAATCAGAGAGGCAACAAAGAGACCAAAGATAACCCTGAAGGAGCTGCAAAGCTCCACAGCAGAGATTGGAGTATCTGTCCATAGGACCACTAAGCCGTACACTACACAGGGCAGGGCTTTACGAAAGAGTGGCCAGAAAAAAAGCAATTTCTTAAACAAAATAAGCAAACACGTTTGGAGTTTGCCAAAAGGCATGTGGGAGACTCCCCAAACCTATGGAAGAAGGTACTCTGGTCAGATGAGACTAAAATTGAGCTTTTTAGCCAACAAAGAAAATGCTATGTGTGGCGCAAACCCAACAACCTCTCATCACCCCTAGAACAACATCCCCACAGTGAAGCATGGTGGTGGCAGCATCATGCTGTGGAGATGTTTTTCCATCAGCAGGGACTGGGAAACTGGTCAGAAGTGAAGGAATGATGGTGCTAAATACAGGGAAATTCTTGAGGGAAACCTGTTTCAGTCTTCCAGAGATTTGAGACTGGGACGGAGGTTCACCTTCCAGCAGGACAATTTATTAGATTTTCTTCTCACCTTTATTTCACTTCTTGCGAATATAGGGGGTGCTGTTTCGCATTAGCATAATTTGCTCTACAGATTAAACTGCCTAGTACTCAATTCTTGCTCGTACAATATGCATATTATTATTATTGGATAGAAAACACTCTCTAGTTTCTATAGCCGTTGGAATTTTGTCTCTGAGTGAAACAGAACTCCTTCTACAGCACTTTTCATGACAGGGAGTCAGATTTCAGACATCTTGGCCCCTGATCTGGAGTCAGTTTAAAGGTCCCTGTAAATGCTATGGAGAAACAGACACTTCTTACGTCTTCCCCTGGATGTCAGTA
Source organism: Salvelinus fontinalis (assembly GCF_029448725.1). Classification (NCBI taxonomy): domain Eukaryota; kingdom Metazoa; phylum Chordata; class Actinopteri; order Salmoniformes; family Salmonidae; genus Salvelinus; species Salvelinus fontinalis. Next base: position 18,425,021 of record NC_074665.1, read on the forward strand.
CGTGATGACGCTTTGAATGGAGTCGATTACGCAATCAGGGCCTCTATAAATCACCAAATACCGGAAGTAACTTCCTTTGGCTGCCTGCGCCTGACGCACGAAGGACGTCGGACTCGCCTCCTTCCAACCTGTTGTTTAGCCAGTAATATTTCTCCGGTCATGTTTTTACTCGTTATAGGTGTTAACAACATCATAAGGTAGCTAATTTGAACCGTTTTATAGCAATTTATATCCGTTTAGTGCGATTTTGAGGCATTTCTTTCTGAGACACTTTGAACCGCTGGGCACGTTTCCAATTCATGCCGAACGTTAGTGGGCATTTCCACATGGCAAGAGGACAGCTTTCGACCAAAAGACGATTAGACCCAAGAAAGGATTCATTGCCCAAGATTCTGATGGAAGAACAGCTCATAGTAAGAACAATTTATTATGATAAATCGTGTTTGTCGAAAAATGTTAAACGCTTATGCCGCCATTTTGTTTGTTATAGCTTCGCTTGGCGCAACCTGTATTGAAAAGTAAGGATAATTTAAAAAATGTAATTCAGCAATTGTATTAAGAATTAAATTGTCTATCAATCGCTGTCCACCCTGTATTTTTTAGTCAAGTTTATGAGTATTTATGTATAAGACTAGATCACTGTCTAATATGGCGCATGACATTTTCTGACCAGCTGGGCTACTTTTCTCATTGTCTAACCATGATTTTGGTGGCTAAATATGCACATTTTCGAACAAACTCTATATGTATGTTGTAATATGATATTACAGGAGTGTCATCTGAAGAATTCTGAGAAGGTTAGTGAAAAAATTATTACATTTTGGTGGTGATAATGCTAACGCTTTTTTTGCCGTGAATCAATGCTGGGGTAATGTTTGCACAAAAATGGTGTCTTTTGCTAACGTGGTTAGCTAATAGATTTACATATTTTGTCTTCCCTGTAAAACATTTAAAAAATCTGAAATGGTGGCTTTATTCACAAGATCTGTATCTTTCATTAGGTGTCTTGGACTTGTGATTTAATGATATTTAGATGCTACTATTTAATTGTGACGCGATGCTACTCAGTGTGGGGAGGGGGGGGGTGCTCCCGGACCCGGGGTAGAGAGGCGTGAAAGGTTAACCAATGACCCTAAGCATACTGCTAAAGCAACACTTGAGTGGTTTAAGGGGAAACATTTAAATGTCTTGGAATGGCCTAGTCAAAGCCCAGACCTCAATCCAATTGAGAATCTGTGTTATGATTTAAAGATTGCTGTACACCAGCGGAACCCATCCAACTTCAAGGAGCTGGAGCAGTTTTGTCTTGAAGAATGGACAAAAATCCCAGTGGCTAGATGTGCCAAGCTTATAAAGACATACCCCAAGAGACGTGTAACTGTAATTGCTGCAAAAGGTAGCTCTACAATGTATTGACTTTAGGGGGAGTGAATAGTTATGCACGATCAAGTTGTTTTTATTGTCTTATTTCTTGCTTGTTTCACAACAAAAAAAAATATTTTGCATCTTCAAAGTGGTAGGCATGTTATGTAAATCAAATGATACAACCCCCCCCCCCCCCCCCCCCCCCCCAAAAAAAGAAATCAGGTTGGGCAACAAAATAGGAAATATGCCAGGGGGGGGGGTGGGAATACTTTTGCAAGCCACTGTACCTGTGATATCTAGAGTTTGAGCTGCCTGCTGTGGCCTTCCTTTTCCCACTCAGAGGCGCTACAATACAACAACAAAAAGCTCTGAGAAAAAGCTGTCCCAACCAGACAGAAAATGTTAATCACTCAACTCCTCAGAATTTCCCCCTGGCTGCGTTGGGCAGTGACACTAAGCTGAGAACTTCAGTGAGTCCCACCCATCCGTTGCTGAACAGTCATTCGGGAAACGCTCAGTTGGTGTAAGCATCCCCGGCTGGCCAGCTCACAGCCCAGGCAGCATTTCTACTTTCATAAGAATCGTGAAGGCGTGTAGGGGAAGCTGTTAAGCTCTGTTAGCGAGTTGCCTGGTTACGCCTTGCATAATCAGTAACCACACAGAAAGGGATCTTGCAATATTAACTATGCCCCAAAGTCAGGATGTGCTTTCCCAGGGTTAAGTGTAGCGCACATTGTTTGCTCTGCAGTAACTCTATACTGCTTTATTGAGCTCACCGTTTAATCTGGGTGATAAACTGTTACCCAGAAGTAAAATTCTTGTTAAAAATGTCACATCCCATTTAACGTTTATCTGCGAATCTGTCCACGAGAGATTCTGGATGACACAGTGGATATTCCGTGACAATCGAGTAAATGAATCATTTAGGAATGAAGGCTGATATGGAATTCTAAAAGAATAGGGGACAGGGTGATTTAACCCATTGATACCCTGAACAAAGTCAAACACTTTCTCAAGCCAAAATGAGTTCGTAGTGGTGGTACCTTGAGTTCAATTAGATAAAGGATTCCTACAGCAGTCAAAATGTATGCCTAGTCAAGTGCTTGGCCACAGGAATGTCACACCCACTTTCAATCAGTCTTCAGATTTCTTATTCCCTGTGGAATTGTTTACAAAAGGGGTTCTCTGTTACAGAAATGAGATGAAGCTAACAAATAGTATCTTGCATTGAGCACAAACATACATACTACTCTCACCTGTATTGAATTTCACATGTCTACGTACTCACCTATGCTTACAAAGACGTTGCTTATTGCACATTGTAAGGATGAAATAGGCCTACAGTCAGAAGACCCAAAAACAAAGCAGCAATGAGACACGTAGGCTTCAGTTGTTCAACCCTCCTCTCGCGTTCAATGTAAATAGACCTAGCTTACCAGTATGTACATTCAAAGCATTCACATCCAGCCACCTAACAGGTGACATTTACTCACTTGGCCCAAATCAATTCAATAGGAAACAGACTGGAGTCCACAGGGAGAAACTAGTGAATAAGTCATTTTCTACTCAGACTGATGAGACGTTTTCACTGTGGTGTCCATTAAAGAAGCACATTCTATTTCAGGGCAGCTTCTGGTCACTCAATTCAATCTAATAGCCATTAGAAAAGATCATAGGTAGGAGTGTTAGACCATTTTACGGCTCTCACAATTCAATGGCAATTCAAAAACTCCTCAGCTTTTCAACAAGAAACTGCACATTTCCTTTATTTTCCACTGGAGTGTCATGCAGACAGAAATTGTGTGTAAAATGAAACTTCCATGTTGATACTATTGATTGAGTTATTTTAACAAACATGATAGCTAGGTAGGGTGTATTCTGTGTCTCATCAATTAATGGTGAATTCACACTTTCAGCCATGATTTAGGGTAACCTCTGGTACTTGGACAAGATTTAGTCTAGGCCTACATGGAAATATAGGCCTACTTTAAAACTTTTCTGAATCTAGGATCAACTACCCTCATACCAGAATGGTGACACCTTTTAGGCTGCACCTGAGAGGCAGGCCAAAGGGTTGTGAACTGGTTCAGGCCTTTTAGCAGTGGTACCGGGGCACCAAAACACTAGCTTTAAAGAATTTGAATATTAGGAACATCCCTTTAAGTGTATGACACAGATGTAGACTTTCTAAACCAATTAACACTTCAGGACAGATAGGCTAATACCTAGAAGAACATTATTGACAATGTTCTTCTTAATATAAGACACTGAAGAGGAAAAATTCAGCAGCTATAAAAATCCTTTGGTCACTTCGAGGTCTACAATGCTATCTGCACCGGCTCTCTGATAAAGTACAGTACTAACACTGGGAATGAAGTATGCTGAGATAAAAAGTGGGGAACTTTGCCAGTTTATTCACCTATCTCTGCAGTGACCTTTCCAGTTGAACAGCGGAGGACCATTGCATACTTTTCAGACAGTATGGATAACTGCCCATGCACTTCACACAGGCTTTTATGTGGGAGCGAGCAACTGAACGTTCGACTTCGGTCCACACTTGTCTCAGTTATGACCCCGGGGTTTCAGGTCATAAATGAGTCATGACATTACTGCAATCCAAATGGCTGATTTCAAACTTCTCTAAATTCCTTCAACAAACCGTGGTGCTGAAGGCGCTACTGTGGCACAGACAGAAATTAAACAATGCTTCAACATCGCCAAGGTAAACTGATTTCCATCCACTTTACAAATGCATTAGTTTTGCGGGCCAACAGGACAGCTCTTGGTAATGCGATTCATAGACTAAACAGCCAACAGACACAGGGTTTGTGTTTTAGGAATTTGCTCAGTCGATTCCCCCATACTATTTGAACAAACCAGTGCTTCTTTACCAGCAAAAGCTAGCCAAGATCAAAACTCAAAGATTGGAGACATTGTGAGAGCCTGAAAAGTGCAGTGCGTGACCTTTGATTATCGAAAACCAGCAAGCAAGTTTATCAGCGCTCATGTTGTCACAACAAACAATCTTGACACCACAGCAGTGTGTCCTTTGGCCTTTGACCGACCATGAAATTAAATGTGCTGAATGCATGAATCTCCATCTCAAACCACTTCCATCTGGTGGGTGGGAACGTTGAAGTGAAACATAAACCGAGCTTGTTTGGTTAAATTATACAGTACGCTAAGATGTGAAAAGATCAGGCCAGTTTCAGACAATGGAAGGAAGGAATTCAGATTTTGTTACTGATGCCATTGGAAGCCATGCACAGCTACAATCGAATCAAAACCTCACAGTCTACAGCCTTACATTCAAAGCATAGTAGACTACCTACCAAACAAAGGCATCGTTTTTCAGACAGTCTCCTAGTAGCATAGGCATTATCCGATGAGAAAAACAAAATCACAGAACAGCCACAAGTAATGATAAACTCCTTGACCTATGAGAGTAGTTTACTCACCACAACACAGGGATCAATTACCATCATTCATTACCTTACTGTCTCAGTGGCACCGATGACTTCCTAACAAGGTCCGAGGACAGTGAAAAATGCCAGAACACAATAGGAACTGATGGCAGAGACCGAGACACAGACACCACCTCTATTTACAGAGCATCTGTACCAAACCAGTGACATCAAGCTCAACCCTCACTGTCATACAAATCGTGTGTTTCTCCATCTGTCTAGCCTAAAATAAACAATGGTGGTTTTAAGTGTTGACACAGAAATACATTAGGCCTTAGTTCTACTCTAGTTTACAGACGCAGTAAGTATAATTCACCCATTCAAAGTAGGATTAACCATCCAAATAGATAATAGATACATGATGGTTAGGCCTGAGCCTAACAAGCACAGGACAACAACCTACCTGGCCTAATTGTGTTTACATTTTAACAACCTCCAAGGTAAAACAGTGGAGGTTACAGTGCTGGTAATATACTGTGTTGCGAAGCATTTTTCTGTGAATAATCTGATCCATTGTAGCACAGCAAAAGTTAATTATTAATCCAAGAGATGGGTTCTATGACAATCTCTGGCATTTTAGTAATGCTGAGAAGTTCTCTCACCATAACCTTCTAGTGATTATCAACAGCAGACTTGTCAGGCAACAATTTGAGAATTATAATCCCTTCTCATTGATCTGGCACCTAGACAATTTTAGTTTCCTGTTATAATGATTCTCTGGATCATTGTGAGAGTTTAGGGCTGACCCCAATGTTTGGTAGTTAATCTCAGTCGACCAACAGCCTGTGTTAGTGCTCGACTAAAACACAACTCATCCCAAACCATCTCAATTGGGTTAAGGTCGGGTGATTGTGGAGGCCAGGTAATCTTATGCAGCACTCCATTAATCTCCTTCTTGATCAAATAGCCCTTACACAGCCTGGAGGTGAGTTGGGTCATTTTCCTGTTGAAAAACAAATGATAGTCCTACTAAGCCCAAACCAGATGGGGCGGCGTATCACTGCAGAATGCTGTGGTAACCATGCTGGTTAAGTGTGCCTTGAATTCTACATAAATCGTATAGTGTCACCAGCAAAGCACCCCCACACCAACATCTCCTCCTCCATGCTTAACGGGATGAACCACACATGCAGAGATCATCTGTTCGCCTCCTCTGCGTCTCAAAGACAATGGTTGGAACCAAAGATCTCATTTCAGACGAATAGGACAGATTTCCACCAGTCAAATGTCCATTGCTCGTGTTTCTTGGCCCAAGCAAGTCTCTTCTTCTTATTAGTGTCCTTTAGTAGTGGTTTCTTTGCAGCAATTCGACCGTGAAGGTCTGATTCACGCAGTCTCTTCTGAACAGTTGATGCCGAGATGTGTCAGTTACTTGAACTCTGAAGCATTTATTTGATCTGCAATCTGAGGTGCAGTTAACTCTAATAAACTTATCCTGGGTCTTCCATTCCTGTGGCGGTCCTCATGAGAGCCAGTTTCATCCTAGCACTTGGTTTTTGGGACTGCATTTGAAGTAACTTCTTGTTCTTGAAATGTTCCGTATTGACTGACCTTCATGTCTTAAAGTAATGGACTGTTGTTTCTCTTTGCTTATTTGAGCGGTTCTTGCCATAATATGGACTTACCAAACAGGGCCATCTTCTGTATACCCACCCTACCTTGTCACAACACAACTGATTGGCTCAAATGCATCAAGGAAAGAAATTTCACAAATTAACTTAAGGCACACCTGTTAATTGAAATGCATTCCAGGTGACTACCTCATGAAGCTGGTTGAGAGAATGCCAAGAGTGTGCAAAGTTGTCAAGGCAAAGGGTGGCTATTGAAGAATCTCAAATACATTTAGATTTGTTTAACACTTTTTTGGTTACAACATTATTCAATGTGTTATTTCATAGTTGATGTCTTCACTATTATTCTACAATGTAGAAAATATAGTAAAAATAAAGAAAAACCCTTGAAACTTTTAACTGGTACTGTATGTATGCGCGAGCACACACACACACCTCAGTGAACTAATCCATTGTGGAGGCCTAGAACTAAAAGCCAATTTATGCTTGATCTGAAAATGAGATCGGAGGCTCCATTTGGAGGGTTTGACGCAATTGCGGAGCCTCTAGTGGCATGCAGAGGCAAAATTGAGCTCCATACCGCATCACCATGTGCCTCCCAAATTTTTTAACAATGCAGAGTTCTGTATAGCTCCGCATTGACATGATTGGTTGACGGTAGGTGGGAGCGGTACATCCCGTATAAACACAAACTCACTTCCTTGACAACTCTGCACTGCTCCACAAGAAGTATGAATGCCCTGACTTCTGCTGAGACCATATCACCATAAAAGTCATATTGACCATGCACTTCTCTCCAGAATGTGCTCTCTCCCACCAATGTGCACATTCATTGTTTCATAGCTTCATTGTGAGTTGTTTGCGTATATCAATTCCCCATTACATACAGTGCTGTCGGAAAGTATTCGAACCCCTTGACTTAACACATTTTGTTACATTACAGCCTTATTCTAAAATGAATAAAATAAACAAAAACCCTCAATTTACAAACAATACCCCATAATAAAGCAAAAACAGATTTTAGAAATTGTTGCAAATTTATTAAAAATAAAGACAGAAATACCTTATTTACTTAAGTATTCTGACACTTTGCTATGAGACTGGAAATTGAGCTCAGGTGCATCCTGTTTCCATTGATCATCCTTGAGATGTTTCTACATCTTGATTGGGGTCCACCTGTGGTAAATTCAATTGATTGGACATGATTTGGAAAGGCACACACCGGTCTATATAAAAAGGTCCCACAGTTGACAGTGCATGTCAGAGCAAAAACCAAGCCACGAGGTCGAAGGAATTGTCCGTAGAGCTCCGAGATAGGATTGTGTCGAGGCACAGATCTGGGGAAGGGTACCAAAAAATGTCTGCAGCATTGAAGGTCCAACAACACAGTGGGCTCCATCATTCTTAAATGGAAGAAGTTTGGAACAACCAAGACTCTTCCTAGTGCTGGCTGCCCGACCAAAATGAGCAATCGGGGGAGAAGGGCCTTGGTCAGGGAAGTGACCAAGAATCCGATGGTCACTGACAGAGCTCTAGAGTTCCTCTGTGAAGATGGGAGAACCTTCCAGAAGGACAACCATCTCTGCAGCACCCCAGAAATCAGGCCTTTATGGTAGAGTGAACAGACAGAAGCCACTCAGTAAAAGGCATATGACAGAGTTTGACAGAGGCACCTAAAGACTCAAGACCATGAGAAACAAGATTCTCTGGTCCAAGATTAAACTCTTTGGCCTGAATGCCAAGTATCACATCTGGAGGAAACCTGGCACCATCCCTACGGTGAAGCATGGTGGTGGCAGCATCATGCTGTGGGGATGTTTTCAGTGGCAAAGACTGGGAGACTAGTCCAGATCGAGGCAAAGATGAACGGAGCAAAGTAAAGGGGGCTCCCGAGTGGCGCAGTGGTCTAAGGCACTGTATCTCAGTGCTAGAGGTGTCACTACAGACCCTGGTTCGATCCTGGGCTGTATCACAACCGGCTGTGATCGGGAGTCCCATAGGGTGGCGCACAACTGGCCCAGCGTCGTCCAGGTTAGGGGAGGGTTTGGCTGTCATTGTAAAATAAGAATTTGTTCTTAACCGACCTGACTAGTTAATAAAAAATAAAACAGATCCTTGATGAAAACCTGCTCCAACGTTCTCAGGACCTCAAACTGGGGCGAAGGTTCACCGTCCAACAGGACAACAACCCTAAGCACACAGCCAAGACACAGGTGTGGTTTCTGGACAAGTCTCTGAATGTCCTTGAGTGGCCCAGCCGAGCCCGGAATTGAACCCGATCAAGCATCTCTGGAGAGAGGTAAAGTAGCTGTGCAGCAATGCTCCCCATCCAACCTGACAGAGCCTGAGGATCTGCAGAGAAGAATGGGAGAAACTACAAATACAGGTGTGCCAAGCTTATAGCATCATACCCAAGAAGACTTAAGGCTGTAATCACCGCCAAAGGTGCTTCAACAATTACCGAGTACATTTTTACTTATGAAAATGTGATATCATTTTTAGCAAACGTTTCAAAAATATTTTTGCTTTGTCATTATGGGGTATTGTGTGTAGATTGAAGAGGGGGGGAAAAAAACAATACATTTTAGAATAAGGCTAACCTAACAAAATATGGAAAAAGTCATCAAGGGGACTGAATACTTTCCAAAGGCACAGTACAGTTAAAGTCAGAAGTTTACACTCACTTAGGTTGGAGTGATTAAAGCTCATTTTTCAACCACTCCACACATCTTGTTAACAAACTACAGTTTTGAAAAGTCAGTTAGGACATCTACTTTGTGCATGACAATTCATTTTTCCAACAACTGTTTACAGACAGATTATTTCACTATCACAATTCCAGTGGGTCAGATGTTTACATACACTAAGTTGACTGTGCCTTTAAACAGCTTGGAAAACACCAAAAAATGTAATGGTTTTAGAAGCTTCTGATAGGCTAATTGACATAATTTGAGTATATTGGGGGTATACCTGTGGATGTATTTCAAGGCCTACCTTCAAACTCAGTGCCTCTTTGCTTGACATCATAGGAAAATCAAAAGAAATCAAATTGTAGACCTCCACAAGTCTGGTTCATCCTTGGGAGCAATTTCCAAATGCCTGAAGGTACCACGTTCATCTGTACAAACAATAGTATGCAAGTATAAACACCATGGGACCACGCAGCCGTCATACCGCTCAGGAAGGAGACGCGTTCTGTCTCCTAGAGATGAACGTACTTTGGTGCGAAAAGTGCAAATCAATCCCAGAACAACAGCAAAGGACCTTGTGAAGATGCTGGAGGAAACAGGTACAAAAGTATCTATATCCACAGTAAAACGAGTCCTAAATCGACATAACCTGAAAGGCCACTCAGCGACGAAGAAGCCACTGCTCCAAAACTGCCATTAAAAAGCCAGACTACGGTTTACAACTGCACATGGGGACAAAGATCGTACTTTTTTTAAAACATCCTCTAGTCTGATGAAACAAAAATAGAACTGTTTGGCCATAATGACAATTGTTATGTTTGGAAGAAAAAGGGGGATGCTTGCAAGCCGAAGAACACCATTCCAACCGTGAAGCACGGGGGTGGCAGCATCATGTTGTGGGGGTGCTTTGCTGCAGGTCAGACTGTTGCACTAGCAAAATAGATGGCATCATGAGGTAGGAAAATTATGTGGATATATTGAAGCAACATCAAGACATCAGTCAGGAAGTTAAAGCTGGGTCATAACTGGGTCTTCCAAATGGACAATGACCCCAAGCATACTTCCAAAGTTGTGGCAAAATGGCTTAAGGACAACAAAGTCAAGGTATTGGAGTGGCCATGACAGAGTCCTGACCTCAATCCTATAGAAAATGTGTGCGAGCAAGGAGGCCTACAAACCTGACTCCATTACACCAGCTCTGTCAGGAGGAATGGGCCAAATTTCACCCAATTTATTGTGGGAAGCTTGTGGAAGGCTACCCGAAACGTTTGACCCAAGTTAAACAATTTAAAAGGCAATGCTACCAAATACTAATTGAGTGTATGTAAACTTCTGACCCACTGGGAATGTGATGAAAGAAATAAAAGCTGAAATAAATCATTCTCTCTACTATTATTCTGACATTTCAAATTCTTAAAATAAAGTGGTGATCCTAACTGACCTAAGACAAGGAATCTTTACTGGGATTAAATGTCAGGAAGTGTGAAAAAAACCATGCCCTTCCCCAGTTGAAATGCACTTGGCTAAGATGTATGTAAACTTCTGACTTCAACTGTATATCACCAGTAGTACATTTACTGTTAATTCCTATCATTTCTAATGTACAATGTTTTACTTTGGTTATGGTAATTTATTTTCATGCATTCAATATTATTATTCCAGTCTTCCCATTCTCATTGTTTGCAGAGTGCACAACCTACGCAACACTTCTGAGAAACAAGTATTGGTTTATTTCATTCAATTTACAAGTTGTCAATTCAGTCATTGTCTTTTGTTTGGAGTGCTCCTGTCAATGTTAAGGACACACACATAGAAATAGGCCTATGGGGGCGCTGGTGAGCAGCAACATGAACATGCGTTTTCTCGGTGCTCCGATCCAGGGCGAACAATTTACTATTAATTCTTGAACAACACCTCCCCCACCGTGTTCATTTTGTAACATTTAAATTTGGAATCCAAACCAATTTACAAATCTGGCTTTTTTTCCAGAAATGTTTGGCACAAATAGCTATTCTTGCCACCGAGGTCAACATAAAGGTCAACTCCGTTAACGAAGACTTGGCGAGACATGACACCCGTCTGAATAGCCTGGAAGTTGGCGCAAATATTTACTCCGACAAAGTGGTGACACTGGAAGAGCAAGTCACCCGGCTATCAGATGTCGTCAAACTCACTTCCAAGGTTGAGGACTTCGAGAACGGACAGCTCCGGGGGAACGGTCACATTTTTCGGTGTGAGATAGGGACTCGAGACCATAGGCGGAATGTGGCCTACCCTGTCCATAGTTAAACTGCTACAGGAAACTCTAGGCCTAGAATAGGCGACATAATACTAACTAGCCATTGTGGGCTCATACTATGACCCTGCACTAGCCGTGCTAACGCGACCAAGGACCAACTAGTGAATTTAACGCGACCAAGGACCAACTAGTGAATTTAACGCGACCAAGGACCAACTAGTGAATTTAACGCGACCAAGGACCAACTAGTGAATTTAACGCGACCAAGGACCAACTAGTGAATTTAACGCGACCAAGGACCAACTAGTGAATTTAACGCGACCAAGGACCAACTAGTGAATTTAACGCGACCAAGGACCAACTAGTGAATTTAACTCGACCAAGGACCAACTAGTGAATTCAGATCTTGATTAGAAACGTGCCTCCACCCTGCTGCTAAAAAAAGACAATTATTCAACATTATGAACAATTAGGGTATGTATAGGGTGACATGTTCTCACAAGGACAATATCGTTTGAATAGTATTTTATTTACAGTACATGGCACAATTAGTTTTTACCAACTAGCTGGGGGGGGGGGGGCAGCATAGGGGTCTAAGGTTTTATGGGTATTTTTTTTTCTTTTTCTTTTCTTACTCTGACCTTTCAGCACACTGGCCATGTGATCATACATTTCTGATTACTATGACTATGCCTAATTCACATACTCTAGGCTCCACATGCTTTATCAGCTGGAACGTGAAGGGAATTAACCAGGTGATCAAGCGTAGCAGAGTGTATGCTCATCTTAAGTCCGGACATTGTTTAACTCCGGTCCAGCTACCGTGATAAACTTAACAGAGAATGGGTAGACCAACTATTTCACTCCAACTTTGGTGCCAAGGCCAGAGGAACAGCCATCCTTATCAGAAAAGGCACCCAGTTTGTCTCCTCCAAAGTAATTTCAGATACTAATGGAGGATATATTAGTGATGGGGAAATTGTTTAGCAGACAGGTTAATCTGGCTAAACTCCATGGTCCTAATTGGGATGACGCTCAATTTTTCCTGACCTTAACTCTGATCATTTGATATTGGGCGGAGATTTCAATTGTGTATTGCATCCAAGTCTAGACAGATCCAGATCGAAGCCCAACTATGTCATTTCAAAATCAGGCACAGTCATCAACTCACTTCTAGAATCCTACAATTTGTCTGATCCATGGAGAAGGAGCAATCCCAATGCTAAACAGTACTCGTTTTTTCCCTCCAGTCCACCGCTCATATTCTAGGATTAACTTTGTCCTGCTGGACAAAATAATTCTTCCTTTTGTAACTAATAGCCAATATCACAGCATTGTTATCACAGACCATAGCCCTGTCCAGCTAGATATCCGCTTTCCGGACAGTACTGTCACAACGAGAGTGGCAACTTGACCCACTACTACCATCCTGTAGTGCCTTTAAAAAAATACGTAAACTTACATTGATGTCTTTTTACAGATCAACTGCACCCATGACGTGTCTCTGTGTGCGAGTCGTTAAAAGCATTCTAAGGGACCAAATTTTTCATACACAGCGTATGACAACAAACAGTGCACCAAACGCTTATCGGAGCTAACTCATTCTAGATGTGGACAACCGATATGCCTCTTCTCCGACTTCTGAACTCTTCAAAGAGAGACTGCGACACCAATCGAAATTTGACAATCTTTCCACCAAACAAACGAAGCAGCTTCTGTTTAAGTCGAGGCAAAAATTCTATGAACACGGAGAGAAAGCTGGCAAGTTCTCACCAGCTTCATCAAGCCGCTGCTAGCAGCACTATACCTGAAGTCTGTGTTGCAGCTGATTTAACTTCTACCAATCTCAAAGAAATCAATCCTACTCTGCTATTTGCTCAGAGGCACTTCCTGACACATCTCGTATGCATGCACTGAGACAATCTGGACATCCCCCGTCTCAATTCAGATGAACAAACCAACATGGATGCCTCTAAGTGACGACAAAGCTACTCTGGCAATCCAGTTCATGCAGAGTGGTAAAGCCCCTGGGCCTGAAAAAATCCCCTAGAGAATCCCCTAGACTGTGGCTCATACCGCCCTATAAGCCTTTCGTGCTGCGATTTATAAAATTCTCACTAAGGTCCTCGTGCTGTTTAGAGACAGTGATACCTAATATAATTAACTCTGACCAAACTGGATTTATCTTTCTATAATATGCGCCGGCTATTCTTTATTCTGCCTACTCAACTCTACAGCCAGAGGTTGTCATGTCTCTTGATGCTGAGAAGGCCTTTGACCGGGTTGAGTGGGAATATCTATTTACAATACTAGAGAGATTTGGGTTTGGCCCGTCATTCCTTTCCTAGATTAGGAGTTTGTACTTGTCCCCAGTGGCTTCTGTTTGCACCAACAATGTTACCTCCAGCTACTTCCCTCTCCACAGGGGGGCCAGGCAGGGTTGCTGTGCATCCCCTTTCCTATTTTATATGGCTATTGAGCCACTTGCTATCACCCTGTTGGTGGAGGAGAGGATTAAGGGAATATTAAGGGGCAACATAACTCACAAGATGTCCATATGCAGACAATCTTTTATATATCTCCAACCCTGTGAAGGCTATACCCTATCTCTTGGACATGCTAGAAGGTTTTGGGACATTCTCTGGTTATAAGTTAAACCTAACAAAGTGTGCTCCTCCCCATTAATCAGTTAGCAGAAGGAACTGGGCATGTCAATCTCCCATTTAAGGTGGGGCATCAGATCTTTACTTATTTGGGGATAAAGGTCACACTGATTTAAGGCGCTGTTTAAACATAACTACAAAACACTCCTGGAGCGCACAAAGCAGCATTTCATAAGGTGGTCACCTCTTCCTATTTCATTAGCAGGTTGCATTAAGTCTGTTAAGATGACTATACTACTTAGGTGTTTGTACTTATAGCAAATATTCCCATTTTTCTGCCAAAGTCAATGTTCAAACATCTGGACAGCTACATTTCCAACTTAATTTGGAATAAGTCAAATCCACAAATGAGAAATGTATATCTAGAGAGACCTAAGCCTGCAGGCTTAATACATCTAAATGTGTTTATTGGGTTTCTACATTTGAAAACAAGGATGGCCATCACGGAGTTAGTCAAGCCTTCCAACTTCTCCGGTCTCACTCCTGTGCTCCCCAATGCCCATGAACCTTGGAACCCATGTTTTGAACCCCATTGTTAAGAACTCCCTATTCCGAAGTCACTTTAGCCTTAAACAAGCAAGCGCCTTATCTCCATTAACATCTAATCATCTCTTCTCAGCGTCACAGATTGACATGGCATTCCAGTTCTGGCATAGGAACGGTCTGGTGTTTTTTTGTGACCTATTCATTGATAACTCATTCGATACGGAGGGTTGACCATAATATTTCCAATACCCACTTTTTTTATTTTATTTTTATTTATTTTTTAGAAACCTGCAAACTCACAGCTTTGCCAAAAATTGTTTCCCTTCATTTCCACTCAAGCCCACTAAGTGCCAGTTTAAGGTTTTGCACCGTCTCCATTACTCAAATGACAGAGTCAACATTTGGGTATATTTTTGCCAAAGTGTTTGAGATGCCATCATCTTTGAGAGTCCAGCGACTGTGGTACACATGTTTTCACCATGCCAATCTTTGAGTGGCCTCTGGGACCCTATTTTTTAGGCATTCTCAAATGTGTAATACAACTGTTAGCCCCAAGGTTAGGTACACTGTGCATGGGTCCCGACAAAAGTTCGATTTAACCTGGTCCCCATTAATACAATATGTGGAGAGTAGAGGTCGATCGATTATAATTTTAACGCTGATATCGATTATTGAAGGACCAAAAAAGTTGATACCGATTAATATATGTACAATAATGACAATTACAACAATACAGAATGAACACTTAACTTAATACATAAATAAAATCAATTTAGTCTCAAATAAACGTTCAATTTGGTTTAAATAATGCAAAACAGTGTTGGAGAAGAACGTAAAAGTGCAATATGTGCCATGTAAAAAAGCTAACGTTTAAGTTCCTTGCTCAGAACATAAGAAAGCTGGTGGTTCCTTTTAGCATGAGTCTCTAATATTCCCAGTTAAGTTTTAGGTTGTAGTTATTATTGGAATTTATAGGACTATTTCTCTCTATACCATTTGTATTTCATATACCTTTGACTCTTGTATGTTCTTATAGGCACTATAGTATTGCCAGCATAATCTCGGGAGTTGATAGGCTTGAAGTCATAAACAACGCTGTGCTTTAAGCATTGAGAAGAGCTGCTGGCAAACGCAGGAAAGTGCTGTTTGAATGAATGCTTACCACCGCTCAGTCAGACTGCGCTATTAAATCATAGACTTAATTATAATAAATACACAGAAATACGAGCCTTCGGTCATTAATATGGTCAAATCCGGAAACTATCATTTCGAAAAACAAAATGTTTATTATTTTAGTGAAATACGGAACCGTTCCGTATTTTAATCGAATGAGTGGCAACCCTAAGTCTAAATATTGCACAAGCTTCAATGTCATAATTATGTAAAATTTGGGCAAATTAATTACGGTCTTTGTTAGGAAGAAATTGTCTTCACAGTTCGCAATGAGCCAGACGGCCCAAACTGCTGCATATACACTGACTCTGTTTACACTGAAAGTGACACAATTTCCCTAGTTAATATTGCCTGCTAACATGAATTTCTTTAAACTAAATATGCAAGTTTAAAAATATATACTTGTGTATTTATTTTAAGAAAGGCATTGATGTTTATGGTTAGGTACATTGGTGCTACGATTGTGCTTTTTTCACAAATGCGCTTTTGTTAAATCATCACCCGTTTGGTGAAGTAGGCTGTGATTCGATGATAAATTAACAGGCACCGCATAGATTATATGCAACGCAGGACAAACTAGTTAAACTAGTAATATCGTCAACCATGTGCTGTTAACTAGTAATTATGCTAAGATTGATTGATTTTTATAAAGGCAAGTTTAATGCTAGCTAGCAACTTACCTTGGCTCCTTGCTGCACTTGCGTAACAGGTGATCAGCCTGTTTCCTCGTGGATTGCAATGGAATCTGCCATAACCGGCATCCAAAAATGCAGATGACCAATTGTTATAAACTTGAAAATCGGCCCTATATAATTGGACTCGAACCAGGATCTCTAGTGGCACAGCTAGCATGGCGCTGCAGTGCCTTGCGCCACTTGGGAGGCCCATCTGATGGTATTTCTGATTGGTTTAATGCATCATCACTAATGACCTGTGGCACTTCTCAAAGTAATGTTTTCACTTCAAAACAGCAAGCAAATGAAATCTAGTTTCACATCCATTGAGAATTACAATAGTTCCTCAATGTATTTGAGAAATTGTTCCAGCACTCTCCCTTTCGATAACCACTCAGCGTGTAAGGGAAAAAATGTCATGCTTTAATCCAGAGGAAATGTCATAAAATAGGCCTATCTGATTACTTCTTATCAGTGCTCGACTTGGACTGAAATAGGTTCCGGTCCTCATTTTGGGTGTTGGTACAGTTTATATTTACTTTTGAGCTAATATTCTATAATATCTGATGGCGCCGGATGGGAAGGCTCCAGTCTTATCGGCTCTTAACCTACCATTTTGTTTTCTCGCGTTTTTCGCAACTTGTTTTGTACATAATGTTGCAGCTACCATCTCTTATGACCGAAAAGAGCTTCTGGACATAAGAACTGTGATTGCTCACCTCAAACTGGACAAAGAGTTCTTCAGTGAGTCGGACGGGAGGGATATAATACAGACACCCGACCAGGCCCTGATCCCCGTTATTCGCTGGAGAAAGAAACGCGATTTCGCAGAAAGAGATCAGAGTGCCCATACCTTCCGTCCTGCTAGCTAACGTTCAATCGGTGGAAAATAAATGGGACGAACTGAAAGCACGTTTATCCTACCAACGGGACATTTAAAAACTGTAATATCTTATGTTTCACAGAGTCGTGGCTGAACGACAACATTAAGAACATAAAGCTGGCGGGTTATACACTGTATCGGCAGGATAGAACAGCAGCCTCTGGTAAGAAACGGGGCGGGGGCCTTTGCATTTATGTAAACAACAGCTGGTGCATGATATCTAAGGAAGTCTCAAGGTTTTGCTCACCTGAGGTAGAGTATCTCATGATAAGCTGTAGACCACACTATCTACCTAGAGAGTTTATCTGTATTTTTCAGAGCAGTCTACATACCACCAGAGACCGATGCTGGCACTAAAACCGCACTCAATGAGCTGTATACTGCAATACGCAAACAGAAAAACACTCATCCAGATGTGGCGCTCCTAGTGGCCAGGGACTTTAATACAGGGAAACTAAAATCAGTTTTACCAAATTTCTACCAGCATGTTAATCTTATTTTTTCAATAACAAAATAAAATAAATGTTTTAACTCGACCACCTTTACGCCACACAGAGACACATACAAAGCTCTCCATTTGGCAAATCTGACCATAATGCTTTCCTCCTGATTCCTGCTTACAAGCTCAAATTTAAGCAGGAAGCACCAGTGACTGTCTATAAAAAAAGTGCTCAGATGAAGCAGATGCTAAACTACAGGACTGTTTTGCTAGCACAGACTGGAATATGTTCCGGTATTCTTCCGATGGCATTGAGGAGTACACCACATCAGTCATTGGCTTCATCAATAAGTGCATCGAGGACGTCGTCCGCACAGTGACTGTATGTACATACCCCGACTAGAAGTCATGGATTACAGGCAACATTCGCACTGAGCTAAAGGGTAGAGCTGCCGCTTTCAAGGAGCAGAACTCAACCCGGAAGCTTATAAGAAATCCCGCTATGCCGTCTGACGAACCATCAAACAGGCAAAGCATCAACACATTACTAAGATTGAATTATACTTCACCGGCTCCGAAGCTCGTCCGATGTGGCATGGCCTGCAAACTATTACAGACTACAAAAGGGAAGCACAGCTGAGCTGCCCAGGGACACGAGCCTACCAGACAAGCTAAATAACTTCTATGCTTGCTTCAAGGCAAGTAACACTGAAACATGCATGATAGCATCAGCTGTTCCGGACGACTGTGATCACGCTCTCCGCAGCCGATGTGAGTAAGACCTTTAAAAACAGGTCAACATTCACAAGGCCGCAGGGCCAGACGGATTACCAGGACGTGTACTCCGGGCATGCACTGACCAACTGGCAAGTGTCTTCCCTGACATTTTCAACCTCTCCCTGTCTAATACCAACATGTTTCAAGCAGTGTGCCCAAGAACACTAAGGTAACATGCCTAAATGAGTACCGACCCGTAGCACTCATGTCTGTAGCCATAGAATTATTTGAAAGGCTGGTCATGGCGCACAACACCATTATCCCAGAAACCCTAGACCCACCCCAATTTGCATTACGCACCAACAGATGATGCAATCTCTATTGCACTCCACACTGCCCTTTCACATTGGGCAAAAGGAACACCTATGTGAGAATGCTGTTCATTGACTACAGCTCAGCGTTCAAGTGGCCTCAAAGCTGAGGACCCTGGAACTAAACACCTCCCTCTGCAACTGGATCCGGGCCTTCCTGACGGGCCACCCCCAGGTGGTAAGGGTAGGTAACAACACATCCGCAATGCTGATCCTCAACACGGGACCCCTCAGGGGTGCGTCCTCAGTCCACTCGACTGCACGGCCAGGCACAACTCCAACACAATCATTAAGTTTGCTGATGACAACAGTGGTAGGTCTGATCACCGACAACGATGAGACAGCCTATACAGAGTTCAGATACCTGACCGTGTGGTGCAAGGACAACAACCTCTCCCTCAATGGGATCAAGATTTATTTTTAAAAATCAGGATATTTTATACATGCAGGCTGCAATGTTTTTATTTAGGCTATTTTTACATATAGTTGGCATTGGCAATAGAAGTTACTTTAGGTTTGTATAATTTTCATTTAGATAGCATTTTAATTAACCAAATTAAACTGTTTCACGAAAATGTAAAATGTGCAAATGAAAACCATAACTGGCACATAGATCAGTAGAAATGGTAATATAAATTGGTATTCAACATGAGAAAGGTTGCCGACTCCTTTACCGGCAACTTCAGGAAAGTAATGGCAGAATCTGCAAAAGCCAGCAGGAGGAGAATAGTTGGGTCAGGTAAAGTTTTTTTCCCTTCTGGTCATCTAGATCTCTGACGCCCTCTTGAGGCATTGATCTTATTTCATCAAACCGAAAGCTTAAAGCATCATACAAGCTCAATGCTTATAGTTAATTTCATTAAAGCACATAGGGTGTGTCATATACATACACAGAAAAATACACATAAAAGAACAGATGATTTTCGGTTGACCAAGATTTTCTTTAGGTCGGGGACAGCTCTATGTGAGACCATTCATATTGGCATTGTGTCATTGTTCTGCCACATGGAAGTCAACTCAATTTGAAACCGGCCAGAGGGCAAAATCAGAGGACACTTTGAAATTTCCCCAATTTGCATATTCTATTACTATTTCCTAAGAACACAATGAATTGCTGCCATCTAGACTCAGGGGTAGACGTAACATAGTAAATGAAAATCTGGGACACTCAAATTAGTTTGATGTGTTATGTATTAAATTTGTGGATGTCCATCATCCATTTCTTATGATCGGTTACAGATTACCATTTGTATGATATCGTACAAATTGCAATTCATACAATATATTACAAATTTGCAATACATATAGGTTACAAATTCCAATTTGTTGCGGCTAACGTTAGCTAGGCGGCTAATGTTAGCTAGGCGGCTAATGTTAGCTAGGCATTCGGATTAGGGGTTAATGTTAGAGTTAACTAACATGCTAAGTAGTTGCAAAGTACCTAAAAAGTAGTATCAAAGTTTCTAACTAGCCAAAATGCTAAAGTTGTCTGGAATGAGATTCGAACAAGCAACCTTTGGGTTGCTAGACGTTGACGTTTTTGCCTTAATTAACCTTCTGTCTTATGTAACCATACCAAATGTAACACATGAGTGTCCCAGATTTTTTGTTTACTATGTTATGTCTAGTCCATGAGACCAGCCTGGAAATTGACACCAAATTTTGTAATATATGGGATGGTATTTTGTATTTCATCTGGATGGAATACAAGAGCAGGCCAACAGCCCTATTGTCCAAAATAGCACCAGACCTTGTAGAATAGAATACATGTTCTCTGTTCTGCATGTTTATTTGGTAATAGCTAATTAGACATTGTAGATCCAATCACAACCTTTCCCCTGCTGGATCCTTAAGTTAATTAAGACTGTGCAGAAGCAGCAGCCCAAGAAGACGGGCAGGAACTTCAGAAAGAGTCTGCTCAAGGCCAACAACATGAAGCCGCAGAATGAACTGCTATACTAGTTAAGCCTATACTATTTCAAACTTTGAAGGTGCAAGTCAATCTGCATCCAAGAGCCCAGGGGCACCGGGGCCTGTCCAAGTTTAATTAATCCTAACGGGAGAGAGAGAAAATAATCAGGGATGTGAAGACAAGACAGCAGGGCTGAATCTCTAATTTAATTAAAGCTTAAGAGGCAAGTTATTGTTGCAGCTTCTGTCCTGAGTGCTCATTTATATTCTCAGCAATCGTGTGATGGTGGAGACTCATGCACGCTGGAAATCTAGGCCTAACTAGCTACATGATCAAAGTTGATTGAGAAGAAATTAAATGCTCACAGAATATAGGCTAATCATTATCTGTTTGGCGACAGTGGTTGATCTTACTGGCAAAACCATCTGTCTTCATTGTTTTACCCTACAGCCTTTTGAAATACAGTACAATGTTTACATTATCTAGATTCTAGGCTATAGGCAGACACTCAGTTTACATTATCTTCAGTTAGGCCTACTTGTTTTCTTCTATATCCTGGGCATGCATAAACATTCCACACCCTGAATGTCACTGTGTTTTTACAAGATTCACATGACAGGATATGGAATTGACACATCATATATAGTAGCAAGAAAAAGTATGTGAACCCTTTGGAATTACCTGGATTTCTGCATAAATTGGTCATAAAATCGTCATCCAAGTAACAACAATAGACAAACACAGTCTGCTTAAACTAATAACAAACAACTATAAGTGTTCATATCTTTATTGAACACACTGTGTAAACATTCACCGTGCAAAGTATGTGAACCCTTAGATTTAATAACTAGTTGACGATCTTTTGGCAGCAATAACATCAACCAAACATTTTCTGTAGTTGGGGATCAGACCTGCTCAACAGTCAGGAGGAATTTTGGGCCATTCCGCTTTACAAATCTGTTTCAGTTCAGCAATATTCTAGGGATGTCTGGTGTGAACCGCTGACGAGGTCATGCCACAGCATCTCAAATCAGGTTGAGGTCAGAACTCTGACTTGGCCACTCCAGAAGGCGCATTTTCTTCTGTTGAAGCCATTCTGTTGTTGATTTACTTCTGTGTTTAGGGTCGTTGTCCTTGTTCTGTTGACCTTCAAATTCGTAGAGCCTCTTACATTCTCCTGCAAAATGTCTTGATAAACTTGAATTCATTTTTCTGTCGATGATAGCAAGCTGTCCAGGCCCTGTCCAAACCATGATGCTCCCTCCAACATAATTTATAGTTGGGATGAGGTTGATGTTGGTGTGCTGGGCCTTTTTTTCCCTCCACAGTGTTGCGTGTTCCTTCCAAACAACTCAACTTCAGATGAATCTGTCCACAGAATACATCCAGGTGCTCTTTTGCGAACTTCAGACATGCAGCAATGGTTTTTTTTGGACAGCAGTGGCTTCTTCCATGGTGTTCTCCCATAAGCACCATTCTTGTTTAGTGTTTTACGTATTGTAGACTCGTCAACAGAGATGTTAACATCTTCCAGAGATTTCTGTAAGTCTTTAGCTGACACTCTAGGATTCTTTTAACCTCATTGAGCACTATGCGGGGTGCTCTTGCAGTCATCTTTGCAGGATGGCCACTGCTAGGGAGAGTAGCAACAGTGCTGAAACTTCTCCATTTGTCTTACCATGGACTGACTTCTAGAGATACGTTTAACCCTTTTCAGCTTTATGCATGTCAACAATTCTTCATCTTAGGTCTGAGATCTATTTTGTTCGAGGCATGGTTCACATCAGGCAATGCTTCTTGTGAATGGCAAACTCAAATTTGGGGTTTTAGGGCAATGTAGCTCTAACCAACATCTATCTCGTGTCATTGATTGGACTCCAGGTTAGCTGACTCCAATTAGCTTTTGGAGAAGTCATTAGCCTAGGGGTTTACATACTTTTCCCAACCTACACTGAATGTTTAAATTTTGTATTCAATAGACAAAAAAGATACAATAATGTGTGTTTTATTAGTTTTAGCACACTGCGTTTACCTATTGTTGTGACTTAGATGAAGATTAGATCAAATTTTATGACCAATTCATGCAGAAATCCAGGTAATTCCAAAAGGGTTCACATACTTTTTCTTGCCACTGTAAGGTACGTGCTATATGGATCCCTGGGTCATCCCTACCCTGCTGAAATTTTCAAAAAAATGTAAGGGTTAGATAAGGGTTGTAATTATAGTTAGTGTAGGGATGTCCCAAGGGTCCCAAATAGCAATGGCCCATCATATATGAAATAGTTTTCTGCTGATCTGTCCTTGAACTGTGATGGTATAGGAGGCTACCTTGATTTTGGATAGTAATTAAATGTTAGCTCTTCTTCAAGAGGGTCATGATCATTTTAAACCTCATGCTTCCCGTGTATGTGCTCTGCAAGCAGGTAAGCAATGTGTAGAATCATTGAAAGCAGTGTGTCCTGGCATGGCTAATGTTCGGCGTGTTCAGTTGCTTGTCATGTGCGGCAGGTAGCTAAGTGGTTATTAAGAGCGTTGAGCCAGTAACCGAAAAGTAGCTGGTTCAAATCCCCAACCGACTAGGTGAAAAATCTGCCGATGTACCCTTGAGCAAGGTACTTAACCCTAATTGCTCCTGTAAGTCGCTCTGGATACGAGCGTCTGCTGAATGACTAAATTGTAAATATTTACCACGTGTAGACGAAACATGCTCTAGCATCTGTGCCCTGGTTGAGTTATAACATTTGAAGAAAAAAAATATTTAAATCTTGGCACAGCTGCAGACCCACACAAATCATACAATGGATCCATTCCTCCAAGGACAGTTTATACCTCACTGGCCTCAAGTGTCTCACTTTTTCCACACACAAAAGCCAAAGCTCTCAATGACCATGTTAAAACAAACCACAAGGAAACCACACAGGGGGCTTTGGTATCTCATTCTGGATGGCTAAAGGAGGCAAAAGTTGCCTTGGAAATTAATACCTCCCCTGTTTTAAAGCCCAACTATGCTGCTAAACATCCACTTAGACTACAATTTGGAATAGTTGATTACCTGCCTGAGGAACATTTATCTGTGATATGTCTTTCATGCTTGTGAACAAAAACATTTTTAAAAGACAATGCAAGTCATTTATATCTATACACCTATGATCATCAACTAGATTCAGCAACAGGACGATTTTTTCTTGAGCGGAATAAACTTGTAGACTGCAAATTGACCACAAGAAGCAAAATGGTATAATATTGGACAAAAATATAATTTCAAGCCTTGCTTACATTTGTATACAATCACATGTCTCTTATGTGTGGGAATACTTGGGAACACATTGCCAAAATTAAAATAACTTGAAGCTGACTTCCTGGTGTTTTTAGTCTTATGTCCAACAAAAATTCTAAACAAGTTTTTTTGGTTGTTGTTGAAAACGTGGGGGCCAAATAATACCACCCGTCAGTTGGGGACCCGTACTCTACACCTTTATCATGTTAAGAAAATCAATATCATGTGATATGTTTATCATTGCAGGATTCATTCTTTATAAACAATAAAAGATCCTATATTTCACTGCACTGGTGTCACTTCTCTCTGGAGATGGATCCAGCTGCACCCCTTTCTGTTGCCTGGGAAACGAATGTAAGGAGTGGTTGATGAAAGGTGTCCTCCACTAAATACACCTTGGTGATTTCTAATGAGCCATGGATAGCCACTGATTCCTGGCATAATGCTAACGGGAAATGCCTCTCTTCGCTATCAGCCACTAGACCAAACTGTATTTACAGTCACGTTGATTGCAATGACTGAATATTAATGTCATTGGCAGAATTAGCCATGTAGTTGGCAAAAAGATCGAGAAATCACTGCCACGGGCGCGCCGAGTAAAGACAGATTTATCGAGTCAAATCACCTACCTTTATGCCCTCGCAGCGCCTACTCTCGTTAAACTAGCGATCCAGCAAAAGTTTATGCGTGAAAGCTGTTTGGCATCTTATTTCATCCTCACCTTGACCTGACATGCATCAGGTGTGAAGTCAGAAGCTCCCCGAGACACGAAACCTGTCAAACAGACCCAGAAATAGATTGTGTGGCGTACGATAGAAGAGTCCTTGCCTCCGATAAATTGAGAAAATGCAAAGGCCTATATTCCTACAGCAGTTTCACTAATGCACAGTCCAGTACTCGTTTTTACTGAGCTACTAATCACGAGCAGCTACGTAACTGTAAAATCCTGGAAATGTGCAAATCTCGGAGAATATATGTGCCTCATGCTCAAGCACATCTAAAGAGTTTCACAGTGCTCTTTTTATACTGTATGGCAGTCGCCCTCTGGTGGAGAGAAGCGGTATTTTCCTGATAGAAACCATATGGCAGGGAGCAAAAAAAGAATACAAATACATTTTAAATAATTTTCGTTGTTGGACATAAACGACTGTAAAAATCACCGGGTAATCAGTTCAAAGTGATATTAAGTTAGGAAATCTGTTCTCAAGTATTCCCACGCATAAATAGAGAGGCATATGTGAGCGTATCCCATTGTAATCAAGGTTTGAAATGATTCTGTTTTTTGCCAAACTATATCCGTTTGGTATTCTTGCGGTCAATTTGCAGTGTACGAATGATGTATAACTATGTTACAGAACCCGAACATTCACCCAAGGAAAAATCTGCCCACTGCTGAATTTAAAGTGGGTGCCATAGCGGGTAATCTTGCCTGTGGACCAGATGGTGAATTTCTAAATACACCGTTTGGAACATGACAGTGTTTGATTCTGGAAATTGTCCTTTACAAGCCGGAATGTTGCATACAATTATATTTTAACTTACTCTGCCGATTGTCTGTAGTTTTGGTCCTTCAGCTGGTCGAAAGTTGAGAGAAAATATCCACAGGAAAGTATTGTTTACTCGACCTTTAAGAGCGCCAGTACTGAAGTTGAAATTTCTATCACCTGGCACATGCGCAAAATCATGTAAAAACCTGCAAGACATCGTATACTATGAATAGCTCATGTGCAAGAGCAAAACACATATTGATTGCCACACACACATAGGCTGTGTTTAGACAGGCTGAACAATTCTGATATTTTTTCCACAAATTGGTATTTTGACCAATACCACTTTATCTTTTCTGGGGGCTGATCTGATTGGTCAAAAGGCCAATCAGATCAGTGAAAAACAATGAAAAACTAAAAGGTCAGAATTGGGCTGGCTGTCTAAAAGCAGCATGTGTGTGGACCTAGGTTTTGAAGTTGGTTTAATAATAATTTCCTGTGTATATTTTCTCTCAAATTTCAACCAGCTGAGGGACCAACTGGCTGAGTAAGAGTAATCATATTTTTATTCTACGTTCCTGACAGACCAGGGACATTTAGGATTTTTCTATGTATATGATATTGTCTACATAATTTGAAGACTGGGGGTAATCAACTCAATGACATTGAATCCACTAAGGTATAGAGCCCTTTCTGTGTTTACAAACATTTCCAAACCAGGGCGATGCACGCAAGTTGGTGGCAGAACAACTGGGAGTTCTTGTAGAACGCCAGCAAAAAAAAGCCTATAATTACATGTTGTTTATGACTGCATTTCACACTACTTTTGGATTATAATTGTATTTTAAGGCTCGTATGAATGTCTTACTCAATAAAATGTTCGTCATCGCAAATCGACTGCATACATCAACCAGTAAAATGGATCTTTGGCTAGCTTTTGCTATAGCCTTTATCAACGAGCGTTAGCATTCTAGCTAACAACCGCTGCATCCAAAATAGTTATTTTGCAAACACAACCAAATATAATCTTAGCGACTGTTCAAACAAGAATCCAAACATAATTGTAAGTATATGAGAACCACAAAAAAACATTAGAAGTAATAAAAACATACTAGATTTATGTTGAATGGACGCAGATGGCAATGGCTTTCTTACTGCAACAAAGAGTCGTGTGCATAACGGCAGTGTGCCATGTACTGGAAAAGGTTCAATATGGTTGAGTCCCCGTCGTGGCGACAATACAACATTAGTTGTCGTACGCCATAAACTCTTAAAGAATGATGTTGAAACCACATGGCTGCTTTTTGAATATTGTTTTGATTTCCTTCATCCCTGAACAACTTTTGTTTAATAATCTTGATTTCTGTCCAATTTCTAAAAAGGTCATTGATCCAGGGTTTTACCAAATATTTTTTTAGAACTAAACAGGGACCACCGCCTGTTTCCAATGGGACAAAATGAATCATAGTCGGCAGAGCCAAGCATGAGTTAGCGAGATCCTATTGGCGCGTTCTAGAATATATTTACGTTAGGCAACGCATACTCTGAAGTACGCCTGTGCAAAATAACTCAATTTGCCCTTGCACTCCTAGACACTGCGATTTGTAGAAACTTTGGCAAAGGGTAAAGTCTACGAAACTTGCCTACTATGTTAGTAACATATTCTAGTTTTTGAAAGAACTGTATTGACATTAAATGTTTCATAGATTAAAAAATAAATAACATCTTCTCCCAATGCCGGCCACTGGGCTTCCTCTCATCACCATATTTGGTGGTGGGTACAAACGCCAAGCGGATGCATCAGATGTATGCATCTGGTTAAACATCTGGTTTTAGTGTGGGCCTCGTCGCATATGAAAACGCAGCGATATATTACGGTTGGCCGGCTGGTGGAGCTCCGTTTTTTGTGTTCAAAGTTCGCAGCAAAACAACAACAAAGCAGGAAACAATGCGATAGCTTAGCTAACTTAGTTTAGTAGTTAAATAATCAATTGTTCCTACCTCAACTAATTTGACGAAATGACAACTGCGTTATCTAAACAAAGTTTGTTGTTCATGACATTTAGTCTTGCTTTGACCAGGTTTTCATACTGCTCAGTTGCAACTGCTAACGTCAATTCAAACATACCTGCGATTGCAAATCATTTTGGAACGAAAGGCAGATATGAGGAGGTTAACCGTTATCTCATTAATGACATTCTCTCGGTAAACAAATCCATTTTAAAACCAGTATGTACCAATAGCACGGCTATTCATGTGACCGCTATTATTCGACATGGTACACGATATCCATCGACCAAAAATATAAAAATTATGCAACGGCTTTACGACCTTGTTCTAAACGAGGCAATGAATACTGATAAATGGCTGAAGGATATCAAAACCAAGTGGGAAATGTGGTACACTGACGACATGGATGGCAAGCTTGTGGAGAAGGGCCGAGATGACCATAGGCATCTGGCTGTCAGGTTGGCAACACTGTTTCCATCTCTGATATCCGAGGAAAACCTCAGAGCCCACCGTATCCGTTTCATCACTAGCTCTAAACACAGATGCGTGGACAGCATTGTAGCATTTCAAGAGGGCCTACTCAACCTTTGGAAAGTGACAGGGGAGTTTGTTTGTACAGCAAGGCTAGCTAGTTTTGTCGTTTTGCTATTCCTTGAATGATATTCACTCTCACACTGATTACTATTGTTACAGCTGAGGGGGATTTGTTGGGGGTGAGATCTGAGACAATGTACAATGTTTGGACTTATTGTATTCTGTTTTTGTCTTGTTGCAGAAGTTGGACCCAGCCACAAAATCAACGATGAGTTGATGAGGTTCTTTGACCAGTGTCAGAAATTTGTTGAGGACGTAGAGAACAACCAAACTGCCCTGGAAGAGGTCCACCTCTTCAAGGCCTCAGCAGAGATGAAAAGAGTGCAGATGAAGATGGCTGACCAGCTGCAAGTGCCATACAATCGCATCACACCAGGTTGTTTGGTTCCAAATCTTTGCCACTTTGTGTAGTGGAGGGAGTTAATCATGTTACAGCTGAAACTTACTATCCTATTGTGCCAGTTACATTTGTTCACTAATCCTCCTTTTTTTTGTCACCAGATCTGCATTCTTCCTGTGCTCATATGAGTTTGCCATCAAATCTTTGAACTCTGCCTGGTGCAACCTGTTTGATGAGACTGACGCCCAAGTATGTACACAACATCATGGGAGCGCTATTGCCTCTGCCACAAACAATGAAGAACCCAGTTCTGCCATAAAGATCAAATGTTCATTAATGCAATCACCTGTGCCTTTTCAGGTGCTGGAGTACAAAAATGACCTGAAACAGTACTGGAAGAGGGGCTATGGTCATGATATCAACCGCAAGTCCAGTTGCAATCTCTTTCATGACCTGTTCAATCGTCTTGATCAGGCTGCTCGTGAGATCAGGTGAGTTGGTTGTAAAGTTAAACCACAGTCCACATTAATTTTATTGTCCACCATAATCATGTAACTTGGACAAGTTCTTACAGTTCCTTCAGAAAGTATTGACACCCCTTGACTTTTTCCACATTGTGTTGTTACAAAGTGGGATTAAAATGGATTTCATTGTCAATGATCTACACAAAGTACTCTGTCAAAATGGAAGAAAAATTCTAACGTTTGTATATCTAGATCATGGTTACATAAGTATTCAACCCCCTCAGTCAATACATGTTAGAATCACCTTTGCCAGCGATTACAGCGGTGTGTATTTCTGGATAAGTCTAAGAGATTTGCTCACTTGGATTGCACAAAATGTGCACATTCTAACTTTAAAAAATTCTTCAAGCTCTCAAGTTGGTTGTTGATCATTGCCACAGTCTTGCCATAGATTTTTAAAGCCAATTTTAAGTAAAAACTGTAACTTGGCCACACAGGAACATTCAATGTTGTCTTAGTAAGCAACTCCAGTGTACAGTCGTGGCCAAAAGTTTTGAGAATGGCACAAATATTAATTTTCACAAAGTTTGCTGCTTCAGTGTCTTTAGATATTTTTGTCAGATGTTACTATGGAATACTGAAGTATAATTACAAGCATTTCACACGTGTCAAAGGCTTTTATTAACAATTACATGAAGTTGATGCGAAGAGTCAATATTTGCAGTGTTGACCCTTCTTTTTCAAGACCTCTGCAATCCGCCCTGGCATGCTGTCAATTAACTTCCGGGCCACATCCTGACTGATGGCAGCCCATTCTTTCATAATCAATGCTTGGATTTTGTCCGAATTTGTGGGGTTTTGTTTGTCCACCTGCCTCTTGGGGATTGACCACAAATTCTCATTGGGATTAAGGTCTGGGGAGTTTCCTGGCCATGGACCCAAAATACCGATGTTTTGTTCCCTGAGCCACTTAGTTATCACTTTTGCCTTATGGCAAGATGCTCCATCATGCTGGAAAAGGCATTGTTCGTCACCAAACTGTTCCTGGATGGTTGGGAGAAGTTGCTCTCAGAGGATGTGTTGGTACCATTCTTTATTCATGGCTGTGTTCTTAGGCAAAATTGTGAGTGAGCCCACTTGGCTGAGAAGCAACCCCACACATGAATGGTCTCAGGATGCTTTACTGTTTGCATGACACAGGACTGATGGTAGCACTCACCTTGTCTTCTCCGGACAAGCTTTTTTCCGGATACCCCAAACAATCGGAAGGGGGATTAATCAGAGAACATGACTTTACCTCAGTCCTCAGCAGTCCAATCCCTGTTCCTTTTGCAGAATATCAGTCTGTTCCTAATGTTTTTCCTGGAGAGAAGTGGCTTCTTTGCTGCCCTTGACATCAGGCCATCCTCCAAAAGTCTT
Organism: Salvelinus fontinalis; assembly: GCF_029448725.1. NCBI lineage: Eukaryota > Metazoa > Chordata > Actinopteri > Salmoniformes > Salmonidae > Salvelinus > Salvelinus fontinalis. The sequence continues at coordinate 18,455,259 of NC_074665.1, forward strand.
TGCCTCACTGTGCGTGCAGATGCACTCACACCTGCCTGCTGCCATTACTGAGCAAGCTCTACTGGTGGTGCCCTGATCCCGCAGCTGAATCAACTTTAGGAGACGGTCCTGTCTCTTGCTGGACTGTCTTGGTCACCCTGAAGCCTTCTTCACAACTATTGAACCGCTCTCCTTGAAGTTCTTAATCATCCGATAAATGGTTGTTTTAGGTGCAATCTTACTGGAAGCAATATCCTTGCCTGTGAAGCCCTTTTTGTGCAAAGCAATGATGACAGCACATGTTTCCTTGCAGGTAACCATGATTGACAGAGGAAGAACAATGATTCGAAGCACCACCCTCCTTTTGAAGCTTCCATTCTGTTATTTGAACTCAATCAGCATGACAGAGTGATCTCCAGCCTTGTCCTCATCAACACTCACACCTGTGTTAACGAGAGAATCACTGACATGTCAGCTGGTCCCTTTGTGGCAGGGCTGAAATGCAGTGGAAATGTTTTTGAGATTCAGTTCATTTGCATGGCAAAGAGGGACTTTGCAATTCATCTGATCACTCTTCATAACATTCTGGAGTATATGCAAATGGCCATCATACAAACTGAGGCAGCAGACTTTATGAAAATTCATATTTGTGTCATTCTCAACTTTTGGCCACGACTGTATATTTGGCCTTGTTTTAGGTTATTGTTTTGCTGAAAGTTTAATTTGTTTTCCTGTTTCTGTTGGAAAGCAGACAACCAGGTTTTCTCTAGGATTTTGCCTGTGCTTAGCTCTATTCCATTTCTTTTTATCCCCAAAAAACTCATTAGTCCTTGCCGATGACAAGAATACCTATAACATGATGCAGCCACCACCATGCTTTAAAATATGAAGTGGTACTCCGTGACATTATTGTGTTGGAATTCCACTTTTACGTTGTGGGGTATTGCGTGTAGATCAGTGACACAATCTCAATTGAATCCATTTTAAATTCAATCTGTAACACAACGTGCAAACCCGGACAACACTGGGCCAATTGTGCGGCAATCGAGACCGGATGTGATTCAGCCTGGATTCGAACCAGGAACTGTAGTGTCACCTCTTGCACTGAGACGCAGTGCCTTAGACCACTGCACTACTCGGGAGCCCGTGTGGCTGGTTATTATCATGATTTTTGAACTGTGTATTGTCACACTTTTTTTTGTTCAGGTTTGGGCATGTATCTGAGGCTGTGAGCATCCAGGTGGGTCATGCCGAGACCCTCCTGCCCCTGTTGGCCCTCATGGGCTTCTTCAGAGACGAGACGGCCCTGACTGCTGACAACTTTGACGTGCAAAATGGCCGCACCTTCCGTACCAGCCGCATTGTGCCTTACGCAGCCAACCTGCTCTTTGTGCTGTATGACTGCAGCGAAGGACTCCGGCTACAGTTCCTCCTCAACGAGACACCTCAGAACTTCCCTGACATAATGCACCAGGCTCCACTCTACGATACGGTCAGAGAGACCTACAGAGAGCTGCTGCAAGGCTGCAATTTTGAAAAGGAGTGCGAGCTGTCCAGACCCAACTCTGAGTTGTGAGCTTGGGGCGTGTGAACGTAAAGGGCTCTCTCTACAGGGGTTGGAGGATTCAAATGTCTGTGTCATGCAAGAGAGGGGTTTTAACGGTTTTGGCCAAAGCAGTTCCTTTGTTAATGGTCTAGCCTTTTTTAAGTATTCAAGTCAGGTTTTACAGATATACACGTTTCACAGATGGCGTTTACAGGTACACCCTTTTTTTAGGTGTCACTTTTTTTTCTTGGCCTTTTATTTAACTAGGCAAGTCGGTTAAGAACATTCTTATTTTCAATGACGGCCTAGGAACAGTGGGTTAACTGCCTTGTTCAGGGGCAGAACGACAGATTTTTACCTTGTCAGCTCGGGGATTCGATCTTCCAACCTTTTAGTTACTAGTCCAACGCTTGCAACCTTTCGGTTACTAGTCCAACGCTCTAACCACTAGGCTACCTGACTTTAGCATATGAATTATGATTGCATTCTTTTCCAGGGTCAGAATCCAGGGTGTTCATTGAGCACTCTAAAAGAGGCGTGGGAGCTTTATATTTATGTAATTTCACAATTTTGTATTGATTTATATTATAACATATTTTTCAGGTGCCTTTGTTGGCATACAGTATGCATTTTCCAAAAGCAGAAAGAAACACTTTATAGAATTATGTCTGCCACTGGATACAGTGAGCTATTCAAGTATTAGGACGTTGACATTTTTGTTATTTTTGGCTCTGTTCTCCAGCATTTTGGATTTTAACTCATACAATGATTGAGGTTAAAGTGCAGACTGTCAGCTTTAATTTGACAGTATTTTCATCCATATCAGGTGAAGTGTTTAGAAATTACAGCACCTTTTTTGGGGGGGGGAACACCATTTGGGATTTGAAGTGATTCAATGACTGAGGTTAGTGTGGACTGTCAGATTTTAATTAGGGTATTTTCATCCATATCAGGTTAACCATTTTAGAAATTGTTCATAAACACTTCTACAAATGCTAACCTTCCCAGTTTTATTGTAATGGTGAGGTTATCATGTCTTGGGTATGATATTTATGCTTCTGTCTCACTCATAATTTTTCAGGACTATCCATTGTCATGGTAGCATCCACATTAATGTGGAAGTGTTTACAAACATCTTATTCTTATTTACAATAAAAGTGTCTCCAAATTGACACAATACATAATTTACCATTAATTTCTATTGGGCACAAAATAATCTGAAACACAACCAAAAAGCAAATGCATTCAACAGGTTTGTAGTCACAAGCCTGATGTAATCATTGCACAAGCATTTTGCTACACTTGCAATAACATCTGCTAACCATGTGTATGTGACCAATAAAATTTGATTTGATCATTGCATGCTTGGAATATGAGACCAAATACTAAACCTTTGACTACTTTAATACACATAAGTGAATTTGTGCCAATACTTTTGGTCTCCTAAAATGGGACTAAGTTAAAAAAAAAAAGTGCTGTAATTTCTAAATGGTCATTTCTAAAAAAAAAAAAAAAATGACAGTCTCCACTTTAACCTCATAGTCATTGTATCAAAACATGTCACTAACCAGGTTTCCATCCAACCTTTTTTTTTTTAAGTACAGCACATGTCGGATAAAACATGTAATGACAGGCCTAATGGAAACAACATTTTTAGGTAAACTTAACAAATGTCGACCAAACAAAATACCCTAGACAAGGTGGGATATTTTTGTCCCGGTAAGATTATTTATACGAGAAAAGTCGGTGGAAACGATTTTATGCGCAAATATTGATATAACCATATCGAAGTTAACTTGGGAGTCACGCGACAACGTTGTGTGGTCCTCCCACTATGACTTCGGTAAAGCATGCAGTTTATTAGGTTACAGATGAACACTTTATGGACTTCACAGGGTGATGAAAATGCAAGGCGATGAGCTTGATGCGCCTTTCAAATAAATATCGAGGGTCTTATTCTGGTGACATGATAATCTATGCTCTACTGTTTGACAAATACGAAATGATCTATTTTGTTAATTATAGTGCGTTCGAGCCAACACCGTGCAGCACGTGCCAATACTGGCTACACTCGCTAATAACTCATTGTTTTGGTAAGAACGACCCGTAGAGTTGAAAATGTGACGGAAACCCATTTTAACGTTGTTTTTTTTTATTTGGTACGTGGCAATTTAACAGCAATTTTGTTTTATGTGCACTACGTCATCACGCACAGCCATTTATCTGCAACAAGTCAATTTGATAAACACATCTGGAGGGAAAAGGCGCTTATTTGTTTTTATGTGGATTTTAGAATATTCTCATAAATCTGTCTCAATTGGATGGAAACCTTGCTACTGTCCCAATACTGTTGAAGCTCACTGTATATGCGTTGTGTTTCCTTGCTGAAAATGACCCTTTGCAATGTTATTATATATATTTTTTTGCTCAATAATATGAGTAGTTTGTGATTTTATATTTGTACTCATTTTTTGAAAAATTAATTCCAAAATGTGCCTTTTTTGTTTCAAACATTAATGGGACTGCTTTGTGAACAACTTTACTTGATTATTTTCTACATTGTCATATAATTTGCGTTGAAATATTTCAGATTAAAGTAAATGCCTTGAGTTTGTTTTCTTTTGACATTTTATTCTGTATCAAATACAAATTTATCAACCCATTTCAAAATCAGTAAATTCTCAAATAACGTTAAAATGTTCCATGACAAACAGTGATTATTTGTAAATTAAAATATGCTTTTTTAATGATTATCTTCAAATATCATAAATCTTCAAATGCCATTAATGCTTTCTCCGATTTCATGGTTTTGCACTTCTTTAGCTCAACCCAGTGTAATGTCGTGGCTCTGACGTTCTGTGAAATTGAGTGGGCACGAAAAAGGCAGGGCTATGAATATGCTACGTGTCGGATTAGAAATCTTCATTGGACGTCTCCCGTCAGATTTATTTCCGATAAATCACATAAACTCGTTTTTTTAGAAGGGAATATAGCTTAATCGTTACCAACATATAAATTATTAGGTCACCAAACTAAAACGTTTCAGAAGAAGTGGCGATGTCTGGGATAAAAAAACAAAGAACGGTAGGCTATGTCATTATGTTTGACTTTTGGTATGTTACGTTACTTATTTCATTCGGATCTGTGGGTGGTGGGCAGACAGTATATCAAATTGGATAACTTTTTTTCTATCTAAACATGTAGGGCACCGAAAGAGATGCATTGGAGCAGAGTCGAAAGTTATTCTATAGCTAGCATTATTTCTAAACTGAAAGTTCTGTAGGAATGTTCTATGTTAAACACAATTACCTTATCTCCCCTTTTTCACCAGTTGTGTATAGAAAAATATAGCATAGAAGAATCATTCTTACCTGTTTTTAGTTAGTGGTCTACACAAGAAAGTGACCCAGTCAGTTTCAGCCACAAATCAGCGTTGGGGGTTCAGTAGACCTGTGGATTGACTGACCACTTCTCGGGAAATCACTGCAATGCAAAACTGATTCTTGGCCAATCAATTACTTTTCTAGTTATAACAATAGGTAGATTATACGGCCACATTATATAATATTCCACCGATGTTCTTTACAGTATTTGCATTTTATAGCCCTATAGATATTTTATAATAACATGTCGTTTATTGAATAGAATGTATTATAAGTCTTACTATATGATAGTGTATGATGTGCTTCACAATTTCAAATAGCTGAGATGTTATTAAGGCTTGTGACATATTTAGTGATGGTATCTAGGCTATACATTTGGATCTGTCTTATGGCCTCTCTAAACAGTGAACCAAGTTGTTCCAGTTGGACTGGTTTTAATTAAGTTTATCCATGTCCCTAACAACAAGGGCTCATTGAGGAGTTAGGTCTGCTGGAGCGAGGCTACAGTAACAGTGAGCCACTATGAGAGTCACTAATGAATGAAGCTCAGATCTCACGTGTCTGGGCAGGCCTGGGAGAGGCACAGCCTGGCCTTTGAGGGGTTCCAACCAGCGAGCATTGGGCCTGATTGCCACACTGCAGGACTGTATGAATGAATAGGACTGTTTGTTTCCCCCTGTCCCTCTGCAGCCCCCACCAACCTGGTCCGCCTACACACCACACAGTATGGGAAGCCACAAAGATGCAATTAGGCAGGCTGGACAAGGACTTATTAGAAGAGGCTAGAGTGACATGAGTATACCTTGTTGTATCTAGATGATCTGTACAATTAAAGCTTCCCTGGGTTAGGGTTTATCTTTCTAATATCTGTATGTGCCTGATCAGTAGTCAAATCCCTTTTACACAGGGCTCTTCAATGTCAGTCCTGGAGGGCCAAAACACTTCTGGTTTTCATCCTCTCCTTCTAATCAGGGACTGATTCAGACCCGGGACACCAGGTAAGTGCAATTAACTACCAGGTAGAAACCAAAACCAGAAGTGTTTCGACTCTCCAGGACGGGAATTGAACTGCTCTGCGGTTTTACTTCTAATGATGACCCGATGAGCTGTAAACTGAGAGGAATGGCTTTCAGACGGATTGTTCTGCTTGGCATTCAAACAAATGGGAAAGTATACATGTCTTGCAGAGGACTCCAGTCACTCATTATCAAGCTATCACTACAAATTACAGCACAGTTCAGTGTTTCTCAGCTGACTAAAATACTGTGATCAGTTGCAAACCCCTAAGGCAACTGTCCTGTGCTAATAGCTCAATTAGGAATGTGCAGATGTGCAATCGTGCAATCTCTCTGTGGTTCCAGGACCTTCAGAGGGCCACTAATGTCGTGTACCAGGCTCACCATGTGAGCCGGTCCAAACGAGGCCAAGTGGTGGGCACCAGAGAGGGCTTCAGAGGTTGCACTGTCTGGCTCACTGGTAAGCAAATGCCCTCTTTATCTCTCCAATACTAGACCACAGAGTTTCACATAAGTTATGTTGGATAATGGATGTATTGCAAACTGTCACTGTGGACTAAAGGTTTGTCAGGTGCCGGAAAGACAACCGTCGGCTTTGCCCTGGAGGAGTACTTGGTGTCCCATGGTATTCCCTGCTACTCCCTGGATGGGGATAACATCAGACAGGGGCTGAACAGGAACCTTGGCTTCACCTCTGTGGACAGGGAGGAGAACATCAGGCGCATCGCTGAGGTGGCCAAGCTGTTTGCAGATGCAGGATTGGTCTGCATCACCAGCTTCATTTCTCCATTCACTAAGGTGAGTGATATAAAATAATCAATTGGAAAATTGTCAAAGGAGCATCTCTAAGTCATCCATTGTGATTGATCCGAGCTCTGGCCTGTATAGCTGCTATACTGTGTCTGACGTCATTCACTTCCTTTGGTATTTGGTTTTGAGAACCTCTTTTTTGTTATGGAATTAAAATCAAGATGGCAAACATGTTGATTTTTGCTACCCAGTCTCTTTCTCCTGTGCATAGGACCGGCAAGAAGCCAAAAAGATCCATGTACAATCTGGACTGCCGTTCTTCGAGGTGTTCGTCGATGCTCCCCTGGAGGTGTGTGAGAGCAGGGATGTCAAAGGCCTCTACAAGAAGGCCCGTGCTGGAGAGATTAAAGGTACTGATCAGACTGACTCTGCCCTCCAGTGTTGCAGTTCTGTTACAGTACATTACACACAGCTACATTTACAAGTATAGATCACATGGCTTCAAAGTCTACTACTTAACATGCTGTTAAACAAGCAAAAAGAGTGGGGTTATATAATGTACAGCCAAAGCACTATATTGACTCCGCACTAAAGTAGTGTAAATGATTGACAAAGTCCTTAACGGGTTTCCTGACCCCATCCCCTTAGGCTTTACGGGCATTGATTCGCCTTTTGAGAAGCCTGAGTCACCTGATCTTGTGCTGAAGACTGGACAGATCTCAGCGAATGAGTGCATCCAGCAGGTGGTCGAGCTGCTTAAGGAACAGGTGAGTCTATCTATGGTCCCTGAGACCTCGCTGGGCCTCGCCTGTCTGTGGTGTATTCCTCATTGTATCTCTACCGTGAGGAAAATGTCCTAGTCATTGGAAATTGACTTGTTAATGTACTATCACATTGATCCTTTTGTTTTGTAGAACATTGTGCCCACTGGTGTGACAGAGGAAGTGACTGAGCTCTTTGTGCCAGAGAACAAGCTGGACTTGGCACTGAGCGACGCCAAGACACTGCCTACCGTCAGCATCACCAAGGTAACAAATCCTTCTTCTATGCACACTTTGGGGTTTGACACACACAATCTGACCCTTCATGTTGAGTGGTAACACCTGATGGGACCACACCCTACTGACGTTTTGTTCTGTATTTCCTGTAGCTGGACCTCCAGTGGGTGCAGGTGCTGGCAGAGGGCTGGGCCAGCCCCCTCAAGGGCTTCATGAGGGAGAGGGAGTTCCTGCAGGTTCTGCACTTCAACACTCTTCTGGATGGTAATACTGGTATTTTATAACTTCATAGATGACACAGTTTAATGTAGCATATGCTCATATCAATTGAATGGATTGTTCTTAATAGGGCCCATGTTCGTCTGTAATATCATGTTCTATTGACATGTTATGCACATGTAACAACACCTACTTCTACCTCACATAAAGTCAATAGCGCTCACAATGAGCCAACAGAGGTCTGTTGACTTTTCTGTCAGTGACATAGAATGACATGTGGTTGGCAGGTGGAAACATCAACCTCTCTGTGCCGATCGTCCTGCCCGTTTCCAAAGAGAGCAAAGAGAAGCTGGACGGCTGCGCAGCGTTCGCACTTGAGTTCAAAGGTTGCAGAGTGGCAATTCTCCGCAACCCTGAGTTTTATGAACATCGGAAGGAAGAGCGTTGTGCCAGGCAGTGGGGAACCACATGTCCTCAGCATCCTTACATCAAGGTTAGAATTGCCTTTTAGAACTGTCCCTGTTAATATCATGAACATACTTGAATGAAAAATCAGAAATGTTAAAAATAAAGATAAAATCTCACAGATGGTTATGGAGGGTGGTGATTGGCTGGTTGGTGGAGATTTGGAGGTGCTAGAGCAAATCAAATGGAACGATGGTCTGGACCAATACCGCTTCACTCCAAGAGAACTGAAACAAAAGTTCAAGGAAATGAAAGCAGGTGAATAGCTTATTATATTCTGTTTAATTCTCACTTCCTGTCCGCTGTCTCTCTTAGTGCTGTATTGTGTATGCTAATGTCTACTTAAGGCAAACGCTGAAAAAACACAGTGATGATGAAGAAGACTTAGCAGTCACTTAATAAGGAACCTCCTTTTTTGCGTTCCCCCAGACGCCATCTTCGCCTTCCAGCTTCGCAACCCGGTCCACAATGGCCACGCCCTCCTGATGCAAGACACGAAGCGGCGGCTGCTGGAGCGAGGCTACAAGAACCCTGTCCTGCTGCTTCACCCGCTGGGAGGCTGGACCAAAGACGATGACGTGCCTCTGGACTGGCGCATAAAACAGCATGCTGCCGTACTGGAGGAGGGGGTACTGGACCCAGCCAGCACCATCGTGGCCATATTCCCCTCCCCCATGATGTATGCTGGACCCACTGAGGTAGGGCAATGGTTCCCCCTGGTCTACATCTTAGATAGTTCAAACAGTGTAAGTGAAATCTAACTGGATACAAGTGGCGGTTTTATAATGTAAATCTTTTTCTTTTTTTTGGACTCAACGTTGTGCTTTGCTCAATTTCAACAGGAAGGTTGTGCGGCGGTCCTTCAAGTTTTGTCCTGGAACTTTGTCATCAATGTCTGGCATTCTCTGGATTTATGGTGCTTTCAAGACAACTGGGAACTCAGAAAAAACAAGGTCGAATAATAACGTCAGTGATCTTCAGGTCGTAGCTCTAGAAAAAGGCCTGAGTTCCCAACTTGGAATTCCGAGTTGGATGATCGTTCAAAACGTATTTTCCCAGTCAGAGCTCATTTTTTTCCAGAGTTCCCAGTTGTCTTGAACTCACTGAAGTCTGAGATTTACGAGTTCCAGTTGTTTTGAATGCGGCAGAATTCATGCTGGCTTGACAGCATGGCCAATGTATTCAAACTTTTCTGTTTATCCTTTTATAGCTTGGAAAAGAGTCTCTTAAACGCAGACTTGGACCACACACCCTCTCCACCGAATAGCAGGCAGGGGAAGCAACATAGTGATTGCTTTCCAATGCTTGCAGTTAGCCACTGATTCCTTCCAAACCACTCATGGAAGAATTTGCAATTTCCAACTTGTTGTGTAATGTTTATGTCCAATGAGCACCTATACATTTTATTTCTCTTCATATGACAAGGATTTGTCAATGTGATTCATGATGATAACTTGTTTGCTAGCTGTCACGTGATTTGACGTAATTTTATCTGAGACCAATGACCTTGAGCCTTCTTGGATGGGCACTTCTAATGTAAATCTATGGCAGCACCCAAGGGGGCTTGAACTTTCTATCTCTCCCCGAAGATTTTGCGACAACATAGTGTCCCAATGAATAACAGAACACTGAGCCAATCACTACGCAACTAGAAAAGATTACCAACCCTTGTGCTCTGCAAGGTCTCTGATTTCCTCCCTACAGGCTGTCTCATTGTTGTCGGTGATCAGGCTTACTACCTTTGTCGTTGGCAAACGTAATTATGGTGTTGGAGTCGTCCTTGACCAAGCAGTCATGGTCAACAATGAGTACAGGAGGGGACTAAGCACGCACCCCTGAGGGGCCCCGTGTTGAGGATCAGCGTGGCAGATGGGTTGTTGCCTACCCTTACCACCTGGGGGCGGCCCATCACGAAGTCCAGGATCCAGTTGCAGAGGGAGGTGTTTAGTCCCAGGGTCCTTAGCTTAGTGATGAGCTTTGAGGGAAAAATGGTGTTGAACACTGAGCTGTAGTCAATGAACAGCAGTCTGATGTAGGTCTTCCTTTTGTCCAGGTGGGAAAGGGCAGTGTGGAGTGCAGTAGAGATTGCGTCATCTGTGGATCCTTTGGGGCGGTATGCAAATTGGAGTGGGTCTAGGGTTTCTGGGATGATGGTGTTGATGTGAGCTATGACCAGCCATTCAAAGCACTTCATTGCTACAGACCTGAGTGCTACGGGTCGGTAGTCATTTAGGTAGGTTACCTTGGTGTTCTTGGGCACAGGGACTATGGTGGTCTGCTTGAAACATGTAGGTATTACAGACTCGGGCCAAGGTCAGGTTGAAAATGGCAGTGAAGACACTTGCCAGTTAGTCAGCGCATTCTCGGAGTACACGTCCTGGTAATCCGTCTTGCCCTGCAGCCTTGTGAATTTTGTGGTTCAGTGTTTCTTGCCTCAAAACGCACATAGAAGTAATTTAGCTCGTCTGGTAGGCTCGTGTCACTGGGCAGCTCGCGACTGGCTTCCCTTTGTAGTTCCTAATAGTTTGCAAGCTCCGCCACATCCGACGAGCATCAGAGCCGGTCTAGTAGGATTCAATCTTAGTCCTGTATTGACACTTTGCCTGTTTGATGGTTTGTCGGAGGGCATAGCGGGATATTATTTTTTTTACCACCTTTTTCTCCCCAATTTCGTGATTACAATCTTGTCTCAACGCTGTATCCCACGAATGGGCTCATTGGTGGGATACAGGGATTTGTTAAACACTTTTTTGGTTACTACACGATTCCATATGTGTTATTTCATAGTTTTGATGTCTTCACTATTATTCTACAATGTAGAAAATAGTGAAAATAAATAACAAATCTTGAATGAGTAGGTGTGTCCAAACCTTTGACTGGTACTGTATATTATTATATATATATATTTTGCCCCAACTGCCCTGAATGATGGGTTGCCAGGACACTAATCTCTGTATAAAATGTATTTCTAAGCATTGTTTTATTCAGTAGAATCAGGTCATATCTGTAGTCACTAGACAAGTGTTTGTCTTCCTACCCGTTAGGTACAGTGGCACTGCCGGGCACGAATGATAGCTGGTGCCAACTTCTACATCGTTGGTCGCGACCCTGCGGGCATGCCTCACCCTGAGACCAAGCAGAGCCTGTATGAGCCCACCCACGGGGCCAAGGTCCTCACCATGGCCCCTGGTCTCCCCTCTGTAGAGATCATCCCCTTCAGAGTGGCTGCCTACAACAAGACTAAAAGATCTATGGACTTCTATGATAAGGAGAGGTACATTGACAGCTAATATTTTGGCCCATATGTTTTTCCGGACTATGTAGCCTGACCAGGAAAATCTCTGGGCTCTGGTTGTAAGCAATAACTAGGGCTGAGGAAAAACTTCCCTACAATGTCAAAAAGTAACTGAGAGATTGAGTCAAGCTGCTTCACACACTTTGTCTTACCTTCCTTTCCAGACACCAGGAATTTGAGTTCATATCTGGGACCAAGATGAGGAGGATGGCACGCAGCGGAGAGAACCCCCCGGATGGTTTCATGGCCAATAAGGCCTGGAAGGTCCTCACAGAGTACTACAGCTCCCTGCAGAAGGACGAATGAACACGCACACCTTGGGTCTAACAGACACATCTTAAGCTTCTCTATTTTATATCAAGTACTGTAGACATCTAGGCATTAATGAAATGCATGCCTGAGTTTTTTTTTTTTTTTTTTTTTTTACTAAACTGAATATCATGTAAACCGGAAATGATCTAGTTTGATGTGTGGGTCAAAATAAATCTGTAAGCAGTGTAAAAAAAAAAGTTGGAAGTCAGAGTTGTGAAGAAATCAATATGAATGTTTTAACAGATCACTTTTGTTACCTATGTATCTTTACTTCCAAGCTAGTAACTTAAAATGTATGTTTTTGAAGCTGTGAGAATATGTAGTTGAGTGGAAGGGGTTTTAGCTATCCCTGTGTAATGAATGAAACTATTTATCTAGTGATGCCATGGTACCTAATTTCTAAATGTTCTTATACTGCATCTAGCCTTTTTATATCAGGAAGTTTCAAGCAAATAAATGATTACGAACAACATTGGTGTAATTTATTTTAGCAGATACCCAGAATTCAGGGTAAAACAAATTCTAAAAAATAATTTGTCAATATAAAAAGCAAAGCAAGAATTTTACCTAAACCAAAGTTCCACCAATCCCAACCCCCCAAAACGTCCATAGAAAACTTGTCAATCACACATTCAATAGATTGCAATGGCTGTTGCATGTAGTAGATACTGGAAGTTTGCCATGTAGAAATAAACAACCATTAAGCATCCTGGTCATCACAAGGGATAAACAGAAACTATAAGACATGACAATCACCAAAAGCAGTTATTAGATTCTACTGTAAATGAATCCTGGGCTGGAGACCAGGGCATAAAGGATTTGAAAGCACAATGCAGGTTTCCTGATATATTGAAGTTTTAAAAACCGAAGTACACACCTTAACATAAGCAGCTCATGATATTGAAGTAAATTACTATGAGGAAATGGAAGGCCATGTCTCTTTGCATCTGGTACCATGCTCTCTTCACAACATCCACAGTGATAATTCACTTTCAAATAGGAGTTGAATTGTTCTGATAAAACTTGTGATCTAATTCATAATTCTGAGAACCACTCAATGTACAATTAGCTAATAGTTGAACGATGACAGTGGCAAATTTTATTACAGATGTTACACTAGTTCGATAAACAGATTTCCTGAAGAAACACAGCCCTAAACATACAGTACCAAAAGAAGCAACATGTGATGTTCAGATAAAAGCCCAAGGCTAAGTCAATATTGCTGCGTGTCATAAGTAATAGGGAGGCGATTATGTACTATCAAACCTGAAAGGATCCATGGCTGTGCCCATATTTTGCAGTCTCAGAGCCAGTTTCAGTGAGGCCTTGATTGGCCAGATACATAAGACACTAATGCCAACATAAGTATCATGTAACGCCTAACTTCCACATAACAAATAGCATTTTGACAGAAATATTTCATGTTGAATGCATTGAACTAAATGTTCTTAAAATAACAAATGAGCTAAGACGTTACAAAGTGATGTTATGATAGACATTACACTTATGTATATCTCTTCAAGTTCTCTCCACCAGTAAGTACTCTACATACATAGAAAATAATAAGGAAAGCATATCCAGGCGCTTAATAGTTCTCCTTTGCATGTTAAGACTCAATCCAGAGTAGAATGAATCAGAACCGTCTGTCCGTCTGCCGACTTCGACTTCCTCATCTTCTGCCTGGCAGACTGCATGTCGTCCTGATTGATGGACCGGATTTGATCCTGGATCCTGGAGACAAAGACAAGGTCAGTATCTTGCTGGTAACTACAAAAGGCACTCTAATAGTGTGAAAATCACTAATCACTACTAATGCTCATATGAAAAGCCAATGTAAAGACATTGGTATTGGGAGATCAAGTTAGGTCTCAAGAAGTATGTGTTTATACGGGCAGAATTGGGCTGCCTGTGGAATGTTAGGATTTGTGTTTATTGCACTATAACCCAATACTACATCACGTGATTGAATATTAGCAACTGTTGGCCTGGACGCCTGGGTGTCTGTGTTTGGGCGCCTGGGTGTCTGTGTGTGTGTGTGCTGGAAGTAACAGTTAGCCCCAGATAAGAATACTGGGAAGCTGTGGTTAGCCTTGAGCGAGAACAGTGTGCTTTGTATGGAGGTGCAAATAGCTCAGACAATGTTGCAGAGCTGTCTGACCTCAGTCTCTGGGGTGAGGGAGCATAATCTACACAGCAACAGCGCCGGGACACCAAAGAGCGCCAAGAGGCTGGGACTAGCCTGAGCGCCGGCGATAGGCTGAGCAGAGTTTAAACCACGCTCAGCCTCTACTGTGATAGGCCAACAGACGGGTTGGAACTAGTCTGTCACAGTATAAGAACAGCTGTTTACTTACATCCTGCCAGTTCCCTGTTCTACCCTGCGGGGTGGTACAGTGAACCCGTATATACAAAAAATTGCATTTACCATTTATCGCTTGAGTTTAATAAAAATACTTAAAGTATATTCGGTGACTCAATCACATTTTGTCCTGATACCAGATTTGAATTGACACAAATTCCTTATAGTAAACGCAGTCAGAGGGGTGTGGTACCTTTCATCGGCATGGGTGTTATGGACAAAATCCCGCACACATAACAGGGCAGCATCCCGACACATCTCTCGGAGATCACTTCCTGAGAATCCGTCAGTCTCCTTCGCCATGTCAACAAAGTCAACACTGGGATCCACCTAGAAAATGCATGGGGAAGTTTAGTGGAAACACAGACAAATGTATAATTGTGTAATTTAATTACCATGTAAAACTTACATTTTCATTTTTCAATATGAGTTTCAAGATTTCTTCCCTCTGCATGCGATTCTGCAAGACAATAATAGTTTTTAGCAGGAATGTAATACATTTCAGGTAATCTCATTGTACTGCATAAATAACCATAGTTAGGGCTGGCTCAATTACCATATAACCGTGTTACTGACGGTTATGGATGAAGACCGTCATGAAAAGTAAATAACCGTCATAATATCTATATATTTTTGGGGAGGCCAGGGCGAACAGCTGACTGAAGACAGGACGGCTGGCATTCGTACTGTTGAGTCCGTTTCTGCGATAACATGGACTCTAAACAACATGATGAAACTGTGTTGCCCCTTGCTGAAACAAGCAAGGTGTTGTAGCAAACAATGAATAGAATGGGCTTGGCACCTCTAACTATGGCAATCGAACTGGTAAACTCACGGGTAGGGCTGTTGTGGTGACTGTTTTACCACCACATATATTATTTAGTATATGTAAAAACAAGATTAAATCAAGAAAACTGACAGGTGACAATATTAGCCTATCACTTGTGAATTATATATTTTCACGATTCACAGCAATAGAAACAATGCCTTTTTTGTGTCCATTTCAAAATCATAGTCGCACACCTCATTTAGCCTAGCCCATAGGCCTATACGTTTTAACAGGTTTGTATCACAACTAAAGGAGCCAAATAACTTTTAAAATTAAGCACATTACTCCGCTTAACAAGGGGTGTAGAACTTAACTGGCATACATCTTTGTAACACTGCAAAAATCTGAAACTTTAAATCCAAGAATTATGCAGAAAAACTAATCCATGCTTTTGTCACTACTGCAATGCTCTACTTTCCAGCTACCCGGATAAAGCACTAAATAAACTTCAGTTAGTGCTAAACACGGCTGCTAGAATCTTGACTAGAACCAAAAGATGTGATCATATTACTCCAGTGCTAGCCTCTAGCTTCCTGTTAAGGCTAGGGCTGATTTCAAGGTTTTACTCCTACCCATCTCTCCGATTTGGTCATGTCCCTAAAATTTCTAAGCAAACAGCTGGAGGCAGGGCTTTCTCCTATAGAGCTCAATTTTTATGGAATGGTCCATGTGAGAGACGCAGACTCGGTCTCAACTTTTGTCTTTACTGAAGACTAATCTCTTCAGTAGGTTCTATGATTGAGTGTAGTCTGGACCAGGGGTGCGAATGTCTCCCTGGCCGGTCCCCTTCTCTTCACTGGGATTCTCTGCCTCTGACCCTATTACAGGGGCTGAGTCACTGTCTTACTGGTGCTCTTCCATTTCGTCCCTAAGAGCGGTGCCGCACTTGAGTGGGTTGAGTCACTGACGTGATCTTCCAGTTCGGGTTGGCACACCCATAGGTTCGTGCCATGGGGGAGATCTTCGTGAGCTATACTCAGCCTTGTCTCAGGGTAGTAAGTTGGTGGTTTACAGACATCCCTCTAGTGGTGTGGGGCTGTTTGCCCTGTATTGTCAGACGGGGCCACAGTGTTTTCCCAACCCCTCGTCTCAGCCTCCAGTATCTATGGTGCAATAGTTTGTGTGTCGGGGGGGGCTAGGGTCAGTCTGTTAAATCTGGTGTAATTATCCTGTCTTATACGGTATCCTGTGTGAATTTAAGTATGCTCAATCTAATTCTCTCTCTCTCCTCTCGGAGGACCTGAGCCCATACCTCAGGACTACCTGGCCTCCTAGCTGTCCCCAGTCCACCTGGTCGTGCTGCTGCTCCAGTTTCAACTATTCTGCCTGTGGCTATGGAATCCTGACCTGTTCACCGGACGTAAAAATACCATAAAGATCACCTTAAAAATACACCTGTATTATAGAACCATTACATGCATAATCACATTTGTGGTCACTTTTGATAATGGTGTTTTCCACTAAGGGAACATTCGCGCTTCTAGCCTACTGCAGTGTGCACATTGCTGCGCTTATGTGAAGAAATTGTTTCTCAACATTAAGCTAAACTTTCTGATCTGTTGAATCAGCCACATTGCGTAAACATTTTTTTTTTTTATGCTAATGGTTGTATTAATTTGGGATCTATTGCATCCCACAACTATCCCAGACTATGTTTGGAATATTTATTTCTCGTACAGAATAGGTCGACTTCTATACTATGGGGGATAGTAGATTGACATAGGCTAGTGCTTTTTCTGTTCGTTAGGCCTACATCTTGTTGGCTGACGAAATGTAAAATGTGGACAGTTCATCCAATATCTTCAATATGCACCTAAGAATTGGATAAGGATGCATGCAGTTGCGTCCCCGATGTGTCTGTCTTCACTTGTAGCCTGTGAGAAAGACCCAATCACGTGATGGAGCGCACAGCACTCCAGGAGAAGGGCACAACAGCCACGAGCCGCAAAAGGCATGGATTGTTTTAGGGTGCATTACGGCCACACAAACGGGATGCCGCCGTGAAATTCTAGGCATTATCAAGTGCTTGTCAAATTGTGAATGAGTGACTGATGTAGTGTTCAAAGCCTGCACAGAAAACAAAGCAGAGCTCATGCCTTTCAAGCAACTTTTTACAAATCATTAGTCATTAGAGCCTTACAATGTATTAAAAATCAAAACATATTGCCCAAAGTTTGTAGAACAACTAAAGTTACATGAATAACTCTAAATTAAGCATATAAGAATACCTATTTCTTTGTTAACTGCTCAACACAGAATAGCTGCATGTGCGCACTCCCTCAAATCGTTTGGAGAAAATATCCTTAACATTTTATTTCGCTTGTTCAATTGTATTCTTCATACTATAAAATAATGCCACGGAATTCTAAGCAAATCTTGTCTGCTAAATTAACTAGTGTAGCCCAGAGCCATATGGCATAGCCAGATCTGGACCTAACAAGACAACTCAGAGTATGCCATTTTGTTCTTCTGAAATAGACTACATTTTCTTCATATCATGCTTCTTTGAGACTTGTCTAAAATAAATAATGGATTTATTTTGAAGGTGTAGGCTATATTACATGGATTTATTAGACTTTTTAAAAAAGCGAACTGTTCCAAAAGGTCGGCATCAGTGGCTTGTAGGCTGTGTGTGGAAGCCAGGAGATGCTAAATGTGTTTGTTAATTAACGGTCAATCACCGTGAGACAGACAGTTATTTTCTTGACCATCACCAACTGACGAAATTTCGTGCCCGCCACAGCCCTACTCATGGGTACACTCGCAATGGCTGCCTACTATTGTGACGCAATAATTCCCATGGTAATATAGAATGTTCATTTCAATGATGTAAACTGATGTGGCTCATGCAATGTAATGTATTTTTTGTCATGCCAATTGAATTGAATCAACAAATTACAGCACATATTGATGGGTACACTTCCTGCTTTGCTCCTATGAGTACACTCACAATGGCGGCCAGTCCACCTATTATGCCATTATTGACTTGAATGGCGACATTTGTTCTATTCATTCTATGGTAGCACATGCAGCCAAGACCAGATTTTGCTATTTGAACAATTATTACGGAGACAGTGGTCATTTGTCTGGCCAATTACAATCATCCAAAATTCCAGGACCGTCACAACCATGTTCATAGTACTGTGTATATACTGAAAAACGTGTACAGTTTGTGAATAGACTCACAGGCTGATTTACGTGAAATCTTGTGGGCATTCTCCTCAGAATGGCGGAGTCGAGATCCTGTGGACGATTAGTGGCCCCCATAATGATGACCTACATGAGGAAAAGGTGAGAGGCAGTTGAGAGAGACTCAACCAAACAGGAGTCACATGATGATCAATGTATTTAATTACCAACACAACAAATGCTGCAAAACCTTAACGTCTGTGTACGCTATCCCTGATGCAGTGAAATTAATAAGCTTTACGCAACATCTTTTGGAGTGCGGACCTGTCGCACCTTTTTGCTCTTCCTTCATAATGGACCCACCTGGCAGTTATAGTCCGTCTCAAGCCCATCCCACAAGCTCATGAACTGAGCCTTCATCATGGCTGTGGCCTCGTGGTCAGAGCTGGAACGGCTTCTGAGGAAAGAGTCTGGAACAGAACATTACAGGATCCGGGGATGATGACAACATAACTGGCTTAGCTGAAGTACCCAAACAAGATTTAAAGCACTGTATAGCATCTGTTAAAGATAAATGGTAAAATAAGCATTTACCAATCTCATCTATGAAGATGATTGAGGGCTGAAGCTTAATGGCTAGAGAGAAGACGGCAGAAGCCAGTTTCTGGGACTCTCCATACCACTTGTCTGTGAGGGTGGAAGGCTGCAGGTTGATGAAGCGGAAACCAGCATCTTTGGCAGTTGCTTTGGCGATCAGCGTCTTCCCACAGCCAGGTGGTCCGTACAGCAGCACACCTGTTATCATAATGACAGGGGTAAGAGGAGTGGCTAAAGACTGAAGGCGGTCCTGTTGAACCTTTATATGCATTGTGTCTATCTAGGCTTTTGCACTGGTCTCAATAAGCAAATCTTGTATGAAAACAAGAGACTCACCTTTTGGTGGCTGAAGCAGTCTGGATCCCTTGAACAGGTGTCTCTTCTGGATGGGAAGTATGACAGTGTCTTTCAGCTCAGTGATGACTTCATCTAGGCCAGCAATATCACTCCATGTGATCTGTAGAGAGAGCATCACATCAGTTAGTTATGTAGAACAGACATACAGGTGACTACCAAAATAAAGGAAAAACTTGAGTAAATGAGGGATTAAGTATATTGTAAGCAGGTGCTTCCACATACAGTGCATTTGGAAAGTATTCAGACCCTTTAACGTTTTCCACATTTTGTTACGTTACAGCCTTATTCTAAAATGGATAAAAATAAAAATAAATCAATCTACACACAAATTGAGGCGAAAACAGGTTGACATTTTGGCAAATTATAAAAATTACATAAGTATTCAAACCCTTTGCTATGAGACTCGAAATTGAGCTCAGGCTGCATCCTGTTTCCATTGATCATCCTTGAGATGTTTTTACAACTTGATTGGAGTCCATCTGTGGTAATTGTGGTAATTCCATTGATTGGACATGATTTGGAAAGGCACACACACACCTGTCTATATCAGGTTCCACAGTTGACAGTGCATGTCAGAGCAAAAACCAATCCATGAGGTCGAAGGAATTGTCCGTAGAGCTCCGAGACAGGATTGCGTCGAGGCACAGATCTGGGGAAGGGTACCAAAACATTTCTGCAGCATTGAAGGTCCCCAAGGCCTCCATCATTCTTAAATGGAAGTTTGGAACCACTAAGACTCTTCCTAGAGCTGGACGCCCGGCCGAACTGAGCAATCGGGGAAGAAGGGCCTTGGTCAGGGAAGTGACCAAGAACCCGATGGGCACTCTGACAGAGCTCCAGAGTTCCTCTGTGGAAATGGTTGTCCTTCTGGAAGGTTCTCGCATCTGTGCAGCACTCCACCAATCAGGCCTTTATGGTAGAGTGGCCAGACGGAAGCCACTCCTCTGTAAAAGGCACATGACAGCCCGCTTGGAGTTTGCCAAAAGGAACCTAAAGACTCTCAGACCATGAGAAACAAGATTCTCTGGTCTGATGAAACCAAGATTAAACTCTTTGGCCTGAATGCCAAGCATCACGTCTGGAGGAAACCTGGCACCATCCCCACAGTGGTGGCAGCATCATGCTGTGGGGATGTTTTTCCAGCGTTAGGGACTTAGACTAGTCAGGATCGAGGGAAAGATGAGTGGAGCAAAGTACAGAGAGATCCTTGATGAAAACCTGCTCCAGAGCGCTCAGGACCTCAGACTGGGGCAAAGATTCCCCTTCCAACAGGACAACAAACCTAAGCACACAGCCAAGACAAGAAACCTAAGCACACAGCCAAGACAATGCAGGAGTGGCTTCGGGACAAGTCTCAATGTCCTTGAGTGGCCCAGCCAGAGCCCAGACTTAAACATCTCTGGAGATACCTGAAAATAGCTGTGCAGCGACACTCCCCATCCAACCTGACAGAGCTTGAGAGCATCCGCAGAGAAGAATTGGAGAAACTCCCCAAATACAGGTGTGCCAAGCTTGTAGCATCATACCCAAGAAGACTCAAGGATGTAATCGCTTCCAAAGGTGCTTCAATACATTTGCTGAAATTTCTAAAAACCCGGTTTTGCTTTGTCATTATGGGGTAGTGTGTGTAGATTGGGGGGGGGGAAATGTAATACATTTTTTAATAAGGCTGTAATATAACAATGTAGGAAAAGGGGTCTGAATACTTTCCAAATGCACTGTAGGTGTGGATCCTGAGTTAATAGGGTCATAATTTGTAAGTCGCTCTGGATAAGAGCGTCTGCTAAATGACTTAAATGTAAATGTAAATGTATAAAAATGCCCAGTTGCCCATTATTTTGGCTACCATGGCTAGAAGAGATCTGTGACTTTGAAAGAGGGGTCTCAAAGGCACACAGGGGTTTAAAGGGTGTGTGTGCGTCAGTCACAGACCTCAAACCAATTAAACACTTAAGGGAGATTCTGGAGCAGCGCCTCAGTGTTTTCCACCACCATTAACAAAACACCAAAAACAATTGGCATTTCTTGTGGAAGAATGGTGTCGTATCCCTCCAAAAGCATTCCAGACACTTGTAGAATCTATTCCAAGGCTCATTGGCTGTTTTGAAGCTGTTCCAACAACCTTAAGACACTTTATGTAGTGTTTCCTTCATATTTGTTTCTGTTGGAATGTTGTTACCCAGCAAGACACCAAAAAGTGTAACTCAAACAGAAGGGGGAACTAACAAAGAGTTACTGACAACCAAAACAGGTGGGGTTCTAGAAGTGGATCTGAAAGAAACTCGTCATGTTGTCCACTGAAAGTTGACTAACACCACCAACTGGGACCTACAAGAGACCCACCATGAGCGGCCACTAAATTTGCCCAAGAAGAGGCAAACAGAATTAAAACCCACCCCAAACGTAGACAGGAATTAAACCAAAAGGTGGAGCAAAACTAACAGGGAAGAACAGATAAAGGACAGTTTCTTAGAAATCATAGAGGGAGCGCCAACTAAAGGTGTTAACCCTCCACATCTCTCAAGGTAACTGGAGCACCCGCACTCAAATATCCCCTGTACCAGCACAGATGAAACGCCTTCTGACTAACGAGATGACAAGCCAAGCCAGCACAGGTTCAACACATACTGACTAACGAGGTGACACCAACCGGTGCACCCAATGTGCTAACGTCCAACCACAAAATATAAATGGAAAAACCAACGCTTGTAATAGTTGGGTTCAAGCAATGGTGTATTTAAGCCGCTCTCTTACCTGCATGGTCAACGGGTCCACCAGATGTGCTGCAATGCTCATCTCATACTCTGAGAGCTTGACATTCTGCACACCGATCTGCTTCATGAGTTTCTCTGCCTGAAAAAAACCGCATGTCAATAGCCATCTACCTAGCTTTGTACAGTACAATACAGTCCCAACAAACATGATTGATATCCACAGAAAACGCTCAGAAGCAAACAGGTCAAACTTGGCTACTGTCTATTGAAAACTTCACCTGTTTCTGTGCTTCCATTTTCTGTTTCCTTGTGGGATCAATGGCATCAACCATCCACTTTATGGTGAAGTAAGTGACTGCACCAAATATGGTCAGTCGGAAGAGTAAACTAAAGACTTCATTCCGGCCCAAGGGCTGGGCAATACTTTCAGTTGGAATCTCCTTCAACACCATCTTCTTAGATGACTGGGGGATGGAAAACAAAATGACATTCTCAAAACTTGATCACAGTTGAAAATGAACAACATAGCTTAACTGCTATACAAGTGCTGCACTCTTATCCAACAAGAACAATGTGTGAATTCCACTTAAATTCAGAAAATCCTAATTGAAAATAGGCTTAGACATTAGCTGAGAAATTACATCAGTTCTTAAAAATGTACACTCAATCCTGTTTAGCTAGTTAAGATCACATGTTCATGTCCATCCTATAAATATTGTTAGCAGTTAGCCATATGTCATCATGTTAGCTGTCACAACACTGGCAAGCTAACAATGCCGGCTAAAAATCTCTGTACTGTTGCGTCCAACTTGACACAGCATTTGACAGTTGTCAGCTAGCTAGTAATATGATATGACCTACATACCTGATGATGGAATTGGTGTTATTTTAAGTCTATATCTAAAAAGTGTTTGACAATCATCGAAACTGTGAAAAGACTAGCTAGATAGTAGTTTCACTTTGCATGTTACAAAACCGAAACCTTGACTTCATTTTGATAGCTTTGACCTCCAGTTAGCATGCAGCCTCGTGCCTGAATTACAGTCGTTACTTTGTAGAAAGACATTCCCACTAGCAGGACACCTTGTGAAATGTGTTGTATTGATCCATGTATTTGTAATTAGAACTTTTAAATGATTTACAAAAACAAATTAACCATCACAGTTTGCTGGACTGGTCGTGACACTCACCTAGCGCTTCCACTCTTGCTCTTGTCCCTTTCAGCGTGAAGCTCGACGCAATTTGCTTGACAGATGCCCCCTACCGTTTTGGAATAGAAACAGTAAAATAATTTCCTCAATATTTCTGTGGCATGGGACAGCGTTGAACGAAGATTCTTCAAGGTAAAGAACAACACATGTAAAACTATGGATTTAATGATGTGGCTACAACCCATATGGTACAAAATAAGCTACTCCCCATCATAAAACGTTACTTTTTTTGTTACTCAATGTGTAGGTCAGGATTCTGTGCTTCATGTTCCAAGCAAATCTGACAGGTGGAGCCCTAACACAACTAACGTTAGTCCAGTGACCACAACTACTGGCTCACAAGCTCCTGTCCGGGTAAAAAGTTAGGAAAAGTCAAGGTACCAAGACAGACACTGCATAATGTGCAACAACTGTGTATATTTTTGTTTCCTAGTCTATATGCATAGTGAAAACGCTACAACACACTGCATAATGTGCAACAACTTTGAAGTTGTCAAGTATCGAAACATATAGTGACAGGTACTGTATACTGCATAGTGACAGGTACTGTTTATTTATTTATCATTCTTGTTTTATAGTCTATACGCAAAGTGGAAAGACAACAATGTATTGATTCCTCATCAAGGTCGTGACGGCAGGTAGCCTAGTGGTTAGAGCTTTGGACTGGTAACCGGAAGGTTGCACGGTCGAATCTTCAAGCTGACAAGGTAAAAATCTGTCGTTCTGCAACTGAACAAGGCAGTCATTGAAAATAAGAGTGACTTAAGCAAAGGTAAAATTTAAAAAATACACCTGCAATTTGATCCAACATCTAGACATGCCATGAGACTTGTTTAAAATGGATAAATAAAATGCATCAGGCACACCGAGTGTATATACTTACACAACGCAAATTCTCTGATTTGATTATATACATGTCAATGTCATGATTCCTAAATTAAATATTGGAAACTTCCCTAATTATAGAAACACGTGACTATAATAGAGAAGCTAGTTCCCTGTTCAGTGCCCATGTCCTTCCGCCACCGACGAAAATAATATCTTATAAATGCAATTATACAATGAAAGATACATATTTCATGATATAATGTATTGCTTTGTCAATTTATTCTGCACTATTTTACGTGTTGTCCTAATCGCGTTTCGCCGGATAGATGTCTTTGAAGAACTATTTTACACTGCGGCATAACATTATGTCCAATCGTAGCCTTTCTCAATTGGAACGGAAGCCATGATGGAAGTTTGCGAGAGCAGCAAGAGAAACGAGTCAGTAGGGAAAGGGACGTGTCAGGGAAGAAGTGCGGGCGAGTAATATAATTACACAGATTTGTTAGCTATGTTTAAGGTGGAGGCTGTCAATTTTCCTGTCATATTTTTTAGTTCCGACGACGTGGATCGTTTTGTCGGATGAGTTCTTTTTTTGTTGTTGAAGAATTGACATGCTAACTAGATACGTTAGCCATATCTAGCTACGTGTGTGCAGAGATCGAGTGTGTGTCACAGTCACTATTCTGGGCAAGGAACGTCGGGGAGATTTCTCTCCGCTTTTCTGGCATAATCACGGCGCCTTGGGCGAAATCAGATACTTGGTACGCTCTTAAAATACAACGGTTCGAGGGCTGGATAATTAATCACCTATTCATCTGGAGGATTTTGTGTCAAATTGTGGCATCTGGGAAGCCGGGCCTGTGGTGGAACGGAGAGAGGCCCTCCTTTATGACCCAGCAGCAGCAGAAACTATTCTAGCTAGCACGGCTAGCTTAGCTAACTAACGTTAGCTGTCAACGTTTGACACCAACGGGATTGCGAGGGAGAAATATTGGCAGCATTTCATACAAAGGCAACAACAATACTTTATCTTAATATAAAAACGTTAAAGACTCCTGTGACAGATATGGCTGCAATCATAAAGGAAATTGTCAGCCGAAACAAAAGGAGATACCAGGAGGATGGGTTTGACTTGGACTTGACTTGTATCCTTTTTGTTGAATGGCCGTAATATTAGCTGGCTAATTTTTATTTCCATGTTCATCTGTCTCTATTAACGTTACCTTGCTAACTAGCTATAATACCTAGATTGCCAACTTAACCTTTCTACAAAAGAAGATTAGCTAGTTAACGTGAACTAATGTTAGTAAAGTTAGTCAGACAGAAGTCAGTGAGCATTAATTCAAAAAATATATATATACTGTATAGTTAGCAAGCTGTGAAAGCTAGCTAGGCAGCTAATGACAGAACGTCTGGTTGGTTGGCTCGCTCACTCGTCACTGGTTGGTCAACTAGCTGACTACCTGGCTAGGTCAATTAGCAACCAGGTTCTGTGCTAACCTACTCTGCTAAATTGCTACAGTATTTGAGAACGGTG
Source organism: Salvelinus fontinalis (assembly GCF_029448725.1). Taxonomy (NCBI): domain Eukaryota; kingdom Metazoa; phylum Chordata; class Actinopteri; order Salmoniformes; family Salmonidae; genus Salvelinus; species Salvelinus fontinalis. Next base: position 18,480,783 of record NC_074665.1, read on the forward strand.
TGTGACCTGTGAAACTAAACGCAGTTTTGATAACTAGATAAATCTCACAGCTTGCATAACGTTAGCTTCGCTAGCTAGTAGTTTGCACGTCCATCATCATCATCATCATGATAACTGAGCGAGAGATTCAACATCATGGATAACGTAGCTGGCTAATGTAGTGGTAGTTAACGTTATGTCTAGCAAATTGATCTTGATAAATTGACGTCTTAATTATTTGGTTGATGTCAACTGAAAATGTCACCGGTTAGTTGGCTAATATATAGTTAGCTTCCCCTGGATGGGGAACAAAGAGATCAACCTTTTTGCGACGCATTATTAAGGTCCTCTGGCCTACATAATAATTTAACAAGCTATAATGGATTAGATTCACTATATTCTCAATCAGTCCTCCTTCTAGCCAGACAAAGACCTACAAGCATTGAGTCATTATCAGAGTGAGAGGAAATGGTAGCTTATTAATACGATTTATAATAGCGCTATCTAGTTAGTGGAATGTGCCAATTTCAATGTGCTTGAATGAACATAATCATTGGTTTGGTCGTCTTCATATATTTTAACTTTTTTTGTCTAGCATAATGAGCTCAGCATGTTTGTATTGATTTGAGCAATTGTTGGGGATAGTGTTTAGTGACAAATGACAGGAAAAGAGAATTCTCAAAATTACTCTTCAGAAGTTAGCTTTGTCTGATGCGTCACCTAACCTTGCAAGGTATGCAATCAAATGGTGAAAGTGTAGGTGCATGTAGAATGGTAGATAAAAGCCAGTTAAAGGTTATGAGCATAATTGGAGGAAGTGTGGCTTAGTACTGTTGTACAATATTGGCATGTTTAGTTGTCATGTCTTGCACTTCAATTGGTAAACTTCTCTTTGCTGTGGCTATGATCCTTTGATTGAGGTGCAGTGATCTCAGGAATTGCTGTGCATTTTATTTTATACAAATAAAAAACAGAACTGGGTTTGCCTAACGTAAGTATTTTTTGAGTTCGATAATGTATGAGCGAAACATGGGATTATAGCTAAATCACCTTGTTCCATCAAACATATTTAGATGTGAGAGAACTATTGTGCCAGTCATTGTGTCGGTCATTGTGGCAGTGTTCGGGAAGGCAGTGTAGCCATGGTTGTTCCTGTTATGTAATGATTCCTCTCCATTTCTAGGGTTTGGCTTTAAAATAGTGATGAGATTTCACATCGGCAACAATGTCTCTCCACCAGATCTTAACTGTGCTATTACGAATATGAAAATGATTCTCCTAAATGGTGTTGCTGGAAAATGGCTTATTTTATTTAACCTTTATCTAGGTTAGTCTCATTGAGATAACATCTCATTTTCAAGAGAGACTTGGTTCAACCAAGGGATAACTATGTTCTGTGCAAAATTGAATTGATCCCATTCAGTCCATTGATTGATTTATTTGATTGGAACAGTTGCATCGTGAGGCTCTGCTCATGCTGACCAGTGCATTTGTCATTGCAGTAGTCTCGGGTACTTTTGGAGCATGACGTCATTGTGATTTTATGCCAGTTCAAATGTAGTAGTACACTATCATGATACGTTAGTGTGTGACAAGACGGCCTGGGTTTCAGTAAATGAACAGTAAACATGGAAGAATAATTTAGAGATCATGTTTTGTATGCATTTCATATAGTAGTAGCAAATTCTGATGAATTATTTGACCAAATAGGGAATCTTTGTATGCTTAAATACATTTTTTTGTGCTTGGATATATTTCCCAAGTGAAAAGGCATGCGCAAATTAGAGCAACTTGAGCTTTGTTTATACCTGATGTGAGTGACGTAATGCCTTTTCTTTCGAAGAGGTGACGATGATGGGTGGGGGGGTCTGGTCTATATTACCCAGGCTCTCCTGTTGTCCATACTTCTCTGCCGTGATTGATTTGTCGTGATAAGCAATGCATGTTTGATATAAGCCATCTATGTTTGGGCATATCAAAGAGCTGTTTGTTTGTATTGTATACCAATTGTATGTGGGTTGTTGTATTGGTCTAGGTGTGTGTAATTCCTTTCTTTAGTCTCTGACCTTTAAGCAGCCAACCTCCTGGTTTCCTTGACTCCTGCGCTCAGATATTTATCCGAACATAATTGCTATGGGCTTTCCTGCTGAAAGACTTGAGGGTGTCTACAGAAACAACATTGATGATGTAGTACGGTAAGTACTTCTCCTAAATGTGCATGTCGACGTCCCTGTCAAATAAACGAGGGGTTTCTTAGAACGTAAAGGAATGGAGAAAAGGTCAACTATGAAAACAGCATGTAGTTAACTTGTCCTAACTACCTTAACCAAACCCAATGGGAGCTGTTGGCGAGGCTGAACATTTTAGAGGGCCCCGTAATGTAAGCCAATTTCCAACAAATCTTAGAATTTCTCCAGGGAGCTGAGATATATTTTAGCATTTTAAAAGCTAATTTCCAGGGATTCTACATATTCTTCCATGGCATGTTCTCAAAGATCATTTTATTGAGAGTTATAGTTCAATTTATTTCAATTTATTTTTTCTACATACTTTATCTGGTTTTAGTTGTTTAAGTTTACACTTATCATTATAATAACTGTTTTACAGTTGGGACTTAGGTATCCCAAAAACCTGCCCAAGGGTTTCTATGGCAGAAAAATCCCTGATCCTTTCTCACTGTTTATCATTATATGGGCGACAGAGGTCGGAATGAATATAATGTTTGAAATGCATGCTGTTGTGCCAGCTTCAGAGGCTTGCCTGATGTGTCAACTGAAACCAAAGGAGTGACCTGCAAGCCACCTGTGAACTTAATCTGACCCTACTTATTTTATTGTGTACCGATTTTCTTCGATTTACACAGGCCCTAAAAATTGTCAGACTCCAGCCACCCATGTCATAGACTGTTCTTTCAGCTATCGTATGGCAAGCGGTACCGGAGCATCAAGTTTAGGTCCAAAAGGCTCCTTAACAGCTTCTTGCTGTTTATTATCTATGCATAGTCACTTTACCCCTACCTACATGTACATTTTACCTCTATTACCTCGGACTAACCTGTATCCCGGCACATTGACTCGGTATTGTAACTTTTTTCACTTTTTGTTTATTTAGTAAATATTTTCTTTACTCTTATTTTCTTAACTGCATTGTTGGGTAAGGTCTACACCTGTTGTATTCGGCGCATGTGACAAATAAAACATTTATTTGAGGATGTAGACTCATAGGTGTGGGCTTTTGGAAATGTTAACAGAAAAAAATGCCTTTTTCATTTCCCAGAAGCTGTTGTTTTTAGATATGTGCGCCAATCTGAGCGACCAACACCCTACTGATAGTCAATGTTGTAACACTGTATTATTTAGCTTGTCTGAGAGGCCGTCAGTCTGCCCCCCTGTCTGTGCCATTCTGGCATTATGCTCTGTTTTAAGATGGTGATTTAGAGGTCCGTTAATGATTTAGAGGGCCGTTTAATGTTGGAAGTTAAGTCGGATCAGAATTGGCTAAAAATGTGTTCTGGATGGAAAAGTAATTCTCCTCTTCTCTCTCTCTCAGGTTTCTGGACTCTAAGCACAAAAATCATTACAAGATCTATAATCTGTGAGTACCCTGGTATCTGTCTATTTTGCTTGTGCATATGCAGTATGGTCAGCAGCGGTTGCTGTGCTGCAAAGTTGTCTGATGTAATGCAGAAAATGTCTGTGGAATATAGCCCTGGAGGAGGAAAAGCCTTTCTGTTTTAGAATGTAAACCACAGTAGCACTTATTTGCCTTAAGTCATCAGGGCCCAGTTGTCTATCCGGATTTGGCCTATCGTATAGGATTAAATGCATAGAACGGGAGTCCCCATTCAACCAATGATTTGTCTATTCTATTTCTAGGCGTCTAATCCTATCGGATAGGAGAAATCCAGATCATTTTTTTAATACAGGGCCCAGTGGTTCTTGGTAGATAGGCCCAGGCATTGTGATAACGTTTCAGAACAATCATATCATGGTAACCGTTTGGTAGAGTTTTTTACCCTGGAAAAGGAATTTACAACCATGTTTTCCTCACTCAGTATGAAGTCATTACCTAGTAGACTGGCACTGACTGACTTAACTGCGAGCTACAAAGATACTAAGGACCACAGGTTTCTCATTGATAACAATCATCTTAACTATTGAGAGAAGTAGAGAGAGCTCAGTAAAAACAATGGATATATTATTCAACAGTCGGCTGAATCTGTTTGGAATTCATGAGGTTGCGGTTGTTGAAATAATCTGTATGCTGACAGATCGATTGTACAAATGAAAGAATGCTCCCGCTTGTAGTCCACTACTACAGCAAAAATTTTGTTTGTCCCTTTATAGGTGCGCTGAGCGACATTATGACACAGCCAAATTCAATTGCAGAGGTGAGACATTACATTGCAGTGAAAACATCACTTTCATTCAGGCTGTCATTGAATGAATCAATCTTTCACTAAAAACCCACGTGTGACATTATCTAACTGAGCTCAGTCTCTCTCCGTCTCTCTCCAGTTGCACAATATCCGTTTGAGGACCACAATCCCCCCCAGCTGGAGCTGATTAAACCGTTCTGCGAAGATCTTGACCAGTGGTTAAGTGAGGATGACAATCACGTGGCGGCGATTCACTGTAAAGCTGGAAAGGGACGTACGGGTGTCATGATCTGTGCATACCTGTTACACCGGGGCAAGTTCCTCAAAGCACAAGAAGCTTTGGACTTCTATGGAGAAGTCAGGACCAGAGATAAGAAGGTACATTTTATTGTTCCAGTCTGGCCCTCTAAGGCTGCGTTTACACAGGCAGCCCAATTAGGATATTTGTTCTCTAAATGGTCTTTTGACCAATCAGATGAACTCTGAAAAAGATCTGATGTGAAAAGATCTGACGTGATTGGTCAACAGACCAATTGTTCAGTGGGAAAAAATATCAGAATTGGGCTGCATGTGTAAACGCAGCCATACTGTCTTGGAAACGGATCATCCACATTTTCCAGTTGGATCATTCAACCCTCTAACTCTTCCCCAGGCCATTTTCAACGTACCTCGCTGGTAACATAAGGGTTAAATGGAGGATTATGATGATAGTCGTCAACTCCACACCATAGGCCTGGTCGTTGTGGTTGATCCTAGTATATCTCTAATCATTGTCTTAATTGAAGGATACATTATGAATAGTTGCTTGAGTTAAGGCTTATCTTCCTAACTTGAACAGTTTTGAGGCTCCTATAAAGGCTTGTCATCATGATTTGATATTTCAAATTGTAAAAGTCCTCTACAGACGGAGAAAAAAACTTCAGTTTCTCTAAGAGTTCCTCTTTTCCCATTCAGGGAGTGACAATCCCCAGCCAGAGGCGCTATGTCTATTACTATAGCCACCTTCTGAAGAACCAGCTGGATTACAAACCAGTGGCTCTGCTCTTCCACAAGATGGTGTTCGAGACGGTGCCCATGTTCAGTGGCGGAACGTGTCGTAAGTGATTTCCTTGTCATTGGTCTCAATCCTGTTTCTTTCCTGTATCCTCCTGACCTTGGGCTTGTGTGCTACTGGCTTTCACACTTTCACAATGTGAGCTTCAGTTCATTGTCCTGCCTCTGTCCTCTGCTTTGCTCTGCACAGCTTTTCTTCTTGATGTTGCATGTTCTTTTGCCCTTTTCTCCATGCAAAGCTGACATTAACTACAGTGGAACGTACCGTTTTGTAATGAGGGTTATGCTCGTCAAAATTGTGTGGTTTCCCTGCTATTATTTTGTTTGGGTCACTGGTCATTTGACTTGGCTGTATAATCAGAGAATAAGGGGTTTATTCGTGCGTTCAAGACAGCTGGGAACTTGGGGGGGCGGACAAGGTCAAATCATGACGTCCGTGATCTTCAGGTCAGAAAGTCGGCGCTCTAGAAAGTTTCCGAAGACTGCTTAAAAAGATTTTTCCCAGTCAGCTCTTTTTTTTTTCTTCACCCGAGTTCCTGTACTCTGACATTTCAGAGTTCCCAGTTGTTTGAAGGCAGCATATACAGTTGAAGTCGGAAGTTTACATATACTTAGATTGGAGTCATTAAAACTAGTTTTTCAACCACTCCACAAATTTCTAGTTAACAAATTGTAGTTTTGGCAAGTCAGTTAGGACATCTACTTTGTGCATGACACAAGCAATTTTTCCAACAATTGTTTACAGACAGATTATTTCACTGTGTCACAATTCCAGTGGGTCAGAAGTTTACATACACTAAATTGACTGTGCCTTTAAACAGCTTGGAAAATTACAGAAAATTATGTCATGGCTTTAGAAGCTTCTGATAGGCTAATTGACATTTGAGTCAATTGGAGGTGTACATGTGAATGTACTTCAAGGCCTACCTTCAAACTCAGTGCCTCTTTGCTTGACATCATGGGAAAATCAAAAGAAATCAGCCAAGACCTCAAAAATTAGTAGACCTTCAAGTCTGGTTCATCCTTGGGAGAAATTTCCAAATGCCTGAAGGTATCACGTTCATCTGTACAAACAATAGTATGCAAGTATATACACCATGGGACCACGCAGCCGTCATACCGCTCAGGAAGGAGACGCGTTCTGTCTCCTAGAGATGAATGTACTTTGGTGCGAAAGTACAAATCAATCCCAGAACATGGGATGAAACAAAAATAGAAGGGGGAGCCTTGCAAGCCGAAGAACCTCATCCCAACTGTGAAGCACGGGGGTGGCAGCATCATGTTGTGGGGGTGCTTTGCTGCAGGAGAGACTGGTGCACTTCACAAAATAAATGGCATCATGAGGAAGGAAAATTGTGGCTATATTGAAGCAACATCTCAAGACATCAGTCAGGAAGTTAAAGCTTAGTTGCAAATGGGTCTTCCAAATGGGCAATGACCCCAAGCATACTTCCAAAGTTGTGGCACAATGGCTTATAGACAACAAAGTCAAGGTATTGGAGTGGCCATCACAAAGCCCTGACCTCATACCTCTAGAAAATTTGTGGGCAGAACTGAAAAAGCGTGTGCAAGCAAGGAGGCCTACAAACCTGACTCAGTTACACCAGCTCTGTCAGGAGGAATGGGCCAAAATTCACCCAATTTATTGTGGGAAGCTTGTGGAAGGCTACCTGAAACGTTTGACCCAAGTTAAACAATTTAAAGGCAATGCTACCAAATATTGAGTGTATGTAGACTTCTGACCAACTGGGAAGCTGAAATTAATCAGTCTCTCTACTATTATTCTGACATTTCACATTCTTAAAATAAAGTGGTATTCTAACTGACCTAAGACAGGGAATTTTTACTAGGATTAAATGTCAGGAATTGTTCAACTGAGTTTAAATGTATTTGGCTAAGGTGTATGTAAACTTCTGACTTTAACTGTACCTCGCTGGATTGCCAGAAGACTTATATGGACCTATCAAATAGTGATGAGGGTAAAAAAACAATACATTACATATCACACAATTATTTAGTAATTATACTCAACAAAAATATAAATCCAACATGTAAAGTGCTGGTCCCATGTTTCATGGGATCTTGAAATATCCCAGAAATGTTCGATACACACAAAGCTTATTTCTCTGAAATGTTGTGCAGAAATTAGTTTACATTCCTGTTAGTGAGCATTTCACCTTTGCCAAGATAATCCATCCACCTGACAGGTGTGGCATATAAAGAAGCTGATTAAACAGCATGATCATTACACAGGTGCACCTTGTGCTGTGGACAATAAAAGGCCACTTTAAAATGTGCAGTTTTGTTTCACAACACAATGCTGCAGATGTCTCAAGTGTTGAGGGAGTGTGCAATTGTGGTGACTGCAGGAATGTCTACCACAGCTGTTGCCAGAGAATTGAATGTTAATTCCTCTACCATTAGCCAATGTCATTTTAGAGAATTTGGTAGTACGTCCAACTGGCCTCACAATCGCAAACCACGTGTAACCACACCAGCCCAGGACCTCCAAATCTGACTTATTCACCTGCGGGATAGAATGAGACCAGCTGATGAAACTGAGGCGTATTTCTGTCTGTAATAAAACCCTTTTGTCGGTGAAAACTCATTATCATTGGCTTGGCCTGGCTCCCCAGTGGGTGGGCTTATGCCCTCCCAGGCCCACCCATAGCTGAGCCCCTGCCCAGTCATGTTAAATCCATAGATTAGGGGCTAATTCATTTATTTAAATTGACTGGTTTCCTCATGAACTATAACTCAGTAAAATAGTTTTTTTGTTCAGTGTATATTATATCGATACTTTGACTCCAATAATTATAATTTTTTTGTTAGCTATCGCTAGTTGGCTGTACCTGCGGCAACAAGTGTTTTTTGAATTTGAGATTTTCCCTGACTGTTTCTTTTTATTTTGGTGGTTCTTAAAGATGATCTGATTTTAAAATGTATAGCTACATTATCTTTTCTAGATACTTTATATCTGGCTTTTAGTCGTCCTTAAGTTTATATTGAACGTTTTACTATATTTTTGGGGAGTGAAGGCAACGATTTAGCATCAGCAGCCCTCCGCTGCTAAATAAATCAGGGGAAACACTGGCCAAAAGTCTTTTTTAAATTTTTATCCCATAGCTTGTTCTCCATCTTTTTAAATAGTGAGCCAACATGTTTTCGGCACTTTTATTACCCCTGATCAAAACACATTTTCTCATGGTCTCATCTCTCTGCAGCAGAGACAGTGAGCAGTATGTTTGGAACATCAAATCGCAGTATCGAATCGCAACACATATAGAACCGTGACAATCGCAATACAACTCGTGTCAGCACCTAAGTGTCGTGATATTATCGTGTTGCGAGGTCCCTGGCAGTTTCAAGCCCTGCTATGCTATAACAACCCCCGACTCTGTGTGATTGTCATCAGTGGCTGCTCTTTTGTATTTTTATTTATTATGGATCTCCATTAGCTGCTGCCAAGGCAGAAGCTACTTTTCCTGGGGTCCAGCAACATAAGAACATTACATACAGTTTCAAATAATACATTACATTTCATAACACCTTACCAAACACATTCTGTGTGTTCCCCTCAGGCCACCGCTCCACCACCATATTTACAATACAACAGCCATGTGCACGTGGGTGTCTTGTCAGCTGTGTCTGGAATTTAACCTCTTCACTTCATTATTCCATATTTCTGTCGGTTGACCTATTGCCTGGGGCAAGTGAACTGAGCAGCCTTCTGAGGTTGGCCTATTGGGCAGGTGATTAAAAATAAATAAAAAAACTGGTGAAAACATCCAACCTGAAAAGAATGCCAGTAGCTTAAAGCTCATCTTTCTGGTTCCAACCCATTGTTTAAGTGAAAGATGGACAATTTATGGCATTCTGGCAAGTAGAGCCTGCACTGAGATTTAAAAAAACTGATAACAAGCTAAAGTCAAAGAATTCCAGTACTGGTCTTTTCTGATTCGTCCCTTATGTGTCGGTGTTAGGCAGGCAATATATGGTACTTCTGCTTGTAAATGGCTAATTGACATTTTCGGGCAACCAAAAACTACTCTTGACTTGGCGATTTGGCAAGTGCCTTTTTGGCTTTAATGTCAATCCCTGTTATTTTATCCCAATTCTAAACACACACCACTATTTGGTGTGTTCCCATTGCACAACACACAAAGTATTGAAGTGGTTTTAATTTCAACGCCAAAGCCCCTGCCCCTAATATAATTAGTAGTAGATGACAAAGTTTGTTTTCTGTCATTTTCTTTTTTTGAAGGAAAATGTTAGTTGATGCCTGTATGTTAGGAAATGCATTACTATAAATATTATGATTGCAGAAAGGGCCGTTCCATAATTATTATACTGGTTAAGGTCCTAATAACTTGACAACGGGAAGTTGCTGTCCGCATGTTGAAATGGTAAGTTAGAATCTGTTTGACTGGTTGTAAACATGTATAGGCTACAGTGTGTTTGTACATAGCCTTGATAACCCAGCTCTACCCAGGCAGGGCTGCTGCAGGACTCTGTGTTAATCTCCTTTTCTCTTTCTAAGGGGACACTTCCGTTAAAAACAAGAGCGAGCAGATGCCACATGGTTTCAGGAAAGGGAATTGGCACTGGGGTAATAATAATGATCAGCTTTTCATCCAATGTTTACCTGTTGACTAGGAGGTTGTGTCGATGAAGGTGGTGTTGAACCAGGTTGTAGATTATGTTGGTGGTGTTAAACTTCGTTGTGGACTGATCCTAGACCAGAAGTACTCCCTCAAATGAGCTTGGTTTTGGTCAACTCTTCTCTTCTTAGGGCCCTTTATAGCATGTTACTGTAACCGTCTTTTCTATAATTAATATTCCTGGCAGTGGTACTACGTAATTCTGTCCCTTTTCTGTCCTCCATTCCTAATTTACCGAGATGTAAATAATATGTACTTGGTTGTTGTCACTGTATCTCTCCACCCACCAGGAGAGTGACTGGTGTTAACTTGTGCTCACCCACAGATCCTCAGTTTGTGGTGTACCAGCTCAAGGTAAAGATCCACACGTCCAACCCGGTGAACACGCGGAAGGAGGAGAAGTATGTGTTCTTCGAGTTCCCCCAGCCGCTGCCCGTGTGCGGAGACATCAAGGTGGAGTTCTTCCACAAACAGAATAAAATGATGAAGAAGGTAATGGGCCTTGTGGTTCTTGATTTTTATATGCACGTTAAATTAGGTATTGTAGACTATTCTGATTCACTATGAGGGAGGGTGAGATTTAACTTAAACACACAAGTTCTGATTGGAGTATAGCCTACATTCTGTATCGCTGTTGAGATGATGTAACTCTTTTGTAACTGAGTTACTGTAGCTTTCTGAGTTACTGTAACTTTGTAACTGAGTTATTATTAAGTTAGCCTTTTATTCACCCCCCATGTATTTTTTCCATCAGGACAAGATGTTTCACTTTTGGGTGAATACCTTCTTTGTCCCTGGACCAGAGGAGAACTTTGAGAAAGTTGAGAACGGGACGTTACCAACGGAGACGTTACCAACGGCGACGTTACCAAAAGAGCAGGCAGGAATCCAAACGGGAGGAACGGGGGACAACGACAAGGATTACCTGATCCTCTCACTGACGAAGAACGACCTGGACAAGGCCAACAAGGATAAAGCAAACCGATACTTCTCCCCCAACTTCAAGGTCAGTCAGGTGAATGAGACTTTCTTTGATTGGGTGTTGGGGAAAAATACATTTTTTATTAATGTTTGGGGAAATATTTGACTTTTGTGCCAAGATGAATGCGCGGTACCACTTTATTTGAATAGTTAGTCTGTAGATGCTCTGCAGACTATCTACTAACTCTAACCTTTATTCTAAACCTGACAGATGGTCATACTATCTGTAGAGAATCTACAGATGGATTATCCAAATAGTGTGACCAAATGGTCTCGCCGCTTCGCTCAGATAAAATGTAGTTTCCCCTTTGTATAGATCCATTGGCGTGTTTCAGTATGTGGATAATAACGTTTTCTCTGGAACTCCAGGTGAAGCTGTACTTTACCAAGACCGTGGAGGACATCTTCAACTCTGAGGCCAGCACTTCCACCTCGCTAACGCCAGACGTTAGTGACAACGAGGCGGACCATTACCGATACTCTGACACCACAGACTCTGACCCGGAGAACGAACCGTTTGACGAAGATCAACACACGCAAATAACGAAAGTGTGAGGTTTTTATGGGAAGTAAAAAAAAAAAATAATTAACCTTTGAGGGGAAAAAAGGAACTTGAATATAAACTGAAAAGCAAGTACCTTTTTCCGCACCAACCTACAGCAGCAGGACATTTGCGTCACGGAATATGCCACCAATTTTAGGAACAATGCTGACCAAGTTTTCTTTGTTCTTTTGAAATGTTTTGCCCCTCCCCCGCTCGTTCATCCGGAAAGTATTGACACCGTTGTTGAGTGGGAAAAGGTTCAGTAGCTGTAGTGTTATACCTTTTTGTGTCAAAGACTATAGAAGAAGATTTCCGCTATCAGGAGATGTGAGATCCGGTATTGGAAAGGCTTATTGGAAATCATAAATTTCACTGCTCCATCTCCTGTGGAAACCAAGGCCAGTGCTTCTGTCACTTTCTCCCACTTCATTCGTTGCCCTCCACCATGCCCCTACCACCCCACATACCACCCCTTCCATCCTGTTTACTGTGAATGCTTCTTGTGCTTTTTGCAGGTGGTCTCACATGAGTTTGTGCAGTGTAAACTGCATGTTAGAATTTCTCCAGTCGACTTATGATTATTATTGTGATTATTATTATAATTATTAAGCTACATGACATCTAACCAATGTCCATACCTTCTATCATGTCTGTTCAAGGTATGCAGAAACCCAGTGTCCCATGTATTGTTGATGTTTTTATGTTAAGGTAAATAGAACACAAAACGGCAGGGAAGCCAGTGTTGCAATAACGTGAACACTATAGTTAAACGACAAACGGTGTGCATGTTATTGGAATCGTTGTTTAATAAATTGTATACCATGTTTTTCAACAACAAAAAAATTGATTTCTAAAGCTGATTTTATTTAGCCAGGAGGTCAAAAATGGCATCCTTTATTCTTTACTTTCATGCTATCTGCAGGTATAACTTCAGTCTTTCGGCAAGCCATTTAGAATGGCCTTGTGTTTTATGATACAGTACATGGCGTCACGCCCCCCCCCCCCCCCCCCCCCCCTTTTTAACAGTAACCGGATACAGTTTTGGCGATCATCACAGAGGACAATGGTATCATGTTTTGAATTCATTTTCAGTGTGTAATGTGCTTATAGAGGGGTAATCTGTTCCAAATGTGTACATTATGACATGCCATACTACAGCATGTATCCAAACCTGCATTAGTGCGTCTAGGTCGGTGTCCCCTCAGTCTAGAAAGTTTAGACAAACTGCACTTTTTGTCATCTTAGTATGTGCATGGACACACCAGAAGTGGTGATGCTGACCTAGTCTTGACACCTGTTCAGTAAGGCCAATAGAGGTGACGCTTGGTAAGAGACCGAGGCGACAGAGTGGGATTGAATATTAAGCTTTGTCTGAACCGATCCAGGGGTGTTTAATGCAGGTTTTGATCAACCCAGGAGTGGATAATATGTGAACTTAGGTGCTCTTTAGGGTTTTTTTCCCCTCTTGAGACATCAGATCTTTTACTCCTTGAATGACTTGTTTTGCAGCCTTATCGTATTTGGTCCAATAAGATCCGGATCACTTGTACATCCAACAAAAGGTGCTTAAACTGCCAAGCTGCATGCTTACGATCCAACAACGGAGCCAAGAATCTGTACCTATCCTATGGTGCAAGTAGCTTCAGTGGCATACACTACTTCTGTGTGAACTTTTTAATGTGCACTCCCACGTGCATTTTTCTGCAGTTGCTGTCTCTAACTGGTTGGGGTTATTTCCCTATTTGTTGCGTTTTTACGTTCTTCTCCTTTTCAAAAACAGGTTTCATTCCGTTGGGGAATGAAATTAGCGCAGCTACAGATTTTACAAAGTCTTGTGCTTGCTCATGAAATATACAGAGCCCTATATATGCGAATATTTAAATATGTATCATTTATTTTCAGCATGCCAAATTTTTTGTACCACCTGGCCTGTGGCATGCCACGGGCCAGACCCAGGAATCTGCACTGAGGGTAGTGATGTAAGCTGCCTTTTCCTGTACTCTTGACATTAAGGCTTCCCTCTTTTCAACAATCCATCGCACATGCCGTTTCATCTCGCCTTGTTTTTAGACTATTTTCCCTGGGTGTCTGTCTGTTCTTTTGTCTGTTTTTCTTCATCGTAAAGTGTACCCTAGCCAACCCAGGAACACTTCATCTAGAATTCTCTTTTTTTGTTTACATTTTATGACATCACTGAAAACCTGCCAAAAGTAAGCTTGATAATTATTTCTTTTTGTTCGTTTTTTTCTTTGTTCTTTAAGGTGGGGCCTATGGGAGATATTCTTTGCCTTACTTGAAGTTGACAAAGCTTACTCTGCTATTGCTTTGAAATCTACCATTCTGCCCAAGCACTGACTTGATAGTTAAAGTACTTATTTAAAGCTACTATTAATAGAGCAATAGACTTTTGCACTGTTACAGGGTTTTGCAGGGTCTCAGTCAGTGTTTCACAGTCCCCCCCCCCCCCCCCCCAGTTGTTCCCCTTAGTAAAACAAAAGCCTTGCGATCAGTGAAAGACGGTGGAATAAAATGGCTAGGTGTACCTTAATCTTGTATTCATGCATCCCCCATAGAAACAACAATTTGTTACTTTGACTGAAAATGTCCTGATCCTTTTTTATGATTTTTTTAAAAAGAAAATAAATAAAAATTTGGAGAAAAAAATGGAATTAACTATTTGACGGTATTCGTGTTTTCTGGTAAAGACTCTACAGGTAAACTATCGGGCAAAAGAATATACTATCTGTATCCATTTGCTTACTATTCTGGATGTTCAGCAGCTTAAATGTATGAATCTATTCAATGGCCTCACTATTAAGGAGCTTATGTTTAAGAGACATTTCTGAATGCTTCATATTCATCTCCAGCACCACCCCAACATCAACACATGTGAATCGCTTCTATGTTTAGTAGTAAAAAAAATAATAAAAAAATAAGACGATAACTGTTTTTATAATGACAACGTCAGTGTGCATCGTGTGATTAAAAAAAAAAAAAAAAAAAAAATAAGATTGTAAATTTGTACCAATTATGATTAAGCTTTGTCTACTAATTGGTTGATGTCATTGGAAAGCTTAAAGGAAGATGAGTTTCCAGTGACATCAACCAATTAGCAGGCAATGCCTACTCATAATTGGTTAAAGTCACACGATGCACACTGGTGTCATTGGAAACACTTATCGTCCTCTTTTCTTTTAGCTGCAAAACATAGAAACATGCCATTTTCACATGTTGGTGCTGGATTTAAGGCCACAGGCCATCCCCTAGACATCTGTAGCCCCGATTCTCAAAACATGTTACCACAGTACCTTAAAGTACAAATTCCTAGGGAAACCTACGGGAACCTTTTGGCATGGGCTAAAACTTGTGGAGTTCACAGGCAGCAAACACACGGTTCAGCTTAAAAACAAAGTCAAATTATTTTAAAGGTGCCAGTGTGTCGGTTAAGTTTCATGTCACTAGTTTTTAGCTGATTTGTGCAATATGTTATAATGATGCCTGTGGTTGCCACACATTGCCTCTCATTTACAGTTGAGGGGGAAAAAAGAAATCTTAAATACTGTTCTAGAACATGTCATGCATGCAGATGGAAGGGGTGCAATAAATCAAGAGGTGTTACCTGCAGAAGTGGGCGGGGCTACCTCCCACCCGCCACTCCATTGTTTTGTTTGGGTTTTTTCTCCCTGGGATTCATTTTGTGCAGAGGTATGTTGGCTATAACTCATTCTATTTTCAATCTTTAAAAAAAACAAAAAAAAACAGCCTTATTCCATTTCAGCCTGTTTGGATACTATTGTGCTGTGCAACAGTTGCTCTGTGTGTAATGCTATGCACTGAGAATACACAACCCACGATGTAAAATAGAAAAACTTGTACAGGTTATAATTATGCTCATACAAATTAGATGTCTGTTTGTTATTGTATGTGTAAACTGCCCTTTATCTTAGTGTTATAAACTTCACATAAATCCAATCAAGTCTCATTCTTGTCTCTGTGAGATACCTGATTTGTGATCGACCTTAATATTTTACGATGAAGATGACGCTGACCAGTAGAACGAGAATTCTTCGTCTAATATATTTGATGTATATTAATGCGTTCTGATTTCAAGTTGAAATAGATCATGGACAGTGCTAGCTATGGAAAAGAGGATTGAGTCGATGTGAGTGTGAGCCGGTGTGCAAAGCCTCTAGGTCATTATGGTTTTCTCCACGCCAGGAAATGTTTACTGCTGTGTGTAAATAGCTTGCTTTTAAGATGCCAGAAGTTTGTGAGAAAATAATGTCAACGGTCTCGCTTAAGCGACCTATGAGTGGGATAATGAAGTGGTTGTATACACTAACTACAAGCCCTGTACATTTGACTGACCTCTGTTTTGGAAACATTAAGCCGTGTTATCCTAAAATAATGGTGCCATTGCTGTTCAGTGTGAGTATGATCAGATGATACTTTCGAGGCCAGTGCTGTGCTATTGAGAGTATTCATTACTTAGAGATCTGTGCATCAAATGTCCTTCACTGATTCTTTAATTAACACAGGAAACTAAGACGTTCTCTTCATTGTCTGCTAATACTATCCAGTGTTCCTATTGCCGGTGTGAAGGGATCACCATTTTCTATCTCTACAGCCTTCGTTGTTCTAGGATGTGGCGATTGGAATGTGTTTTGCCCACAAAAAAATCAGCAATTCACGTGGCCTGGTCTTTTGAAATGATAGGAAAGACATATTTAATGGAATTGTTCTTTGTGACATTTCCATAGAAACAGGAATTGTGAATACCAAAGTCCTAGATGAACGTTCCCTATCCCCTCCTGTATAACTGACTGCTCTACGTTGTTTGTCGTTACAAAACACCACCACAGCCCCGGTGGAAGCTGATATTTTCAGGGGATGAAAAAGGAGAAGCGAGAATTGAACATTGAGGCGTGCCTCTCAGTCTCGTGCTCGTTAATATCTCTCTAGCCTGTTGATAATCAAATTCCCCATGCGGCGCCCCTCAACTCAGCTGCACCATTTCAGCTCGATGGTTCCCGTTTCCTTGTTGCCTTCTCCCCAAAGCGTTTTAGCAATGGTATCAAGGGTGGTAGCAACCAATGATTGATCTTCGTGTGAGTCATGTGTTTTTGCTTCTGTGGTTATATTCAGAGGGACTCTTCTGTGATTTGACAACTGCTAGCATCAGATATGTCTTTACAATCCATATGAACAGAATGTAAATGAAGTATTGGCAGTAGATTGTGTATTAATGTATGTTGGTTTGAGTACACACAGGATCTGATAATGGTTCATCTCTGGTGTTTAATGCAGACAGAACACACAAAGTTGTGTAATAGGTCTGGTGAGCTCAACATGTCGTACATGGATGACCTGAGAGACTGAAAATTGGGTCCCTCACTATCTCTGTGACCAACGGTCAAACATCCTTCAGTCAGTCCTTTCATACAGGTGTAAACTGAGAAAGAATAACGAGACAAATGGACCTCCTCAACTTGAATTGGTTCCAGTGAATGGTGCGTACAACCACAATATACGACTGGAGCTCGTAAAAAGGATCCAGGCCTGATGTTTTGTCCCCACAACGCTTTTAAAGTCACAGCAGAAGTCACAGACAGTGTCTGTCTGTCTTGTGTCTGGGTTTCAGGCGACTGCCTGAGACACCCTCCGTCACCCTCATGTTGCCCTTTTAACCATCATTTGTCTGAGGAGGATTAAAGGATCCTCATTGGCTGAGGGAAAGACAAATGGAAGCCACTAGTACCACAGGAGGTTGGTGGACCCTTAATTAGGGAGGACGGGTTCGTGGTATTGGCTGGAGTGGAATGGTATTAAATACATCACAAGGTTTCCATGTGTTTGATGCCATTCCATTCACTCCGTTCCAGCCATTATTATGAGCCAGCCTCCACTGACTGGTACACAGGGACAACCGCACGTCTACTGCAGTACACACGTTCCCATGTCACGGCACATTAGCTTTCAATTAACCTAACCCTCCATGGAATCTGGCTGGTAATGTTGTCTCCCCTATCTATGGTCTCCTACAAAGTTCAAAACAGAGAAAGGTGTCTATATGGGTTTTGTGGGGGGGGTTCTGCTCTGCAGCCTCAGTCAGATACATCTGATGAATAAAGAGTGGCCTGCTTGCCTACCGGTTCAGTCAGGCATGTTTGTTTTGTGAGGCTGTGACTGACTGAGGCTAAGTCACCAAACTAAGCACAGCAGCAGCACCACTAGGGAAACACCCTGAGAGGCCTGTGACATAACTGACATTTATTGTCATGAATCTTGTCCTGGAGGCAGGAGTGAGCGATTTCCTCTATATGAGCCAGCTGCAAAGTCAAAATTGGTTATATCGTAAAATGTATGAAAATATAAATCGTAGGTTAAGCCCAGCTAACACATTTGTTTCCTTAGAAGTTGTGGGAACATGTGTTTTTGGTTTCAATTTGTGGGTACAAAGCCATGTGTTTCCTGACCGGTAAAACAGAACGTTTTTTTAAACGTTCTGAGAACAGAAGAGAACATTTAGTCTGTTTGGTGAACGTTTATTTGTAGGTTGCAGGGGGGTTCTAATAACGTTTTATTCTGGTTCCTTTAAAGTTTTCCTAGGAGAAATTATAGGTTACCCTGAGGTTTTTGAATAACTTCCTTAAAATGTCCACCAAAAGTTTCAATTAGACTTGCAAACACTGCAAGCTTATTTTGGGTAAACTTTCTTGAACTATAAGCACAGATAGGACACATGGAAATTAATTTCCTTTGACATTAATCATGCAAACACATTTATTTTTTATTGAGACACAGCATCAGTGAGGTTTGAACCTATGATCTTCTGTTCTTTATTCATAGAATTAGTCCACTGCGCCATCAGGACAGAGTTACCATGCCATGTTTTTTTTTACGCATACAAAGCTGTTCATTTTAGTCTATTCAAACAGACCCCATTTCAAAGGAAACAATCACTAATTAAGATCAGGTGTGGCCAATTAGTGGGCGTGACCAACACACCTGTACACACTCAACAAGAGAGGGTAGAGGGAGTTTTGTTGACGCTGAGAACAGAATGTATATGTTTTTAAATAACATTATTAGAATGTTCTCTGAACTTGACTAAAGTTCATTTTTTTTATGGAAAGTTTTAGCATTCTCTGAACAATAAGAACATACATTTAAATAGAACCATGAGGAAACCTGTAGGAAACGGTAGGCTTAAGTACTCAAATTCGCACAGAAGAATGTTGTTTCTTAATGGTCTCTGAACTTTGAGAACGGTCCCAATGTCAAAATCAAATCAAATTTGATCTGTCACATACACATGGTTAGCAGATGTTAATGTGAGTGTAGCAAAATGCTTGTGCTTCTAGTTCCGACCATGCAGTAATATCTAACAAGTAATATAACAATTTCACAACAACTACCTTATACACACAAGTGTAAAGTAATGAATAAGAATATGTACATATAAATTTATGGATGAGCGATGGCCGAACGGCATAGGCAAGATGCAGTAGATGGTATAGAGTACAGTATATACATATGAGATGAGTAATGTAGGGTATGTAAACATTATATAAAGTGGCATTGTTTAAAGTGGCTAGTGATACATTTATTACATCCCATTTTTTATTATTAAAGTGGCTAGAGATTTGAGTCAGTATGTTGGCAGCAGCCACTCAATGTTAGTGATGGCTGTTTAACAGTCTGATGGCCTTGAGATAGAAGCTGTTTTTCAGTCTCTCGGTCCCTGCTTTGATGCACCTGTACTGACCTCGCCTTCTGGATGATAGCGGGTTGAACACGCAGTGGCTCATGTGGTTGTTGTCCTTGATGATCTTTTTGGCCTTCCTGTGACATTGGGTGGTGTAGGTGTCCTGGAGCGCAGATAGTTTGCCTCTGGTGATGCATTGTGCAGACCTCACTACCCTCTGGAGAGCCTTACGATTGTGGGCGGAGCAGTTGCCGTACCAGGCGGTGATACAGCCCAACAGGATGCTCTCGATTGTGCATCTGTAGAAGTTTGTGCGTGTTTTTGGTGACAAGACGAATTTCTTCAGCCTCCTGAGGTTGAAGAGGCGCTGCTGCGCCTTCTTCCCCACGCTGTCTGTGTGTGTGGACCATTTCAGTTTGTCTGTGATATGTACGCCGAGGAACTTAAAACTTTCCACCTTCTCCACTACTGTCACGTCGTGGTGGATAGGGGGCTGCTCCCTCTGATGTTTCCTGAAGTCCACGATCATCTCCTTTGTTTTGTTGACATTGAGTGTGAGGTTATTTTCCTGACAGCACACTCCGAGGGACCTCGCCTTCTCCCTGTAGGCCGTCTCGTCGTTGTTGGTAATCAAGCCTACCACTGTAGTGTCATCTGCAAACTTAATGATTGAGTTGGAGGCGTGCATGGTCACGCAGTCATGGGTGAACAGGGAGTACAGGAGAGGGCTGAGAACGCACCCTTGTGGGGCGCCAGTGTTGAGGATCAGTAGGGTGGAGATGTTGTTTCCTACCTTCACCACCTGGGGGCGGCCCATCAAGAAGTTCAGGACCCAGTTGCACAGGGTGGGGTTCAGACCCAGGGCCCCGAGCTTAATGACGAGCTTGGATGGTACTATGGTGTTAAATTCTGAGCTGTAGTCGATGAACAGCATTCTTACATAGGTATTCCTCTTGTCCAGATGGGTTAGGGCAGCGTGATTGCGATTGCGTTGTCAAACCAGATGGAGAACATTCCTAGAACATTACCAAAATGTAAATTAAATGTAACTATGTTTGAACTTTTAAGAAATGTTCTGTCAAAGTAATGAAATACCAAGAAAAAATATTTAGTCAACTTCCTTAAAAGTACTGAGAATTTTCCAAAGCTAAGCAACTATCCTGCAACATTCACAGAAAGTTGTGGAAAGGTTGTACGCAAAATAACTATAGGAAAATCACACACTCACCTAACGCTAAAAACATATGTTTCTCAGAATGTTATGTGCTAACTGGCAGGTTAGGGTTAGCAGTGTGGTCAAGGTTATGTTTAAAATCTGATTTGATAACTTTGGTGCTGTTGCAAGCTAGTGACCACTCTGCAGAGCTGCCTCCAGTACATGATTCATCCCAATAAATGCCAACCTGCTGCCAGTGCAGTCAGGCATGTTTGTTTTGTGAGGCTGTGACTGAGTGAGGCTAGGCTGAGTTACCTAACCAAACACAGCAGCGGCAGCACCACCACTAGGGAAACTCCCTGAGAGGCCTGTGACATAACTTACTCCCACACGCCTAGCTCGATCCAGCATCCAGCCTTCCCCTCCACAGGCTTAGAGAGAGAGCGGGAGACATACAGCAAGATATATACAGTGCATTCAGGAAAGTATTCAGACCGCTTTACTTTTTCCACATTTTATTACGTTACAGCCTTATTCTAAAATGGATTCAGTAGTTTTTTCCCCTCATCTACATACAATACCCCACAATGATAAAGTAAAAATTATTTTTTGACATTTTTGCAAATGTATTAAAAATAAACTGAAATATCATATTTACATAAATATTAAGAACCTTTACTCAGTACTTTTTTGAAGCACCTTTGGCAGCGCTTACAGCCTTGAGTCTTCTTGGGTATGATGCTACAAACATGGCACAGCTGTATTTGGGGAGTTTCTCCCATTCTTCTCTACAGATCCTCTCAAACTCTGTCAGGTTGGATGGGGAGTGTCGCTACACAGCTATTTTCAGGTCTCCAGAGATGTTTGACTGGGTTCAAGTCCTGGCTTTGGCTGGGCCACTCAAGGACATTGAGACTTGTCCCGAAGCCACTCCTGCATTGTCTTGGCTGTGTGCTAGGTTTGTTGTCCTGTTGGAAGGTGAACCTTCACCCCAGTCTGAGGTCCTGAGTGCTCTGGGACTGGTTTTCATCAAGGATCTCTCTGTACTTGGCTCCATTCATCTTTCCCTCGATCCTGAATAGTCTCCCGGTCCCCGCCGATGAAAAATGTCCCTACAACATGATGCTGCCACCACCATGCTTCACTGTAGGGATGGTGCCAGGTTTCCTCCAGACGTGACACGTGGCATTCAGGCCAAAGAGTTTAATCTTTGCTTCATCAGACCAGAGAATATTGTTTCTCATGGTCTGAAAGTTCTTTAGGTGCCTTTTGGCAAACTCCAAGCAGCCTGTCATGTGCCTTTTACTGAGGAGTGTATTCCGTCTGGCCACTCTACCATAAAGGCCTGATTGGTGGAGTGCTGCAGAGATGGTTGTCCTTCTGGAAGGTTCTCCATCTCCACAGAGGAACTCTGGAGCTCTGTCAGCGTGACCATTGGGTTCTTGGTCACCTCTCTGACCAAGGCCCTTCTCCCCCGATTGCTCAGTTTGGCCAGCTCTAGGAAGAGTTTTGGTGGTTCTTAACTTCTTCCATTTAAGAACCTTCAATGCTGCAGAAGTTTTTCGGTAACCTCCCCCAGATCTGTGCCTTGACACAATCTGTCTCGGAGCTCTACGGACAATTCCTTTGACTTCATGGCTTGGTTTTTGCTCTGACATGCACTGTCAACTGTGGGACCTGATATAGACAGGTGTGTGCCTTTCCAAATCATGTCCAATCAATTGAATTTACCACAGGTGGACTATAATCAAGTTGTAGAAGCAGCTCAAGGATGATCAATGGAAACAGGATGCACCTGAGCTCAATTTTATGTATTTTTTTAATTAATTTGCTAAAATGTAAAAAAACTGTTCTCACTTTGTTATTATGAGGTATTGTGTGTAGATTGATGAGGAAAAAAATGTATTTTATCAATTTTAGAATAAGGCTGTAACGTAGCAAAATGTGGAGAAAGGGAAGGGGACTGAATACTTTCTGAATGCACTGTATACAGAGAGAAAAAGAGGGGATAGTTAAAGGTGAGAATAGAGGGGGGAGAGAGGGAGAACATGTAGAAGCCTAGATCCAGAGAGCCTGCTAAAGCCATCTGCTGAGTGTGGACCTGACTCTCCCAGCATCTGCTGAGATCCATTGTAGCAACTGTCAACGAAACGTGTAGCCGACAGTAAAGCATGTACGGTATGGGCTCCATTTGAGAATGAAGATTCAGTTATGGGCAGGGATGTCCTTCTTATTCTTATTGAGTTTGATGCTCCTCCCATGTTACTAGGAGGATATATAGGATACTAATGAAGAGGCAAACAAATGCAGGGATTTTGACTGGGGAAAGAATTGGATTAAACCTCTTTGTGTGTGCGTGCACGACTACACGTCTCTGACTGTGTGTGTGTGTTTGCGCACGTCTGTGACTGGGAGTGTTTTTTAATCTCTCACCCATGTATTTACAGTAAACCATTTTACCTGCACCTTGGAATTATTGTCAACACTCCTGCATCCCCTAGCCTGGCTGGCCAGGTTTAGTGTGTTATGGATGAATCTGTCAGAGGGGCGGGTCAGGTGCCCGGCCACACACAGGTAGGTCACTGTTCCCCTATCCCGCTGTCGGAGGAACATTGCAGAGTCAGCGTGCCCGGCTGCCAGCATGGCGGAAGTCTGGGAGGGAGCCCGGCGTCTGTGCCGCTCTATACACACTGCTAACCTCTTGCAGGGGCCTTGGCAACAAACACATAGAAACAGACACACAGAAACAGACACACACACACACACACAGCTGTTCTACACACAACTCTTTCAGGGGCTCTGGTACTACACTTAAGAGACTGTCTCCTGTCTCATTATCAGTGGAGGCTGGTGAGGGGAGGATGGCTCATAATAATGGCTGGAACAGAGCGAATGGATTCGATACATTCCATCAATTCCGCTCCGGCCATTACCACGAGCCCGTCCTCCCCAATTAAGGTGCCCCCAACCTCCTGTGGTCTTTATGTACTGGCTCTCGTATGTTTTCTTAAGTCATCTCACTCTGTAGTATTTACAAAACAACATTTCTAAACAGAGTTGAAAGGCTTTAGATGAACTGTATATGCTGAGCCTGACTGGAGAGCATGAGTTTAGGTTTCAGCTTAAAGGTTCAGCACAGCTGTTTCTGTCTCAATATCAAATCCTTTTTGAGTAGCAATCAAGTACCGTACTCGAAGTGTTTTTGATTAAAATGGTCAAAAAGACACAAAAATAGCTTCTTAACAAAGAGCAATTTCTTGCTAGGACTGCTCCCCCCCCCCCACACACACACAGGGATGCTGGCTCATGTTGACTTATATGCTTCCCACTGTTGTGTCAAGTTGGCTGGATGTCCTATGGTTGATGGACCATTCTTGATACACACAGGAAACTGTTGAGTGTGAAAAAACCCAGCAGCGTTGCAGTTCTTCACAAGAACCGGTGTGCCTGGCACCTACTACCATACCCCAACGGCATTTAACCCAGTTTGGGAGTACCTGATCTAGACTGATTGGAGTGGATTTAAGGGATCATAGCTTTCACCTGGATTCACCTAGTCAGTCTATGTCATGGAAAAGCAGGTGTTCTTAATGTTTTGTATACTCAGTGTATCTAATGACAGGCAAATCAAATTTTTTACTGCACTGGGCCTTTAAGATCACTTTATACGCCACATACACATCCTAGTGAGATCAATTCTGTCTGGCAGCTTTGTTGAGGAGAAGCCTGCCATGATCGGGTATGGATTGTGGGAGGCGTATGCCCCTGGGCGCTATTGACTGTCCTGACTGGCCCAATCGTTGCGCCTCATGAGCAGAGGGGAGCTCGATGCACTAAATTGACAGACGAGGAACGTCAAAGTCAATTCCTGATCATGACTCTGCCTCAATGAATATAATTTACTTCACAATAAGAGCGCAGACAGGCAAGCACCGATGTGTTTCACTGCTGAAGTTCACCATGTCTGTTTATCCACAATTCTTCATCAGGCACAATGGCCGTTTGATTATTGCACATAGATTGTTACATTCTATAGCTCTCCTGATCTGCTTTCCACGGAGTCGTCTCTTCACTGTTGACGTTGAGACTGGTGTTTTGCCGGTACTATTTAATGAAGCTAACAGTTGAGGACTTTAAGTTGTCTGTTTCTCAAAGGAGACACTCTAATGTACTTGTCCTCTTGCTCAGTTGTGCACCGGGTCCTCCCACTTCTCTTTCTAGTCTGGTTAGACCCAGTTTGCTCTGTTCTGTGAAGGGAGTAGTACACAGCGTTGTACGAGATCTTCAGTTTCTTGGCAATTTCTCGCATGGAATAGCCTTCATTTCTCAGAACAAGACTGACGAGTTTCAGAAGAAAGGTCTTTGTTTCTGGCCATTTTGAGCCTGTAATCGAACCCACAAATGCTGATGCTCCAGATACTCAACTAGTCTAAAGAAAGACAGTTTTATTGCTTCTTTAATCAGGACAACAGTTTCAGCTGTGCTAACATAATTGCAAAAGGGTTTTCTAATGATCATTTAGCCTTTTAAAATGATAAACTCGGATTAGCTAACACAACATGCCATTGGAACACAGGAGTGATGGTTGCTGATAATAGGCCTCTGTACGCCTAAGTAGATATACCATTAAAAATCTGCTGTTTCCAGCTACAACAGTCATTTACAACATTAACAAATGTCTACATTGTATTTCTGATCAATTTGATATTTTTTTAAGGGACAAAAAATGTGCTTTTCTTTAAAAAACAAGGACATTTCTAAGTGACCCCAAACTTTTGAACGGTAGTGTATATCTCTCTATTATGCGTGGGATAACTTTGGAACAGATTTACAAAATGAAAATCACTTAGAGTTAATTTCCTGGTGTTTTTACTGTATTTCATGTCCCCAAAAAATGTACATTAAAAAAATATAACTCTGTGGGCCAAATAAAATGACCAGCAGACCAAATTGGGGAATTTGGGGAATCCGGTTGGAGAATCCTGTTAGGGAATCCTGCTCTAGGCTCCCAGTAAAGCTACTTTGCAAATCCTTGTAACTGACCATGAGGAACATACAGACCTGCTTTCCTCTAGTGGCCCAGGAGCTGTGAAGCTGTGAGCTCAGGAGTCCCCATCCAGAACATGAACATCTGCTGTAGGCCAGGCCATGGCCCAGTAGGTTGGATTCCTCTGTAGGCCTCTATCAGTGTGATGGGACCCGAGGTCCGGGGAGGCCCCTGAGAGATAGATGTCCTGTCTGGCCAAAGCTCCACCATGCCCCAGTCTTAGCAGCTTGAGTAACCAGCCATTGAACCCCCTGACCTCACCCAGTGAAGAAGCTGAGGTGAGGAGTGGGTCTGCCACCAGCCGCCCCCCTTGGCTGCAGCCAATGGAGGGCAGGAGGATCCCTCTAGGGAGTCCTACAGCAGTTCTTTTAACTTCTCGGCAAGAGACGATTTCTTTTTGATTTTTTTCTGTAAAGGCGTGCTATGAATAGAAAACATGAATAGGGAAAAGGGGAGAAATTGTGAAGCAGTGTTTTTTTTGTTTTCCACTGTTTTCCACTTTATCGTTATTTGTTGTTGTACATGTGTATGGCCTTGTTAGCGCAGTGGATCAAAGCTCTGTGAGAGACGGAACAGAGAGCAACAGACGTATTTCAAGTATAAATGTGTTTGTCACTTAACTTTTTAAGGGGTCAATTGTTCTCCGTGCCTTTAAGACATGATCACATTTCAGAACTTTATTTTCTGTATGTCCCTGGTCATATATTTTCGCTCCACTGGTTTCTGTGGAATTGGCTGCGAGGAAACATTCACAGCATGGAGAATGGTTTTTAAAATGATTCCCAACAAATTGGATTGGTTCGTTTCAAGATCATCTAAACATTTGTTTCAGAATATCGTTAAGTCTATGTGAAATGAGACAGATGATAACCCCTAAAATATAAATACTGTATTGCTTTTAGATCACAAAATGATTTCACATCAGTGCCCCCTAAATATTTAAGACCCCTGTAGCCTAGACTGTCCTCAGAGTCCAGTGAATCAGCCTTGTGGGCCATTCAGTCAGCCTACATTTGGTGAGTGAGCAGTACAAAACCCTTAGGCCCTTAGCTCTAACCTGGTGAGTGTTTGTGGCACGGCCTGTATCAATAGCCTGCTGTGCACGATTCTCTACCACTGGTACTGTGAGTGCTGCTCCTCTCACTACGACTCCCTGGCTGGTTCCCACAATCTGTTAAAGCAGTTGAAACGTGCTTCTCGGCCCAGCGTCCCCCATGACGGCCTGCCTCCGCCCTCCTCTTCCTACCCCTCCCTGCCCCCTGCCGACTCAATACACAGCTGTCTTGCATTTGGATTAAGACAAGAACAAAGCAGGAAGTGGAAATTAAACAAGGGTCTGAAAAAACCTGGTCCTGTAAGTTATCAAAGGTGTAGGAACCTGTCTTCTGACAGCTCGCGGAAAAGTCTATTTCCACGGGGCCAAAACACTGTGCATTCTTTTTTTTAAATACAGAGAAGAGAGAGAGGTGCAATCAAGCAGTCCTACTGTAGCCTCAGCCGCGGTACATTCATTTCCATTATTTATTTATCTGGGGGAGTGTTCCAGGATAATTGTCTAGCCTGGAAAATCAGCCCCGTCATTTGTTTAAAGCCCGGAGAGAGCTATACATCATAAACCGGCAGATTAAAGAACAATTACAGGTTTGCAGCAGCTGTCAGATATTACTGGCCCCTGTTGCTCTAGGCATTACCTTCATCTCAGCACTCTGAAAATGCATCAACAGTATAGGTCTTTGGGCCAAGTCCGGCTCATTGTTCAACCCTGGGTCCCAGGTTGACACAAAATGGACACATGTCCCGTTTTGTATCTCATCAATCCGCACTGCTGAAAGACGGTTTTGTTTTATCACTGGCACACTGGAAACTGACTAGGCATTTGCCCCAAAATGGAAGCCCCTCTACTGGAGCTCCTGATCCAAACCAGAGGGATTGTGAGAAAGATGAGAGGAGGGGGGTTATACTATATGTATCCCACAGCCAGATACAACGACACCTGTATTGACACTGCGTTACCACGCCCTCTCCAAATGTGCACATTATGGTACCCTGTATGACGTTAAATGTTAATAGCCCTTAAGCTACTTCCCGCTCCTGCGTATTCCTGCATTGTGTCCTGCTTATGTAGTTACTACACTACATGGTTAAGCACTTTGACATTAATCCCATAGGGCCAGAGGGAGATTGAAATGATGTCGAGCTGCCAAATGAGTTATTTGGGATTAGAGGCCAGCGCTCTGTGCCTCTGACATATGTGGGAGTGGGGAGGACATGATGATCCAATGGAAGATGTGATAGCAGCCATACAACAGACTTGAACTCCCAATATCTCATTGGACATAATGTGCCTTTTATCAGTACAAGCTCGACGTAGGGATTACACCCCTAAGTGCCAATGTGTTGTCATCTTTACTGTAAAAAAAAACAGTGATAACTTTCTCCTCATGAGAGAAATATCTAATATTTGACGTAAAAGTGAATCTTTCCTAACATTAAATTACGCCAGTGAGTATTATGAGACAAATGACTGTGATTTCTGCTGTATAGCCTTCATTGTAGGCGGCAGGTAGCCTGGTGGTTAAGAGCGTTGGGCCAAAGGTCACTAGTTTCGAATCCCCTGAGCCAACTAGGTGAACAATCTGTCGATGTGCCCTTGAGCAAGGCACTTAACCCTAATTGCTCTGGATAAGAGCGTCTGCTAAAATGTAATTGTAGACATGTCTGCTGGCCTCTTTTCTGCCTTCCTCTGCTCTCTCATACAGAGCTCTGTGTGGTCTATTGTTCTGATCCCATTCAGAGTATCAGTTAGAGTTGGAAGGAATTGCTCCCTGTTCGTTTCCGTAGTTGCTGTAAGACAAGCTAATATATTCTTCTGTCAGGCAGGTCGGTTGTGGGTCAGCAACATTGCTCGGCTTGTTCTTTGTGTATGACTGTGCTACTTGGGCTTCAGAGGAGACAGACACATGGAGGCCGTTTGGCAACGACTGACCCTCTTCACGGGGGATGATGCAAGTACAACTGTGGACAGGAAGGGCGCATGTGTGTTTCTGTGTTTTGAACGTGGCGGCTAATCGAAAGCATGCCGTTTTAATAGCATGTGGACCAGTGGAGGCTGGTGGGAGGAGCTATAGGAGAATCATGGGAGTTTTACTCTTCTTCACCAAGATCATGTCAGTCCAGGCCACAAAGACGTCCATCTGGGCATTTTAGACTCAGACTATCCGTCTCTTAGCAGGTAATATATCTTGTATTTACTGAAATACTAGCTATGACATTTGAGCTTTGTGGGTCACCATTGGTGTTAGGGTGTGTAAGGCAGGGTGTCATTTAGCGAGACATTGATAAAGCATAACCCTCGGGCTGGGTGTCTTTGGCCAGCTGACCCCACTAACACAAGATGCCCTCTCGGCCATGGCTGAACTGAGTGAACTCCAAACCCAGTGAACTTCCAACCCAGCACTCCTCAGGGAATACCGCCCATCTCCCGCCTCCACAGTTCAGAAAAAGTGTGTGTGTGTGTGTGTGTGTGTGTGTGTGTGTGTGTGTGTGTGTGTGTGTGTGTGTGTGTGTGTGTGTGTGTTGCAATTCTGTGGATAAGTGTGCAACAGAGACCATTCACCAACAAGATTCCTACTTGAGGTTTTCTTAAGACAACCTCATTGTCTTTCCAAACACAAAGACAATAAAAAATGTCCCTCTGAAGATCTAAGATCTGTAGCTGTCCATATTTCATCTTCTTTAGACTTTTATGAGTAAACCACCCTAAATTATGAAGTTAAAAAGGACCATCGCATCAAGGGCAAGACTGTCAAGAGGTCCTGCATTTTACATATCTACCTATTAAAATGATGCTCCAGAGCTTTTGTATAATTTCAGCCAGTGGTTTTGAAAGTACTGCTCTCGAGTCAAAACGGGTCAACAAAAATTGTGTACAATTGTGTACTACATCATCCAATTCGTATTATATGTTACGAATTCCAATCGTACAAAGTGCTTAAAATCCCGGACTGCAACTTTAATAGTTCAAGTTCTAAGAATGTCAAGAACTCAAGTTTCACTGGAAGTTTACTGAACTATTCTACTCAAATAGAAGTACTGTTACTTTAATTACATTTTACTCAAGTAGAAGTGCTGTTACTTTAATTACATTTTACTCAAGTAGAAGTGCTGTTACTTTAATTGCATTTTACTCAAGTAGAAGTAAAATGACTGGTGTGAAAAAAAAACTCAGGTATAAAAAAAAAAAAGTAGTTCATTTTAAAAAGTACTCAGAGTAAAAGTAATTGAGTTACTTTTAAATTAAAACCATTGACCTTGATAATTAGCCAATTTCCCTAAGGTTACCTGAATGTTGTTACACATGATCAGTGGCGACCCGTCATTCAGGGCAGGTGGTGAGCCCCACATTTTTTGCAAAAAAATGATAGCATTTTTAAAAAAGGACATTTTGGGGGTGCTTGCCTGTTTAGCATGTTATTTTGGCATTAGTACGTGTCACATATCAGTTTGCAAACAATGTAAAAAAATTAATATATCATTGA
Organism: Salvelinus fontinalis; assembly: GCF_029448725.1. Lineage (NCBI taxonomy): Eukaryota > Metazoa > Chordata > Actinopteri > Salmoniformes > Salmonidae > Salvelinus > Salvelinus fontinalis. The sequence goes on from NC_074665.1 coordinate 18,510,828, forward strand.
GCCGTGTACAAACATGGTCTCTTTTTTTATTTCTTGAGTAAGGCAGCTCCAAAATGCAGGTGTTTCAGCCTAGCTCAGTGCTTTCTGTGGTGGGGCAAACCAGCAGAACATACGAAGCGTTGCGCTGTGATTGGCTCAGTGTTCTGTCACGTCACCGCCAAGTCTAAGGGTAGACCTCAAAAATTCTAGCCCTTTGGGTGCTGCCATAGAGTTACATTGGAAGGGCCCATCCAAGAAGGCTCACGTTCATTGGCCACAGATAAAATGACGTCAAATCACGTTATATGTACAGTAGCTTCGATTGGACTGATCATGTCAACATCTTACTTTCACAATCTTAGCTAGCAGTCATCATCATGAATCAAGTCGACAATCTACTGGCAAATCCTTTTTAATCCTTGTCATATGAAGAGAAATAATGAAGAGAAATTATAGATAAAATGTATTGGTGCTCATCGGCCATTGGACATGAACTAGGGATGCACGATATATCGGTAAACATATCGTAATCAGACGATATTAGCTAAAAATGCCAACGTCGGCATCGGCCCGATGTCTAGTTTAACGGCAATGTGCAAAATCAATGTCAAAGCTGACGTACATACCTATATAACGTAGGTAGAGGATGAAAAATATAGCACTCCTAACCTAGCTCACAATGTCTGCTTTGTGGATCGAGCAGTCAACAAGTCGAGCAGTCATTTGAAAGAATAAGACATTTTCAGCGAGACAACTCAAAGGCGAAATCCATTAACGCCAAGATAATGGAATTCATTGCCCTTGAAAATCAACCGTTCTCTGTCATGGATGATGTTGGCTTTCGCTGACTGGTCGAGCACCGGTACACACTACCAAGTAGGCGCTATTTTTCAGATGTTGCATGTTGTGTAGTAAGATGTTAGTAGCTAAGTAAGTGGGAAGTAGCTAAGTAGCCCATGCGCCTCACCCTAAAAATGTGGTCTATTTAGCCCTCTTAATTTCACCTACTGTTCTGACTTGGTGGTGCACATGTAGCCTATAACCTGTTTTCGAGAAATGTAATCATCTAATATTGTAAGAGCTTTCATTGTCTGCTTATATGCCCCCTTTATTTATCCTATGGTTCTGACTTGGTGTACAGGGAGAACACTAAGAACGGCCCATGTTCTGAATTCTGTTGCTGTACATTTCAAAAGGGCTAAACAAATAGTTATATTGACTGCGTCCGTCCTAGCTCGCTCATTGTCTTAATCAAAATTGCGGATTGCCTCTCATCCGCTTGTCGTACCCTTATGCCATAGTTTGTACATCTCAATTGTTATTACAAACCACATTTGTTTAAGCAAGTCAGCCATATCAGCTAAGTTTTTTTAAAAGGCAGTAAATGAGGCTGAATTAACTGTTTCGCTACCAGACAAGGCTCCGCTGATAGCCAGGTGTAGCAGTGGTAAGATGTTGGAACTGCTGTTGGGACAGCTTTATGTAGGCCCTATCAGTTTGTGGGCACCGTTTGTCACCGTTACATGCTGACCACACCGCTCGCATCACGTGCGCGAGCTTTGCAAAATAAATGTAAACATACATGTTATTCAATTACTGCACCCACACTGCTCGCGCGCACCAACGAGCGTCTGCGTTGCCAAGCGCTAAAATAGAAGTCAGTTCTATTTGTGATGCTGAATGACGTGCAAGTCCTGCCTCTCCCATCTCCTCATTGGTTTATAGAAGCAGATACCCACGTGCCATCTCCTCATTGGTTATATCCACGTGGGTGATTGAAAGATGAACTGAGGTCGGTCGGTCGGTCGTCGTGGTAACTATGAAAGTTAGTTGCAAATCACCTTATAAAGTCCAAAGAAGAAAAAGGAGCCAGGAAGGAGGAGAGATGAGTAGAAACGATTCGTTTGACCATTTTATGTGTAGATTAATTGTCGGAGTAGAGGACCTTCTGCATTTCAGGTCAATGTTTATGTCCCAGGACAAATTAGCTAGCAACAGCAAGCTAGCTAGCTAAATAGGACATATTAGCTAGCAACTACAAGCTAGCTAGCTAAATTGCCATAAATGTTTAATGCTTTTTGACCTGTCCCCAAATTAATAAAATTGGTTCAGAGTTTGTTTTAATATTTCAACCTGCGTGTCGTGACTGCGTTTGGTGTGGGGGGACTAAATCAATTGGGCATGGTGTTAGACTGCTTCTCCACTCGGGAGCCCACAATACCATATGTTGTCTCAGAAGAAGATGGGCCCTTTTTACAATGAACATATGTCTGTGTGTGAGGCCAAGCCAGAATCATCGCTATCTGCCTAGTGTCTAGGACAAAGTAAAGACTCCCTTCTCACCGATTCCCCCCTCCTCTCCCCTCTACTCCTTAAGTCCCCATTCCATCAATACTGTCTGTCTGGCTGGCTGACCTCCCCTCATTATTCTGGAGCCATTATCTCGTCACAAGGTCACAGCCATGCTACAGGGTCTGCTATATTTCGGCCCCTATTCTCTTTTGACAGACCCATATATGTTACAGCGGGGCCAGCGCTTTCATTCTCCCACAGAATCCCCTTTCACTCTGTCCCGATTGGCTGTCTGACATACCACAACTGAATGCATGGTATTGATGACCACACTCTCCGGGGGTGTCTCGGGGTTAGTGCAAAAAACACATTTCCATTTCACACATTCATTTAATACACACTTGTACATGTGTGAAATAGGACAAATATAAGCACCCACCAAATTATTATTATTATTATTATATAAATATGTACAGTATGTCCTGGGTTATATTAATTCCAGTAATATGTAAAGAAGATAACATAAATACTGTAAACATTCAAAAAAAACTATCTTGTGTACATGTGCGATACAAACACATGCAGTCACACACACACACACACACACACACACACTAATAAGTAAAAAAATCACACGGATGCTGGAATTCCAGCCCTTATGGGGAAAATCCACTCAACCTATCTTTTGGTCTTTTTTTCAGTAGTCCACTGTTGATACAGTCCCAAAATGTCTTGCATGTCAGTAGTCCACTGTTGATACAGTCCCAAAATGTCTTGCATGTCAGTAATCCACTGTTGATACAGTCCCAAAATGTCTTGCATGTCAGTAGTCCACTGTTGATACAGTCCCAAAATGTCTTGCATGTCCGTAGTCAAGTTTTCAAGATATTGGACTTCCAAGAAGCAAAGTGTCACTTGCCACATCATCATAAAAAATATACCACAAGATAGTTTTTGGGTGGATTATTTCTTCAAATCACATTAGAAAGTCTGGATGGTAAATGAGAGAGCTGGTCGGGCCTCAGTGAGAACAAAAAGAGTTAAAAGGCTTTCATCAGACAAGCCAAACCCGGCTTAACTGCCTTTAATACAATAAACCGGATTGACATCAGATAACCCACATTAACAGCGGCGGAGATAGAGAGTTTTAGTCCAACAACAGAGTAATAAGTATCTTTACAACCAGCCTATTATTAAATGCCATCTGGTCTTCCTGCGTGAGTTGACCACGGTCGCCTGCCCTGGCTGAAGGGACCATGTCGTTTCAGACTGGCCTGTTTTTCCTATGTGTTCCAGTTCCACACTGGTCAGCTGTTACATAAAACAACGACGCACAGCGCTCTGGGCATGTGTTCAGAGGATATGTTAAAGTGTACCACTGATAATGGAGTCACTGGGGGAAAAGGATGTCTTTATATGGTCACAAAGAGGAGTCCCAGTCACTAGTCCATTACTACAGGTCTGAGAACAGACGGCTCTCTCAGGCCGGGGACGAGAGGGGAACAATGTATGCATTTAGCCCTCTGCCCCCTCATGTGTCCTCTCTCTCCTCTCTGCTGTTGAGTGGATAGAGGAGGCTACACACTGCTAGTAGTACCAGTGATGTTGTGGGGACAACACAGACACTAACCCTCCCTCTACAGGAGAAAGGGTAAGGGAAGGAGGGAGCATGGGGGCTGGGGTGCGTGGAGTCACGTGACCTGTGCTCCAAATCCAGGAGTCCCGAGGGAAGGACTCCTCCCTACTGTTCAGGGACAGAGAGAGTCTTTAAAAAGAGTCACAATCGCCTCTTTCCACTGTCATCTCGTACGAACACTAAGTAAGTGGAGCTGATTATTATAATTTTTTAAATCATTGTAATTGTCTAAATGACAACAAAAAAATCACTGTATAAGGGTTTCAGAGTAAGCAAAGAAATGTTGGTGTGTGTGTGTGTGTCCCTGCGTGGCATGCACGTGTGTGTATGTGTGTGTGTGTGTGTGTACTTATGCGTAGGGGGATGGAGTCGCCTCGTGCTGCCTGGCTGGCTGCAGCTGGGTGTTAACCCACTTTTCCAGGCACCCCATGGTTACCTCTTCTCTCTCTACACCACCCCCTTCCCCCATCACACTCCACCCCCCGCCCTGGCAGTTTAGCATCCCTAATCCATGTCTGCATCACTCCCACTGCAGCCGCCGACCCCTTCCTCCACCCGTCCCCAAAAAACAACTCTCGCCTTCGGGTAACTCTCACTCCTCCATCAGGCGGAGAGGAAACTTGGACGAACTGCTGGGGGTGGAGGGGAGGGATAGCATTTGGTTGCAGTGAGGATGAATATCTGTGGAACATCTGTGGAACAGCTAAAGGAGATGCTTTGCTCGTTTTCTCATGAGCCCTGGGCAGAACAAGGCTAAGCACAGTTCATCTCCCCATCTCAGCTCTCTCTCCTCAATGGCTGGTGTTTGTCTAAATTCTTAAGGGTCTTCGGACCAGCCCACACCAGCCCTGACACACAGGACAAGAGCAGGAAGTCAGCCCGGAGGTTTCATGTGTGATCAAAGCTAGCCCTGATCAGCCTCATATTTGTACCAAACCCCAGCTATTTTCAAATGGCTTTCATTCCAGCTAGGTAAATAATGTCTCAGTGTTCCGCCAGTACTTCCAACCCCTTCATCCCCCTCACACTTTCCCCTATTACATCGATAGAGGGAAAGGGTATGTTGAGAATCTAGATTTCTCCACAGGATAATTAATTTGCTGGGTATTAATGCTGATTTCAAAGGAGTGTGTGTTATAATATTAATGCTCCCAGGGGGCCTTACATCAAAACCTCAAATACTTCATTCATGATGACAAGAAAGTCAACCACATGGAGGGAGTGAGGGAGCTTCGCTCTTTGATTCTCCCTCTTTCCATGTTACAGCCCAGTAACAACATTGTTATTCTGGACTTGTCTCCTTGTAAATTAGATTTCCAGTCTACTAAAAGCCATGTTCTTCTTGTCATGTCTTATGAAACCCAACACCTTTTCCCTTTTCTATAAGAAGGCTGTGAGGTCAAGTGGCCAAGAGTCCCTCTTTATCCCGAGTGGCGCAACAGTCTAAGGCACTGCATCTCAGTGCAAGAGGTGTCACTACAGTCCCTGGTTCGAATCCAGGCTGTATCACATCCGGCCGTGATTGGGAGTCCCATAGGGCGTCACACAATTGGCCCAGCATTGCTGGGGTAGGCCGTCATTGTAAATAAACATTTGTTCTTAACTGACTTGACTAGTTAAATACAGTTTAAATAAAAAATAAAGAAATCCCATTATTACGACATGCCCACACTATGAGACGGAAACCGTACAGGCTTTTCTCATATAAAATATATTGAACAAAAATATAATTGAAAAATGTAAAGTGTTGATCCCATGTTTCATGAGCTGAAATAAAAGATCCAAGAAATGTTACATACCCACAAAAAGCTTATTTCTGTCAAATATTGTGCACAAATGTGTTTACATCCCTGTTAATGAGGTCCATCCACCTGACAAGTGTGGCATATCAAGAAGCTGATTCAACAGCATGACCATTGCACAGGTGTGCCACTCTAAAATGTACAGTTTTGTCACACAACACAACGCCACAGATGTCTCAAGTTTTGAGGGAGCGTGCAATTGGCATGCTAACTGCAGGAATGTCCACCAGAGCTGTTACCAGATCATTTTATGTTAATTTGTCAACCATAAGCCGCCTCCAAAGTCATTTTAGAGAATTTAGCAGTAAATCCAACCCGCCTCACAACCGCAGACCACGTGTAACCACGCCAGTCCAGGACCTACAGATCTGGCTACTTCACCTGCAGGATTGTCTGAAACCAGCCACCCGGAATGTTGATGAAACTGAGGTGTATTTCTGTCTGTAATAAAGCCCTTTTGTGGGGGCAGACTCATTCTGATTGGCTGTTCCTGGCTCCCCAGTGGGCGGGCCTGGCTCCCATGTGGGTGGGCCTATTCCCAGGCCCACCCATGTCTGCACCCCTGCCCAGTCATGTGAAATCCATAGATTAGGGCCTAATGACTTTATTTCAAATGACTGATTTCCTTCTATGAGCTGTAATTCAGTAAAATCATTGCAATTGTTGTATGTTGCATTGATATTTTTGTTCAGTATATACACTACCGGTCAAAAGTTTTAGAACACCTACTCATTCAAGGATTTTTCTTTATTTTTACTATTTTTTACATTGTAGAATAATAGTGAAGACATCAAAACTATGAAATAGCATATATGGAATCTTGTAGTAACCAAACAAGTGTTAACCAAATCAAAATATATGTTTTATTTGAGATTCTTCAAATAGCCACCCTTTGCGTTGAAGACAACTTTGCACACTCTTTGAATTCTCTCAACCAGCTTCATGAGGTAGTCACCGGGAATGCATTTCAATTAACAGGTGTGCCTTGTTAAAAGTTAATTTGTGGAGTTACTTATTTTCTTAATGCGTTTGAGCCAATCAGTTGTGTTGTGACAAGGTGGGTGGGGGGTGGGGGGGTGGGGGGGGTATACAGAAGATAGCCCTATTTGGTAAAATACCAAGTCCATATTACGACGCAAACAGCTCAAATAAGCAAAGAGAAACGACAGTCCATCATTACTTTAAGACATGTATGTCAGCCAATATGGAACATTTCAAGAACTTTGAAAGTTTCTTGAAGTGCAGTCGCAAAAACCACCAAGTGCTATGATGAAACTGGCTCTCACGAGGACCGCCACAGGAATGGAAGAATCAGAATTACCTCTGCTGCAGAGGATAAGTTCATTAGAGTTAACTGCACCTCAGATTGCAGCCCAAATAAATACTTCACAGAGTTCAAGTAACAGACAAATTTCAACATTGACTGTTCAGAGGAGACTGTGTGAATCAGGCCTTCATGGTCGAATTGCTGCAAAGAAAACACGACTAAAGGACACCAATAATAAGAAGAGACTTGCTTTCGCCAAGAAACATGAGCAATGGACATTAGACTGTTGGAAATTTGTCCTTTGGTCTGGAGTCCAAATTTGAGACACAATGTTGGTGAATGGATGCTCTCCGCATGTGTATTTCCCAATGTGAAGCATGGAGGAGGTGTTATGGAGTGGGGGTGCTTTGCTGGTGACACTGTCTGTAATTTTTTTAGAATTCAAGACACACTTAACCAGCAAGGCTACCACAGCATTCTGCAAGGATATGCCATCCCATCAGGTTTGGGCTTAGTGGGACATTTGTTTCTCAACAGGACAATGACCCAACACACCTCAAGGCTGTGCAAGGGCTAGTTTACCAAGAAGAAGAGTGATAGCACAGACTGGAATAAGTTTTGGGATTTACTCAATGGCATTGAGGAATACACCACCTCAGTCATCGGCTTCATCAATAAGTGCATCGATGACGTTGTCCCCACAGTGACTGTATGTACATATCTCAACCAGAAGCCATGGATTACAGGAAACATCCACATCGAGCTAAGGGCTAGAGCTGCCGCTTTCAAGGAGCGGGAGACTAATCCGGACACTTATAAGACATCCTGCGATGCCCTCAGACGAACCATCAAACAAGCAAAGCGTCAATACAGGATTAAGATTGAATCCTACTACACCGGCTCTGACGCTCGTCGGATGTGGGCAGGGCTTGAAAACTATTACAAACTACAACGGGAAACCCAGACGCGAGCTGCCCAGTGACGCAAGTGTACCAGACCAGCTAAATGCCTTTTATGCTCTCTTCGAGGCAAGCAACACTGAAGCATGTACGAGACCACCATCTGTTCTGGATGACTGTGTGATAATGCTCTCGGTAGCCGATGTGAACAAAATCTTTAAACAGGTCAACAGGTCAACATTCACAAAGCCGCTGGGCCAGATGGATTACCAGGACGTGTACTCAAAGCATGCACAGACCAACTGTCAAGTGTCTCCACTGACATTTTCAACCTCTCCCTGACTGAGTCTGTAATACCTACATGTTTCAAGCAGACCACCATAGTCCCTGTGCCTAAGGAAGCGAAGGTAACCTGCCTAAATGATTACCACCCCGTGTCCCTCACGTAGGTAGCCATGGTGTGCTTTGAAAGGCTGATTATGGCTCACATCAACAGCATCCTCACGGACACCCTAGATCCACTCCAATTCGCATACATCTCAAGACATCAGTCAGGAAGTTAAAGCTTGGTCGCAAATGGGTCTTCCAAATGGACAATGACCCCAAGCGTACTTCCAAAGTTGTGGCAAAATGGCTTAAGGACAACAAAGTCAAGGTATTGGAGTGGCCATCACAAAGACCTGATCTCAATCCTATAGAAAATATGTGGGCAGAACTGAAAAAGCGTGTGTGAGCAAGGAGGCCTACAAACCTGACTCAGTTACACCAGCTTTGTCAGGAGGAATGGGCCAAAATTCACCCAACTTATTGTGGGAAGCTTGTGGAAGGCTACTCGAAACGTTTGACCCAAGTTAACAATTTAAAGGCAATGCTACCAAATACTAATTGAGTGTGTGTAAACTTCTGACCCACTGGGAATATGATGAAAAAAATAAAAGCTTAAATAAATCATTCTCTCTACTATTATTCTAACATTTCACATTCTTAAAATAAAGTGGTGATCCTAACTGACCTATGACAGGGAATTTTTACTAGGATTAAATGTCAGGAATTGTGAAAAACTGAGTTTAAGTGTATTTGGCTAAGGTGTATGTAAACTTCTGACTTCAACTGTAAGTCTACACACAGCCAGCTCTCCTCCAGTTCTGACAGAGATGTTTGGGAGATAAGAATGGAGATTGCATATTCTCCCCGGACCGCCGAGGAGCCACACAGTGGGAGGACGATAACAGTAAACAAGGCGAGGCTGAAAAAATAATATGCTGAAATCTGTTAGAGAAAAACTGGTCGGTCTGACGAAATTCGGTGACCTCTGTGCCTTTCCCACAGCCGTAAAACCCCCAGAGTCTAAAGGCCGGAGAAGGCCACTGTGGTGGGCAGACAGAATGCTCTCTCTCTCTCTCTCTCTCTCTCTCTCTCTCTCTCTCTCCATCACTAGCTTATACTTTCACTCTCTGTCTCTGTCTATATCTTTGTCTCTCGCTCCCTCTCTATCTGTCACTTCCTCAATCTCTTTCCCTCTGTATCTCTGTCTCTGTCTATATCTGTGTCTCTCGCTCCCTCTCTATCTCTGTCACTTCCTCAATCTCTTTCCCTCTGTATCTCTGTCTCTGTCTATATCTTTGTCTCTCGCTCCCTCTCTATCTGTCACTTCCTCAATCTCTTTCCCTCTGTATCTCTGCCATGCTCTCTCTCCATCAATTGATCGTTCTGTTTTGTTCTCTCTTTCTCCTTCGATCACTCTTTCTTCCTTTAGCTAGTTCCACAACTGCAAAACCAAAACCGACACTTCACGGCAAGGAATATGACCCAACAAACCCTGAAGCATGACTGATGCCTTACGCATGGTGACCAATCAATCTCATTCAGGCTTCGATGGTAATGTACCAAAGTGCCTGATTGGTATATCGAGTAATAATTAATAACAATAATAATAATGTATTACATTTGTAAAGCGTTTCTCATTATACAGAATAATCTCAAAGTGCATAAAATAAAAAACAAGGGACAAGGACACCAAGAATCCCAGCTATTCCTGAAGAGAAAGGTCTTTAGGCCTATTTAAAAGAGCCCAGAGTCTGTGGTGCCTTCAGATGGTCCGGGAGGGTATTCTAGAGGCTGTTGGCGGTTGAGCTGAAAGTTCGATCACCCAAGGAATGTAGTTTAGTCCTGGGTGCAGTAGAGGAGCAGGCTATCGCTTGACTTGAGGGTGCGGGTGGGTGAGTGGCGAGATGAGATGGGTCTCTCCCCAGGTGCTGGGAACACCAGGGGGGGGGGTAATTCATATAGTTTGCATGCTAGACTGAGCGTTTCAGATGGTTTCAGACTGTTTCAGACATCATATCGAGCTAGACCAGCTCACGCTGTACTGCAGCTTACCACAAAACACTCGTGATCAGCAAGGGATAGGCCTACTACAGAGCGCAAAAAGAGAAGCTCTTGTTCTGACGTTTGTTGCGAAGAGAAATGGACAGAAACATACAAGAGGCAGAAGGGAGGCGGGAACTAATGGAGAGAAAAAGAGAGAGAGAGAGAGTTTACTGTATCAACAGCACTGAATCAAACTGGTTGCATTAGCAAAGCTCTTGAAATGTTATTTTCCGTTTGTGACTCTCTAGCTTGTCTACGCAAACATTCTACCTTTAAAGTAGTTTTACACTCTAAGTGCATGTATACTTTATGCCCCAGATATGGACCAAAAATATAGCAATTAAGAAGGCTTTTGCAAGGTCGTGAAATGTGTACATATATATATATATATATATATGTATTTTTATAGATGAGAATTCTTCAGTGATCTTTACTATATCCCAAGCTGTTTCACATGCTTCCTTTAAGGGTTAACCTCGTCACAGGTTTGACCTTTCACCTTCTCACCTCAGAGCAGAGATTGTGCCCGAACATGAACACATGCCAGATGACACAGAAAGAGTTTCCTGTCTTTGTGGGAAGATGACAAGTGAGTGTGTGTGCATGTGCATGTGTGCATGCACGTCTTAATGTGGGTGTGTGCAAGAGAGAAGGAGAGAGGAAAACTGTGAAGTCAGTGGACTAAATCATTCTTCATAGCTGTGAAACATGCTTATTCTCATGGACTCACAAACATGCTTAATAGAGTTGCTGTAAAACCAGTTTGAAACAGTCTGGCACTCAAACCACATTTGAACGATCACATATCCCAATTTTTCATTGGAGTCACAAACCATGTGATAAAATGGAAGGTTGAGAATTTCCTGTCAGCTTTATTGGAAGTACAGCTTGCATTGTCTGTGTTGAGATGAACTAGTGAACTAAATGTTCCCGTACACATTCAGTTTGTGTATCAACAGCTCTAATTATTTGCAAAGATTAGATTCAGAGTCCTTGACCCATCGTTGTCACTTTTCCACCACAAAGGCCAGATTGTAAATTGATGTGCTGATGCCAACTCGAGCAACCAGAGCTGCCAAAAGTGCATAATAACAACCTCAAGACAACAAGCTGAATTTACAAGTCTGTAAACTTCCACTGATGGTGTTCTTCTCAATAGAATAGTAGCAAAGTACCTACAGTTGAAGTTGGAAGTTTACATACACTTAGGTTGGAGTCAATAAAACTCGTTTTTCAAACACTCCTCATGTTTCTTGTTAACAAACTATAGTTTTGGCAAGTCGGTTAGGACATCTACTTTGTGCATGACATAAGTAATTTTTCCAACAATTGTTAACAGACAGATTATTTCACTTATAATTCACTGGATCACAATTCCAGTGGGTCAGAAGTTTACATACACGAAGTTGACTGTGCCTTTAAACAGCTTGGAAAATTCCAGAAAATTATGTCATGGCTTTAGAAGCTTCTGATAGGCTAATTGACATTATTTGAGTCAATTGGAGGTGTACCTGTGGATGTATTTCAAGGGCTACCTTCAAACTCAGTGCCTCTTTGCTTGACATCATGGGAATATCAAAAGAAATCAGCCAAGACCTCAGAAAATAAATTGTAGACCTGAAGGTACCACGTTCATCTGTACAAACAATAGTACACAAGTATAAACACCATGAGACCACGCAGCCGTCATACCGCTCAGGAAGGAGACGCGTTCTGTCTCCTAGAGATGAACGTACTTTGGTGCGAATGAGCAACTCAATCCCAGAACAACAGCAAAGGACCTTGTGAAGATGCTGGAGGAAACAGGTACAAAAGTATCTATATCCACAGTAAATCTAGTCCTATATCGACATAACCTGAAAGGCCGCTCAGCAAGGAAGAAGCCACTGCTCCAAAACCGCCAGAAAAAAGCCAGACTACGGTTTGCAACTGCACATGGGGACAAATATCGTACTTTTTGGAGAAATGTCCTCTGGTCTGATGAAACAAAAATAGAACTGTTTGGCCATAATGACCATCGTTATGTTTGGAGGAAAAAGGGGGAGGCTTGCAAGCCGAAGAACACCATCCCAACCGTGAAGCACGGGGGTGGTAGCATCATGTTGTGGGGATCTTACTGGTACGCCCAACATATGGAGTCTTAATAAATTGAGATTAGATGAAACAGGGATAAATTATTAAGGTATTAAATATATTATTAATGAAGTAGGAATATTAATGCTGCAATTAAAAAAGTCACAATAATTCCAAAAAGTGTCCCAGTCAGAAGTAATGAGTGACTAGACTGGACTGAGTAGCTAGCAGCTCTATACACTCTCCCCTCCCCCACTCCTCTGTAATCAAATATCAATGCAGGGCAGTTTTCAGAGATGTTGTCCTCTTTCTCCCAAAGTCTAAAGTTCAAAGCTGTTACAGATGCATAACCGGGGAAGGCTGTTGTGGGTGTAGTATTCGCCGTGCAAGTTTAATCTGTGCTGAAAGGCTTAGAATCACAACAGACTACCCTGGCCTGCAAGCCTTGTCAGCGGCTGGGCCAGACCAGTGTGTGTGTGTGTGTGTGCGTGCGTGCGTGCGTGCGTGTGTGTGTGTGTATAGGGAGCTGTCAGGTCAGAGGCCGCTTTTATCAAGCCCCCTGATTAATTATCTGACCCACTCTATTGGCACAGCTGAGGGAGATCCAATAACAATGTAGGGCTAAGAGCATTTCATCCACAAGCAGCTAGAATGAGAGGGAATACTGATACAGTGCACTTTAATACTACAGTACACAATAATACTACAGTACAGTATAATACTAGAGTACACTATACCATTATACTACAGTACACTATAATACTAGAATGCATTATACTACCAGAGTACACTAAAATACTATTCTACAGTACACTGTAATACCATTCTACAGTTCACTATAATACTACAGCACACTATAATAATATTCTACAGTACACTATAATACTACAGTGCACTATGCTAGTATACCACGGTACACTATACTACCAAAGTACACTATAATACTATTCCACAGTATACTATAATACTACAGTACACTGCATACTACAGTACACTTTAATACTTCAGTACACTAGTAATACTATACTACAGTACACTGTAATAGTAGAGTACACTATAATACTAAAGTACACTATAATACTAGAGTACACTACTACTGCAGTATACTATAATACTATACTGCAATACACTATAATACTATAGTACACTATAATGCTAGAGTACACTGTACTACTAGAGTGCACTGTACTACTAGAGTACACTATACTACTATACTACAGTACACTATACTACTACAGTACACTTGAATTCCACAGTACACTAAATAATATACTATAGTACATGAATATTACAGTACACTATAATACTACAGTACACTATACTACTATAGTACACTATACTATAGTACACTATGCTACAGTACACTATAATACTACACTACACTGTACTACAATAGTATAGTACACAATAATAACACAGTATAGTATAATACTACAGTGCACTTTAAAACTACAGCCCATTATAATACTACAGTCCACTATAATACCAGAGTATTCTATAATACTACAGTACACTATAATACTAGAGTATACTATAATACCACATTACACTATAATACCACATTCCAATATAGTACTACAGTACATTATACTAATACTGTGCACTATAACACTACTGTATACTACAATATTACAGTACACTATAATACTACAGTTCACTATAATAGTACAGTATACTACAGTATACTATAATACTACAGTAAACTATAATAGCACAGTACAATGTAAAACTATAGTCCATTATAATACTACAGTCCACTATAATAATACAGTACACTATATTTCTACAGTTCACTATAATACCACAGTATATTATAATACTACAGTACGCTATAAAATACTACAGTACTCTATAATACTAAAGTATACTATGTGTATCTGAGACTGGGCAAAAAGAAAACCGGCAGTCACAGAGATATGCCACAAAAAAACTTGAATGACAAAATTATATAAAAGAGTGAAATACATCAGCCTTGACTATATAACTAATACAGTATAACTTTGTAATATCAAATCAAATCAAACTTTATTTGTCACATGCGCCGAATACAAAAAGTGTAGACCTTAGCATTAAATGCTTACATACAAGCCCTTAACTAACAGTGGAGTTCAAGAAGAGTTAAGAAAATAAACTAAAGTAAACAATAATACAATAAAATAACAATAACGAGGCAGGGGGTACTGGTACCGAGTCAGTGTGCGGGGGTACATGTAGGTAGGGGTAAAGTGACTATGCATAGATAATAAACAGCGAGTAGCAGCAGTGTACAAAACAAATGGAGAGTGGGTGGGTGGGAGTATCAATGTAAGTAGTCCGGTGGCCATTTGATGAATTGTTCAGCAGTCTTATGGCTTGGAGGTAGAAGCTGTTAAGGAGCCTTTTGGTCCTAGACTTGGCGCTCTGGTACTGCTTGCGTTCGGTAGCAGAGAAAACAGTCTATGACTTAGGTGACTGGAGCCTCTGACAATTTTTGTGGCTTTCCTCTGACACCGCCTACATGGCAGGAATCTTGGCCCCAGTGATGTACTGGGCCGTATGCACTACCCTCTGTAGCACCTTACGGTCAGATGCCGAGCAGTTGCCATACCAGGTGGTGATGCAACTGGTCAGGATGCTCTCGAAGGAGCAGCTGTAGAACTTTTTGAGGATCTGGGGACCCATGCCAAATCTTTTCAGTCTCCTGAGGGGGAAAAAGTGTTGTCATGCTTTCTTCACGACTGTCTTGGTGTGTTTGGACCATGATAGTTTGTTGGTGATGTGGACACCAAAGAACTTGAAACTCTTGACCCGCTCCACTACAGCCCTGTCGATGTTAATGGGGGCCTGTTCGGCCCAACGTTTCCTGTAGTCCACGATCAGCTCCTTTGTCTTGCTCACATTGACGGAGATGTTGTTGTCCTGGCACCACACGGCCAGGTCTCTGACCTCCTCCCTTTAGGCGGTCTCATTGTTGTCTGTGATCAGGCCTATCCCTGTTGTGTCGTCAGCAACTTAATGATGGTGTTGGAGTCGTGTTTGGCCACGCAGTCGTGGGTGAACAGGAAGTACAGGTGTGGACTAGTACACACCCCTGAGGTGCCCCAGTGTTGAGGATCAGCGTGGCAGACTTGTTGTCTCCTACCCTCACCACCTGGGGGCGGCCCGTCAGGAAGAGGGAGGTGTTTAGTCCCAGGGTCCTCAGCTTAGTGATGAGCTTCGTGGGCACTATGGTGTTGAACGCTGAGCTGTAGTCAATGAACAGCATTCCCACATACAGTGGGGAAAAAAGTATTTAGTCAGCCACCAATTGTGCAACTTCTCCCACTTAAAAAGATGAGAGAGGCCTGTAATTTTCATCATAGGTACACTTCAACTATGACAAACAAAATGAGAAAAAAAATCCAGAAAAATGCATTGTAGGATTTTGAATGAATTTATTTGCAAATTATGGTGGAAAATAAGTATTTGGTCACCTACAAACAAGCAAGATTTCTGGCTCTCACAGACCTGTAACTTCTTCTTTAAGAGGCTCCTCTCTCCTCCACTCGTTACCTGTATTAATGGCACCTGTTTGAACTTGTTATCAGTATAAAAGACACCTGTCCACAACCTCAAACAGTCACACTCCAAACTCCACTATGGCCAAGACCAAAGAGCTGTCAAAGGACACCAGAAACAAAATTGTAGACCTGCACCAGGCTGGGAAGACTAAATCTGCAATAGTTAAGCAGCTTGGTTTGAAGAAATCAACTGTGGGAGCAATTATTAGGAAATGGAAGACATACAAGACCACTGATAATCTCCCTCGATCTGGGGCTCCACGCAAGATCTCACCCCGTGAGATTTGAGTCCCTGGCGTCGTAGTGTGTTACTGATGGTAGGCTTTGTTACTTTGGTCCCAGCTCTCTGCAGGTCATTCACTAGGTCCCCCCGTGTGGTTCTGGGATTTTTGCTCACCGTTCTTGTGATCATTTTGACCCCACGGGGTGAGATCTTGCGTGTCCCCCTGCTTAAGCCAGTACATGTCTAGGCCCGTCTGAAGTTTGCCAGAGAGCATTTGGATGATCCCGAAGAAGATTGGGAGAATGTCATATTGTCAGATGAAACCAAAATATAACTTTTTGGTAAAAACTCAACTCGTCGTGATTGGAGGACAAAGAATGCCGAGTTGCATCCAAAGAACACCATACCTACTGTGAAGCATGGGGGTGGAAACATCATGCTTTGGGACTATTTTTCTGCAAAGGGACCAGGACGACTGATCCGTGTAAAGGACAAAATGAATGGGGCCATGTATCGTGAGATTTTGAGTGAAAACCTCCTTTCATCAGCAAGGGCATTGAAGATGAAACGTGGCTGGATCTTTCAGCATGACAATAATCCCAAACACACCGCCCGGGCAACGAAGGAACGGCTTCGTAAGAAGCATTTCAAGGTCCTGGAGTGGCCTAGCCAGTCTCCAGATCTCAACCCCATAGAAAATCTTTGGAGGGAGTTTAAAGTCCGTTTTGCCCAGCAACAGCCCCTAAACATCATTGCTCTAGAGGAGATCTGCATGGAGGAATGGGCCAAAATACCAGCAACAGTGTGTGAAAACCTTGTGAAGTCTTACAGAAAACGTTTGACCTCTGTCATTGCCAACAAAGGGTATATAACAAAGTATTGAGAAACTTTTAAACTATTGACCAAATACTTATTTTCCACCATAATTTGCAAATTCATAAAAAATCCTACAATGTGATTTTCTGGATTTTCTTTTTCTAATTTTGTCTGTCATAGTTGAAGTGTACCTATGATGAAAATTACAGACCTCTCATCTTTTTAAGTGGGAGAACTTGCACAATTGGTGGCTGACTAAATACTTTTTTGCCCCACTGTAGGTTTCACCCCTTTAATGGTTAACCATGATCTGCCTCTAGTTAACTTCTAAAATTAAAGTGTTACTTCAGTACATTCAACATTTCCTTCTGGATTGGGAACCTCTCAGTCAAGAGCAGAGATGTTTTGGTGATATTCTACTCTCGTGTATTTCGTGTCTTGTGTCTTTATAAACAATAATTAATGAGCAACTAAATAGGTTTCAGGGAACACAAGGACAATGCGATAGATATGCCTTTTATATTCAATAACAAGCACACGCAAAGAAATAAATGCAACAGCATGCAATGGAAGGTAGTTGAAATGGGTAGTTTTGCAGTTGAGTTGATGCTAATCAGGCCCTCTGTCTCTTCTGATCAGTTCCCTCAGGCTCTGAACTTCGTGGGCAAAGGGCTGATTCCCGTGTCGTCTTCCAGGTGACCCTGGTCACACTTGAGACAAGCACACAGTCACTGTACTTATCTGGCCAAATATTTTATTTTACCTTTATTTAAAAATATAAATAATGCACTTAATTTCAAGCACTTTATTCAAGTCACCCAAGTACACTTGTACATAGGAGAGAGTACACAAAAGCAAGAAAATGACAACATAAAAAATAGAGCAAAACAGAATATACTGTATACAGAATAGTTTCTTCCAGGATGTGCTTGAAGGTGGCACTGCCTCGTTCTCTTCCAGGGGACCCATGGTGGCACCATAGGGATGAGCAAACTGATTCTGTCGCTCTCTGCTGAGAGAACCTTGGAACAATAGAGGTGTTCTCTGATGAGTCTTCTGGCTGGGGACTGCCTGGTCAGGATCCTGCCTGGCTGACTCCCCGTTCATTGGCACCAACACAGGGACAATGAGGACACAGTCAGGCCCTCTGGTCAGACACATAGCCACATTTGTAGTCAGACTCGTAATCAGACTCATTTTCATAGTGATAGTAGCCCACCTCTCGGGACTCTTTTGGCTTCTGACTCAGAGTTGAACACGTAGCCATAGTCGCCCAAATCAGTCAGAGTCAGACTCAACCTTATCAGACAGAGTCGGACACGTAAACAAAGTTATTGTGACGATCCAAATTTGTTCAAGGTGTCTCAAAACAATGTGTCTTCCCAGAAGGTGTGGTTATTTTCGAGGAGATTATTGAATCTCTAGAATGTTGGGACATAGCATGGCAAACCAAGTTGATTTCTTTGTGATCAACTAGATACATGCAGGTGATGGCATAATTAGTGCTTATGTGGCCAGGGAAAGATGGAATTTCAAATTCAAATAACTATGGTATTTGTTCCCGTCAGGGAACTTCATAAAGAAGTATAGGGAATAGAGGACATTATATAAATGAACAAACAACATTTAAAAAAAGCAGTCAGTGTGTGTGTACGTTTACAGTATATGCTGCTCTTTCTCTTTCTCCTGAGAGCTTGACTGTCCACACTTCCCTCAGAGTGGCTGTGACGCTGCCGTAATAACCTATGGTCAGTTAGAGAGTATTAAATATCCTCTTCATAAAATCCCATTCTTTCAGGTTGAATTTCTTTAACAGTCATGTCTTTGGCATCTCTACGAAAACCAATCAGTCTGCCCCCCCTCCCCCTGTCCTGGCCCCAGATTTAACAGCAATGATTGTAGGAGGCCCCTCTCCTCTTGTCTGAAGCTGAACCACTCTCTTATCAGTTCCTGAGGGCCCCGGGGCCTCTAATCACAATCCTCACATCACTGACCACTTGCACACAGCTCAATGACAACCCTTCTCCCCCCCTCACATTGCAGCGGAGTTTGGGTGTCTACACACACACGTAACCAATTCAACTGAATGATGAGAACTGATCTACGATGTTGCAATCAAAAGCTGCATGTTATGCAAAAAAACACATTCTTCAGTATTATTCATGTGCAGCACGACACGTTTTAGGAGGATTGTTGTCTTTCGGCCAATTGGGGGAGAGAGAGAGAGCAGTAAGAAGTCAGGAAGTGTTGTGTGACTCGGTGTCGGGCCTGACAGGAAGCAGTGTGTAGTTTGTGGCGTGGCGTCAGTTCACCATTCCCGCTGCGGATGGCATGGCCCAGAGCCTGATAACGTCACACACGGCAGGAGACAGACAGGGCTGTCATTCACTCTTTTTCTATTCTCAAAAAACAATTCCTGCAAAGCGGGAGGCCCACACTGGTCAGACGAGTTGGGCTTGACTCACCTTGGCAGCCCTGCAGATTCCAGGTATTGAGTAGCTTGCTCGGCTGGCTGGGGCGCAGCACAGTAATGACAGCCAGCAGTAGCTTTACAATCACTGGAACTGGCTGAGGAATCGACACACCATTAGGCACATGCCATTTTCTTGCTGCTGTAGACAGTACACCACCTCCTGGGCTTTACTCTAGTGTTAATACCTCTGGGCTTTACTGTAGTGTTAATACCTCTGGGATTTAGTGTTAATACCTCTGGGATTTAGTGTTAATACGTCTGGGCTTTACTGAAGTCTTAATACCTCTGGGCTTTACTCTAGTGTTAATACCTCTGGGCTTTACTCTAGTGTTAATACCTCTGGGCTTTACTCTAGTGTTAATACCTCTGGGCTTTACTCTAGTGTTAATACCTCTGGGCTTTACTCGTGTTAATACCTCTGGGCTTTACTCGTGTTAATACCTCTGGGCTTTACTCTAGTGTTAATACCTCTGGGCTTTACTCTAGTGTTAATACCTCTGGGCTTTACTCTAGTGTTAATACCTCTGGGCTTTACTCTAGTGTTAATACCTCTGGGCTTTACTCTAGTGTTAATACCTCTGGGCTTTACTCTAGTGTTAATACCTCTGGGCTTTACTGTAGTGTTAATACCCCTGGGCTTTACTGTAGTGTTAATACTTCTGGGCTTTAGTGTTAATACCTCTGGGCTTTACTCTAGTGTTAATACCTCTGGGCTTTACTCTAGTGTTAATACCTCTGGGCTTTACTCTAGTGTTAATACCTCTGGGCTTTACTCTAGTGTTAATACCTCTGGGCTTTACTCTAGTGTTAATACCTCTGGGCTTTACTCTAGTGTTAATACCTCTGGGCTTTACTCTAGTGTTAATACCTCTGGGCTTTACTCTAGTGTTAATACCTCTGGGCTTTACTCTAGTGTTAATACCTCTGGGCTTTACTCTAGTGTTAATACCTCTGGGCTTTACTGTAGTGTTAATACCCCTGGGCTTTACTGTAGTGTTAATACTTCTGGGCTTTAGTGTTAATACCTCTGGGCTTTAGTGTTAATACCTCTGGGATTTAGTGTTAATACCTCTGGGATTTAGTGTTAATACCTCTGGGATTTAGTGTTAATACCTCTGGGATTTAGTGTTAATACCTCTGGGATTTACTGTTAATACCTCTGGGATTTACTGTTAATACCTCTGGGATTTAGTGTTAATACCTCTGGGATTTAGTGTTAATACCTCTGGGATTCAGTGTTAACACCTCTGGGATTCAGTGTTAACACCTCTGGGATTCAGTGTTAACACCTCTGGGATTCAGTGTTAACACCTCTGGGATTCAGTGTTAACACCTCTGGGATTCAGTGTTAACACCTCTGGGATTCAGTGTTAACACCTCTGGGCTTTAGTGTTAATACCTCTGGGCTTTAGTGTTAATACCTCTGGGCTTTAGTGTTAATACCTCTGGGCTTTAGTGTTAATACCTCTGGGATTTACTGTTAATACCTCTGGGATTTACTGTTAATACCTCTGGGATTTAGTGTTAATACCTCTGGGCTTTAGTGTTAACACCTCTGGGCTTTAGTGTTAACACCTCTGGGATTTAGTGTTAACACCTCTGGGCTTTAGTGTTAACACCTCTGGGCTTTAGTGTTAATACCTCTGGGATTTCGTGTTAATACCTCTGGGATTTAGTGTTAATACCTCTGGGATTTAGTGTTAATACCTCTGGGATTTAGTGTTAATACCTCTGGGATTTAGTGTTAATACCTCTGGGATTTAGTGTTAATACCTCTGGGATTTAGTGTTAATACCTCTGGGATTTAGTGTTAATACCTCTGGGATTTAGTGTTAATACCTCTGGGATTTAGTGTTAATACCTCTGGGATTTAGTGTTAATACCTCTGTGTGTTGTCAATGTGCAGTGACATGATGCATTATATTATAGCAGTGATGTAATAGTCACTGCTTACTCTTGCGACACAGGGTTTGATTCCTGAACGGCACCCCCAGAAAGCAGTAATGGTGAAGGGTTGGGCATGGGGATAGTAACCCCAATCGTAAAATCCTTGTGCTCATGAAACATCAACAAATAGAGGTGATGCTACTGATGTGGTTGTATAGTGGGGGTGCTGAGGTAATGAGTTGGAGCTCTTTAGTAGAACAAGTCTGTATGTTTCTGACTGACTGTCCCTTCCTCCCGGATCAATAGTGAGCTCTTAGGCGATCCACTGACTGTGCTCAGAGGGCTGTGCCTGCCTGCCTGTTTCTCAGCTCTGCCACAGAGAGAGAGAGAGAAAGAAAGAGAGAGACGGCTGCTATGGTGACGTCACCTCCAAAGGGGAAGTGCACCGCCTCTCTCCTTATCCAAGCCTGGGCGCTCTGGGGTGTTGAGGAGGAGTCTTAACATCCTAATCTACTGTCTGGCACACACACACACACACACGATTGTATACGCATGCACATGCACACATATCCATGCATGCACACACATACATTGTTGTATGCCTGTGCACATGCACGTATGCACACACAAACTTGTATGAATGTGCACTCACACAAGGGGCCACAGAGTGGACTCACTTTTCCTAAAAACCCAAACCCATTTTCCCTCATGTCCTCCCTGAAGACATATTTTCCCCTGGGCAGATAGCCTTCCACCAGCAGAGTAATCTTATTAAGAAATGCTCTTGGATCCGTACACCCCCTCCCCCTCCACCCCCAGTGGGAACAGAGTAGAGTGATCGCTCTGAGACTTTTCATCCCAATCCGGGGGAGTAACATGACAAGCCATGACCTGAATCCTGCCCTTGTTGCCCCAGAGGGAGGGCTGGGGGGGTGGAGGTAGAGGGCGGTGGAGCTCAGGAGGTTGGTGGCATCTTAATTGGGGAGGACGGGCTCATAGTAACATGGTTTCCATGCGTTTGATGCCATTCCATTCGCTCCGTTCCAGACGTTATACGAGCTATCCTCCCCTCAGCAGCTTCCACTGGAGTGAAGGTAGAGGGGGGGTGGAGGTAGAGTGGTGAGTGGCGGTAGGGGGATGGAGGTGGGGATGGAGGTAGGGGGGTAGCTACTACCTCCTCAACCTCTGGTGCCATCTGCCAGTGACTTTGCAAAAATGCAAATCGGCTACCCACAGTGCACAGCAGACGCGAAGCGCGCTCCATCGGAATAGCCTACAAAAATAGGTCAGATGCACCATGAGCCTAGTGTCTTGGGCAGCATGCTTTACTGCTTTGTGTAACGGGGGGTGGGGGAACTTCACAGAGAGAGACAGAGACAGAGAGACAGAGACAGACAGAGAGAGAGACAGAGAGAGAGAGAGAAAGAGAGAAGGGGTGGATAAAAGTGTAAAGGAGTCGGGGGAACATTTTAAATGAGTGCTGGCAGTGAAACAAAGGCTTCGCTTGACTTTGTCATTTACCAAGCGCTCTGCCAGCCAGCCAGTGAGAGTGGCACAGTGCCTGCAGCTCTTCTCACTGCTCCAAACGCAACGCTGCTCTGTTCTGTCTCTCGTCCCGCCGAACAATCACACAGCAGTAACCATCCAACCAGCCACACACAAGCCCACCAGCAGACCCAGGTTTACTCTAACAGCACCGTCCTCCACAACCCAAATCCCCAGCATTCTTCTCCCCTCCGCAGCCTAACTCTTCATCCAGAACCAATTCTTTCTTATCGGATGCTAAAAAAAGATCAAAGACCCCGAGCTGGGGATGGGTGTGTTAATGAGAGTCAGACAGGCAAGCAGGAAGAGAGGCAGGCAGGCAGAGCACAGGCAGGCAGAGAGGCAGGCAGGCAGAGAGGCATGCAGAGCCGAGGCAGACAGAGCCGAGGCAGGCAGAGCAGAGGCAGGCAGAGAGGCAGGCAGCTGATGCAACGTTGTGGCAAGGCTAGTGCAATCCAGGCAGCTGACTTCTTTTTCTTGCAGGATGACTCTGATGAATTATGCATCCCCTTGGAGCAAAAAGCTTCCCTTTCGCCCCCCCCCCCCCCCCCCTGCTGCAGTTCTGCTCTGTTCCACCTAGTCTCTGGATGAGCATTAGCATGTCATCTGAGCAGCTTCCATCTCTCTCCTCCTGCCCCTCACGTGAAGCTTGGTGTGGCACGAGGGGTACAGTGACTGATGTACTCTGTGTGCTTAGTCAATGTCTTGCGTTGTGCGACCTGCTGAGTGAAAATGTTACAGGAGTTCACACACATACAGTTGAAGTCAGAAGTTTACATACACTTAGGTTGGAGTCATTAAAACATGTTTTCAACCACTCCACAAATTTCTTGTTAATTTCTAGTTTTGGCAAGTCAGTTGGGACATCTACTTTGTGCATGACACAAGTAATTTTCCAACAATTGTTTACAGATAATTTCACTTATAATTCACTGTATCACAATTCCAGTGGGTCAGAAAATTCCAGAAAATGATGTCATGGCTTTAGAAGCTTCTGATAGGCCAATTGACATAATTGAGTCAATTGGAGGTTTACCTGTGGATGTATTTCAAGGCCTACCTTCAAACTCAGTGCCTCTTTGCTTGACATCATGGGAAAATCAAAAGAAAAAAATTGTAGACCTCCACAAGTCTGGTTCATCCTTGGGAGAAATTTCCAAACGCCTGAAGGTACCATGTTCATCTGTACAAAATACTATGCAAGTATAAACACCATGGGACCACACAGCCGTCATACCGCTCAGGAAGGAGACGCGTTCGGTCTCCTAGAGATGAACGTACTTTGGTGAGAAAAGTGCAAATCAATGCCAGAACAACAGCAAAAGGACCTTGTGAAGATGCTGGAGGAAACAGGTACAAAGTATCTATATCCACAGTAAAACGAGTCCTATATCGACATAACCTGAATGGCCGCTCAGCAAAGAAGAAGCCACTGCTCCAAAACCGCCATAAAAAAAGCCAGACTACGGTTTGCAACTGCACATGGGGACAAATATCATACTTTTTGGAGATATGTCCTCTGGTCTGATGAAACAAAAATAGAACTGTTTGGCCATAATGACCATCGTTATGTTTGGAGGAAAAAGGGGAGGCTTGCAAGCCAAAGAACACCATCCCAACCATGAAGTACGGGGGTGACATCATCATGTTGTGGGGGTGCTTTGCTGCATGAGGGACTGGTGCACTTCACAAAATAGATGGCATCATGAGGCAGGAAAATGATATGGATATATTGAAGCAACATCAAGACCTCAGGAAGTTAAAGCTTGGTCGCAAATGGATCTTCCAAATGGACAATGACCCCAAGCATACTTCCAAAGTTGTGGCAAAATGGCTTAAGGACAACAAAGTCAAGGTATTGGAGTGGCCATCACAAAGACCTGACCTCAAATCTCTAGTAAATGTGTGGGCAGAACTGAAAAAGCGTGTGTGAGCAAGGAGGCCTGCAAACCTGATTCAGTTACACCAGCTCAGTCAGGAGGAATGGGCCAAAATTCACCTAATTTATTGTGGGAAGCTTGATGAAGTCTACCTGAAACGTTTGACCCAAGTTAAACAATTATAAAGGCAATGCTACCAAATACTAATTGAGTGTATGTAAACTTCTGAACCACTGGGAATGTGATGAAAGAAATAAAAACTGAAATCATTCTCTCTACTATTATTCTAACATTTCACATTCTTAAAATAAAGTGGTGATCCTAACTGTGGTGATCCTACATTTTTACTAGGATTAAATGTCAGGAATTGTGAAAAACTGAGTTTAAATGTATTTGGCTAAGGTGTATGTAAACTTCCGACTTCAACTGTAAATAGTATTGTGTGCACATTGCATGCATGCACACACACCTTAGGGCCTTACAATTACACACTGGTGCCAGTTGTGGTAGGTTGGCTTCATATCACACTCCTATTAGAAAGCAGACCGTCCACACCGCAGTAAAACTGCACTTACTGGAAAGGAAAAGCTTCAATTTGATTCTACCACTCTGTTTTTATAGTCACATATCAGTTAACCCTGAGAGAAATGTGCTTGTATCTGACTCTAAATCCCGTTATCTGGTTTTAATGTCCATTCCAGAACGCCCTTCCAGCCAATCAGAACCGACTATTCAACAATGCTGTGGTATAATTAAGCAATAGGCCAGAGGGGGTGTGGTATATGGCCAATATACCACGGCAAAGGGCTGTTCTTAAGCATGATGCAACGCAGAGTGCCTGAACACAGCCCTTAGCTGTGGTATATTGGCAATATACCACAAACCCCGAGGTGACTTATTGCTATTATAAACTGGTTACCAACGTAATTAGAGCAGTAAAAATAAATGTGTCATAACCGTGGTATACGGCTGTCTGCCAATCAGCATTCAGGGCTCGAACAACTGTTACGTATTGTTCAGTGACAAGTGTTAGATCAAGAAAAACCCTCCAAAAACAGGGCAAACCCTTTGAGAATAGCGAACCTCCCATGCATGAAGAATACTACCCAAACTCCACAAATACAGCGCATGATGCTGCATCAGTCCCCGAACCCCCCCTTCCCGTCTCTCATTTCTTTGGATAGTTTTGGCCTCTTCAAGCCAGTGTGTGAAATCTGTTCAGTGGGATGTTCATAATTCGGCATTCTGGGGTTTCTGTGGCACACTGCGTTGATAGTGGTAGCATGCGAGACGGCATAGCCTAATCACACACAGACCAGTGTGGAGGCAGAGCCTGGTGCCATAGCAGGTGTTACTGCATGGTGCGGGAGAGCGATGAGGGCCCGCCGCTGCACTTTTGCCCATAGACGTGGGAAGTATGGGTGCTGCAGCACCCCCTGATAAATGTTTTATAATAATAATTATTATTAAAAAAATAATACCGCAAAATCAGTGAACTAGGCCTTTATTACTCGTTTACGAGAGGAGAAACATACTCATCAGCACCCAAACAGCACCCAAACTCATCAGCACCCAAACAGCACCCAAACTCATCAGCACCCTAACAGCACCCAAACTCATCAGCACCCAAACAGCACCCAAACTCATCAGCACCCAAACAGCACCCAAACTCATCAGCACCCAAACAGCACCCAAACTCATCAGCACCCTAACAGCACCCAAACTCATCAGCACCCAAACAGCACCCAAACTCATCAGCACCCAAACAGCACCCAAACTCATCAGCACCCAAACAGCACCCAAACTCATCAGCACCCAAACAGCCCCCAAACTCATCAGCACCCCAACCCAAAACATCTTCCTGCAGCCATGCGCTGGGTGTGTAGACACACACACTGTAAAAACACTAAGCACATGTACATGTGTGTGCATGTGTATGTAGGCACATGTGTGTGTGTGTGTGTTAACCCCGATCTGGGTGCTGCAGACTAAGTTGAGTGGAGAGGAGAGTGGAGGGCCTACTACCCCAGCTGCAGCAGCCCGGGGCCCCGGCCCAAAACGCTGTAATTATGTAGGATTAGTCGGGGGGGGGGGGCTCTCCCTCTCCAGACCGGCTGCCAAACATTTTGTCCCAGATTACTGCCCTGCCACTAAGCAGCTGAACTCAGCCAGCGTCGGGCGGCTGCCCCGGGTGGAATTACACTGCCACGGACGGGGGGTGGCAGGGTCACAGGGCCCTTACCCCAGATCTGCCCTGTGCCCATGGAGGCTAAGTCATGTCAGACAGTCATACCCAGAGTCCTCCAGCTGTACTAATGCCAGGGGTCACACAATGGTGGGTGAGATCGGGTATTACTCAAGCACTACGTAGTGTGCCTACTTTGCCTAATGCATTTAGATGTCATTAAGGGATCTTGATTGCTTTCTAATTGCTTTTTGACTGCCACATCCATTTTGTACAACTTTTCTCTGAGCTCTGTGCTGATTGGTTGCCATACCACCTGCCATCTTCCTGTTTATCAGTGTGAAACGCAAGTGGAGTTAAAGACACAAAGTGGGAGATAGTTAGAATTTGTTTTTATTCAACCTGAATCAAAATAAGGTGTTTAGAGAGAAATCCTGAGTAACAACACAATTACTTACAAGTACAGTTTTTCATTTTGCCTGAACAAGGCAATAGAACAGAATCATTGTACACCTTTTTAAATGAGCAGGTCAAGGGGTGTGTTAAAGACAACTGTTTTGCATCAAACTACACATGAACACAGCATAGCCTCCTGTTCATCCTCCATCATATAAACACCAAATGTATTTGGACATTGAATTTTTTACATTTATACTCATTTTGGATTTGAGATTAAATGTTTCATATGAGGTGATAAATAAAAAAAGGTGACATTTTGTACTGAGGGTAATTTCATACCATGTAACCATTTAGAAATGAAAGCACTTTATGTATCGAGTCCCCCCCATATGAAGAAGTCATAAGGGAAAGAGGGATACCTAGTCAGTTGTACAACTGAATGCATTCAACTGAAATGTGTCTTCCGCATTTAACCCAACCCCTCTGAATCAGAGAGGTTCGGGGGGCTGCCTTAATCAACATCCACGTCTTCGGCCCGCCGGTGGAACAGTGGGTTAACTGCCTTGCTCAGGGGCAGAACGACAGATTTTGACCTTGTCAGCTCGGGGATTCGATCCAGCAACCTTACTGTTACTGGGTTACCGGCCCAACGCTCTAACCACTAGGCTACCTGCTGCCCCTTTAATTCACTTAGTGTATTAAAGTAGTATTTGGTCCCATATTCCGAGCACACATCAAGCTTGTAACTACAAACTCCTTGGTTGCATTTGCAGTCTTATGTTTTGCCCAATAGTAACTGAATGGTGAATGATGACTGGAGTCATTTTCTAAGTGAGTAGATCACATGTTTCTGAACAGTTCTAAATTTATCCTGATAATGCCATGATTACGAATAAATTCATTCAGGATTTTTAATAATGATGAGTGAGAAAGTTACAAAGGCTACAACAAAACATGCAAACACCTCACCATTACCAACTAGAGGTTAAGTTTGTTTCTTTTGGGGGGGGGGGGGGGGGGGGGGGGCTGACCTTTGTGCCTCTAACTTTCTCACTCATCATTATTCACAATTATCCATTCATTATGGCATTCATCCACATTTATAATAAAAGTGAATTCACATAATTCAGTTGCTATTGGGCAAAACATTATCTGAAACAACCAAAACAAACTGCATATGCATCCAACAAGTTTGTAGTCACAAGCTTGATGTAGTCACTGTGTGCTAGGAATATGGGACCAAATACTAAACTTTTGACCACTTTAATACACTGTTAGTGAATTTGTACGAATACTTATGCCTTCTTCAAATGGGGGTACTAGATACAGAAACCGTAAAAACAGATATATATGAACATTTCCTCCAAAAAAAGTGACATTTTGTACTGTCGCTCAAATCAAAAAATGCTGGAGTAAAGAGACATTTTACATTGTAGCTTCACTGTCCAAATACATATGGTGTTGACTGTAGTGTCACACAACATATCAAGTACCTCAATGGATGAAACTGATCTGTTTTAACAGATTCCATCCATTCACAGAGATCGATCATTACCCCCCCCCCCCCCCCATCTCTGTTAATGGATGGAATCTGTAAAACAGATCAGTTTCATGCCCCCTCTCTGGGCTAACATGCTGTACACATAGAACCCCACCACACTATTCTCCCAACCCCAAAAGGCGGCATCAGAGAGAGTGCTTCAGAACGTCAAACACCTTCAGGGCAGACTCGATACAGCCGTCAAAATTGGAATGCGTGAAGCCATCGCCCCCACACACCAACAGAGGCTGGGACAGCAGCGTCATCTGCCCCGGGCAGTCGGCCACCGAGCTCCTCACCTAATTAGTCGAGAAAGAGGGGGGTAGAGAGTGAGGGGGGTGGGGAGTCCTTCTGATTTTTGCAGTATTTCACAAGACTCTTTGGATAAATTTGAATTATTACCGATATTGACATTTTCAGGAAAATATGAATCTCTACACTACTTGCCACATATGTATTCACACAGATATAGTAGAATGAGAATTGAGAGAATTATTTGTTTGTACTACAATTATCCTGAAATCCCCAAAGTATTTTCTAACAGTCTGTGCTCAAGGTAGGTCTATACATGGTGGGATACAATGGAGGCTGCTGGAGGGGAGAACAATTCATAATAATGTCTGGAACGGAGCAAATGGAATGGCAGCCAAATACATGGAAACCATGCGTTTGATTTATTTGATACCATTCCACTCCAGTCATTACCACGAGCCCGTCCTCCCAAATTAAAGGTGCCACCAACCACCTGTGGTGGGATAGTACAGATCAAGCCAGAAAAATGCACTGTCTTTGGCTAGACGAGCAGATATGAAATCAGCCTCGCAGCCAACTGTCTTCCTCATGTTTCAACCCTGAATGCCGAGAGTTCAGTGTGTTAATGATTTGGGAGTGTAAACACACAAGTCTGTGTACGTGTCATAGCATGGGCCATTTTTAGAGGCTTCTGCTGGCCTGCACTGAGGTACAGTGCTAAGGGTAAGGAAATAGTATCCATTTCCTGCTGGGGCTTTTAATAGCCTACTACTGTGTGCAGATATCAACTCCCACTCTCCATCTCCCTCCTTCCATCCCCACTCCTCCCCAAAAACTAAATATTGTGTTTGCCCATGCATTTCTGAATGGTAATCACCATGTAAATCAATTAATAAGCATTCTTGTTGAAATCTAGCCATGGACAAATTGTTTGGTTTACTCTAGTGGTAAGTTGATACAGCAGGCCTGAGCTCTGCTGTCTCCATATACAGTGTGAGGCTGATTTTCCAGGGCAAAGAGCACGGAGAGTGAAGGAGGAGGGTGGTTTTGGACATTAAGATAAAATGCCCCAATATAAACACGTTTTATAGCAAGGAAAGCATGAGATTCTAGCTGCTGAGAATATGGCTGTTTCATGGCCAGGTCGCAGTTGTAAATGAGAACTTGTTCTCAACTGGCCTACCTGGTTAAATAAAAGTGAAATAAATAACATAAATATCTAAAGAGAAAGCAACCTATAACCTACATCTAAGCAACAGTTAACTACTATAACTTTTAGGATAAATAATTTCCTCAAGTTTAAATATATATTTTTTTACACTTGTCATTTAGCAGTCGCTCTTATCCATTTACGTACTGGTCCCCTGTGGGAATCGAATCCACAACCCTGGTGTTGCAAGTGCCATGCTCTACCAACTGAGTCACACATGTTCCTCGCTCTCACAATGGTCTTTGCTAGAATGTCTGCTTGTGTATTTGACAGGGAGCTGATGTGTGTATGGTATGAGTGTGTGTGTATTACAGTACAAATGTGCATGTGTTCTATCATGGCCCGTCCAGTTCATGGGCCTTGGCCCATGCTCTGGCACTCCCAGTGATGTGCCTCCCACACAGATGTTCTGTGGCCTCTGACCCCCAGCCCAGTCTCACTTAGAAGAGTGTGTGTGAGTGTGTTGGAGAGGGAGAGAGAATGATAGAGAGCATGAGAGAGAGAGAGAGAAAGCAAGCGAGAAAGAGAATGATAGAGAGCGAGATAAAGCGAGTGAGAGAAAGAGCGAGCGAGAGCGCATGAGAAAGAGCAAGCGAGAGCGCAAGCGAGAGAAAGAGCGAGCAAGAGAGAGCGAGAGAAAGAATGATAGAAAGCACGAGAAAGATCATGATAGAGAGAGCGAGAAAGAGCGACAGAATGATAGAGCGAGAGAGAATGAAACAGAGAGAGAGAAAGAGCGAGAGAATGAGAGAAAGAGCGAGCGAGAGAAAAAGTGCACGAGAGAGAATGAAACCGAGAGAAAGAAAGAGGGAGAGAGAGTATGAGAGAGAGAATGAGAGAGAAAGAGGGAAGGAGAGAGACATGTTCTTGTTCGACTTCAGTAATTAAAGCTATAGCGTCTGGTCCAAGAAGCTCAGAAATTCAGGGAAACATCACAGTAAGTAAACAGGACATTGGAGCTACTTGAAAAATGAACACCGTGTCCAACCAGTCTCCATTCACTATACTCATGTAGTTTATACACAAGCAGAGAAATGTAATGCACTGAAGTTTAATAGGGTTTGATCATGATAGATACAGCATGTCAATCCTCTACGTTGACCTTCTTTCCATGCATCGTGACAGGACTGTGAAGTAGAAACAGTTATTAATGAAGTAATGAAGACAAACCTCTTGACAGTCTACTTTATCTTCTCTCAAAGAAGGAATGCGGTAAAACTCCTGACCGAGTAACCCCGCTCACCTGCGAGTATCTCCACTTCTGGCATTTAATGCTGTCGGGCTGTGGCAGGCCGGGCAGCAGCTTGTTCAGCTCCTCCAGGATGAGAGGCTCCACCTGCTCCTTTGCCTCCTCCAGGTGTTTGATACCAAAGGGAACACTGGTGTGAACCACCATGGAGGTACCGCACTCAGGGGATTCTGCACAGAAAGAAAGCACAGCACAGTTCAGAACCGATACCACCATGGATGGACTAACTCTGCTGACCTTGAACAGCAACACACAAGCATAGCTAAGAACACAGTGCAGTTACGTTTACAAAGCAGGACAGTAGAAGTATCAATAAAAATATATATATATATTTTAAGACATTTATGTTTTGGCCATACTGATCATTAGAAACAACTTCTAAGACAGTGAACTCTTAAATCTCACAGCTGAACAGTAAAAAAAAAGAAAGAAATACAAATTCAAAACCCCTACTGAATGTGTCCTCAATAGCGGGTCATGAGAAGATTCGTTTTCAGAAAGAACTAAGACCTCAGATTTAAACAGCTGGAGATGGAAATAGCTAAGATGTTGAATAGAACCGAAAATCATCCTTGGCATCAAGATCGGTCCCCTAATCTAACAGCGGAATTCTTTGATAGGATTCTGACTCCAGGAAGAAGAAAAAAGCACTTCCTTATCTCTGTCCTGATGTTTAATTAAGAGTTGCATGCCAATACCAAACGGGGGTCAAAACTGTGCACGCCGCCGACAACATACGTCATGGCTTTTTAATGAAACAGACTCCTGGCCCCAGAATCCCCTGTTTCTGCTCAACTAATATGACCAGCTTGATTTGTAATGCAAATGTCTCCCTCAGTCAGAGGTTGTTGTGTGTTGCATGTACAGGTACTGCCAAAAAGGTCACGCCAATGTAAAGTGTCTTGAAGCGGTTCTGGCCACCACGAGCCAGAATAGCTTCAATGCGTCTTTGCATAGATTCTACAAGTGTCTGGAACTCTATTGGAGGGATGCGACGCCATTTTTCCATGAGAAATTCTATCATTGTGTTTTGTTGATGGTGGTGGAAAACTCAGTCTCAGGCACAACTCCAGAATCTCCCGTAAGTGTTCAATTGAGTTGAGATCTGGTGACTGAGGCCGCCATGGCGTGTGGTTTACATCGTTTTCATGCTCATCAACCACTCGTACCCTGTGGATAGGGACTTTGACATCCTATGGGGGCATAGCCATGGTATCCA
Source organism: Salvelinus fontinalis (assembly GCF_029448725.1). Taxonomy (NCBI): domain Eukaryota; kingdom Metazoa; phylum Chordata; class Actinopteri; order Salmoniformes; family Salmonidae; genus Salvelinus; species Salvelinus fontinalis. Next base: position 18,543,563 of record NC_074665.1, read on the forward strand.
AAATAATGGCCTGCCCAGCATTTTTACACATGACCCTAAGAATCATGGGATGTTAATTGCTTAATTACCTCAGGAACCACACCTTTGTGGAAGCACCTGGTTTCAATAGACTTTGTAATCCTCATTTCCTCAAGTGTTTCCTTTATTTTGGCAGTTACCTGCATGTTGTGTTTTTGGTAACTGTACACACAACCGAAAGGCTTGTCTGCTGTGGGTCCGGCTGTGTGATGGTGAGATCATGCAGGGAATGGACACAGTAAGGTCCTGTTTCTAATGACTGACAGACAACAGGCAGACAGACAGGGCTCTGACCCATAAAGGATGCTTTGCGTTGATATATCGCGGCTGTACGTCGTGAAGTCATCTCTCTGATGAAAATGTCGTATAAACATATTTAAACTGATTGCGGAGAATAATAGTTTACCACAGCAAATAAACACGTCCCGCGATTGACTTGCCGGAGCGGGACACAGAGTTACCGGAAGGTCAATAATCTCTTCCTGCTCGCTTCATTTTTTTTTTTTAAAGCGGCAGACGAGACCATGTCGCGTGACTGAGCGTACACACAAACACAGCCAGCTGTTTTGTTTGGAGCTCAACTGGAGATGCTAAACTGACTTGTGGGAAACTAGGGAGCTGGGGATGCTCACTGTGGGGTCACAGAGACTCTACAGCACACATTCACTGGGGTCCAACTTTTGTCCAGTGGGCCATTCTGGGTTGGCTCATGGGTAAGAGAGACACTCTAACCAGTGTTTGGCATCACTGTGCCCAAGCAAAGGGCCAGCTAGAGAGAGAAAATGAGAGCGGGAGAGAAAGAGGAAGACAAACAAAGAGAAAGACAGAAAGAGGTGCGAAACCCAAACAGCGTATCCTGTGCGGAGGATATTTGTTGTCATGGTGACTGAACCCACAGATGACTGTTTCCCCCTGATCACTTGAGATGTGTCATTCCTGGAAGTAAGCTTTTGCATCTGCCGTTCTCCTCCAACAAAAAATTCAGTTCAGATGGATAGGGCAGAAATGGAGATGGAGACCATGTTAATATGACAGGGTTCTCCAACCCTGTTCCTGGAAAGCTACCCTCCTGTAGGTTTTCAATCCAACCCCAGTTATAACTATCAAATACATTTTTATGGTCACAAACATATATAGCAGATGTTATTGCGGGTGTAATGAAATGCTTGTGTTCTTAGCTCCAACAGTGCAGTAGTATTTAACAATACACACATCTAAAAAGTAAAAGAAACGAATTAAGAAATATTAGGACGAGCAATGTCGGAGTCCGGAATGTATAGACAATATGGACAGTATATAGAGTAAAAAATGTAGTATATCTGACAAATAGTATATGTACAGCGATTGTTAAATAGGATAGGCCTCGACTAGAATACAGTATAGAAGTATGATGTGGGTGAAACAGTACTGTATGTAAATATTATTAAAGTGACCAATGTTCCATGACTATGTACATAGGCCAGCAGCCTCTAAGGTGCAGGGTGGAATAACCGGGTGGTAGCCGGCTAGTAACAGTGACTAAGTTCAGGGCAGGGTACTGGGCGGAGCCTGGCTAGTGGTGACTATTTAAACAGTCAGATGGCCTGGAAATAGAAGCTGTTTTTCAGTCTCTCAGTCCCAGCTTTTATGCATCTGTACTGACCTTGCCTTCTAGATGGTAGAGGGGTTAACAGGCCGTGGCTCGGGTGGCTAAGATGCTTGACCTTCTTAGCCTTCCTGTGACACCAGGTGCTGTAGACGTTCTGGAGGGCAGGCAGTGTGCTCCCTGTGATGCGTTGGGCAGAATGCACCACCCTCTGGAGAGCCCTACAGTTGCGGACGTTGCAGTTGCCGTACCAGACGGTGGTACAGCCCGACAAGATGCTCTCAATGGTGCATCTGTAGAAGTTTGTGAGGGTCTTAGGGGCCAAGCCGAATTCCTTCAGCCTCCTGGAGGTTGGAGGCTGTTGCGCCTTCTTCACCACACTCTCTGTGTGGGTGGACCGTCTCAGATTGGCAGTGATGTGTACGCAGAGGAACTTGAAGCTTTTACCTTCTCCACTGTGGCCCCATCAATGTGGATGGGCGCGTGCTCCCTATTACGGTCTCCTGAAGTCCACGGTCAGCTCCTTCCTACAGGACGGTATCGCTGTAGGAACCTACAGGACGGTATCTCTGTAGGAACCTACAGGACGGTATCTCTGTAGGAACCTACAGGACGGTATCTCTGTAGGAACCTACAGGACGGTATCTCTGTAGGAACCTACAGGACGGTATCTCTGTAGGAACCTACAGGACGGTATCTCTGTAGGAACCTACAGGACGGTATCTCTGTAGGAACCTACAGGACGGTATCTCTGTAGGAATGGTGCTAGGCGAGCCCTGTTATAATATGTAGGATATGACACAGAGGAGATGGACAGAGGGCTCTTTTGAAATTCATATCTCGGACTGTGCAAGGCCATGGTATAAAATATTAGATTTTTTTAATGGTATATGGCACCACTAAAAGGTGTTTGAGTAGCTGGTATTTAGAGCTCACAGAATTAGTTCTTGGTTGTTTTATACGTAGGTAGGTAGAGGCTGGCACCAACTCTGCTTCCGAGGTAGAAGCAAGAGACTACAACGTTCACCAGGTAGAAAAACAAAGACAGGCTCCACTCAGAGCAAGTTGGCAACCAAGTTATGCAGTGTGCAATTTGCATTGGTTAACTTACTTTTATATGACACAGGGGGCCCATTGTCCTGTCCTGTGGACTGACACTTGGTCACAGCAAGCGCCCCGTTTTAGACCACTGCAGAGAGTTGGAGAGACACTCCACAGCTATTCTTACAGCGCCTCTCCTGCTCTCTGCATTCAAAAGATATCAAAGGGCCATTCAGAAATAATCTGAGAGAAGTTTGCTTGCACACTACTACCCTGCTTAATCAGGCGGGAAGTGAGCTAGGAACTGGCGGGTTGATGGTATCAAATCCATTGGCTGCAGTAGTGACCTTGAGCGAGCTCCCCGGACACCCAGTGTGGCAGCCCCCCACAACTCTACAAAAACCCGGATACAGTGAGTTCGGAAAGTATTCAGAAAATTACTTTTTCCACATTTTGTTACGTTACAGCCTTATTCTAAAATTGATCAAATCATTTTTTCCCCTCATCAATCTACACCACACACACACAATACCCCATAATGACAAAGCAAACATTTTACTAATTTATAAAAAAAAAAATACTGAAATATCACATCTACGTAAGTATTCAGACCCTTTACTCAGTACTTTGTTGAAGCACCTTTGGCAGTGATTACAGCTTTGAGTCTCTTGGGCATGACGCTACAAACTTGACACACCTGTATTTGGGGAGTTTCTCCCATTCTTCTCTGCAGATCCTCTCAAGCTCTGTCAGGTTGGTTGGGGAATGTCGCTGCACAGCTATTTTCTGGTCTCTCCAGAGATGTTCCATTGGGTTCAAGTCCGGGCTCTGGCTGGGCCACTCAAGGACATTCGGAGACTTGTTCCGAAGCCACTCCTACGTTGTCTTGGCTGTGTGCTATGGGTTGTTGTCCTGGTGGAAGGTGAACCTTTGGCCCAGTCTGATGTCATGAGTGCTCTAGAGTAGGTTTTCATCAAGGATCTCTTTTCTTTGCTCCGTTCATCTATCCCTCAATCCTGACTAGTCTCCCAGTCCCTGCTGCTGAAAGACATCCCCACAGCATGATACTGCCACCACCACACTTCATGGTAGGGATGGTGCCAGGTTTCCTCCAGACGTGATGCTTAGCATTTAGGCCAAAGAGTTGAATCTTGGTTTCATCAGACCAGAGAATCTTGTTTCTCATGGTCAGTCCTTTAAGTGACTTTTGGAAAACTCCAAGCGGGCTGTTGTGTGCCTTTTACTGTGGAGTGGCTTCCGTCTGGCCATGCTACAGTACCATAAAAGCCTGATTGGTGGAGGGCTGCAGAGACGGTTGTCCTTGTGGAAGGTTCTCCCATCTCTACAGAGGAACTCTGGAGCTCTGTCAGAGTGACAATTGGGTTCTTGGTCCCCTACCCGACCAAGGCCCTTTTTCTCCGATTGCTCAGTTTGTCCGGGCGGCCAGCTCTAGGAAGAGTCTTGGTGGTTCCAAACTTCCATTTAAGAATGGAGGCCTTGGGGACCTTCAATGCTGCAGAAATGTTTTGGTACCCTTCCCCAGATCTGTGCCTCGACACAATCCTGTCTCCGAGCTCTATGGACAGTTCCTTCAACCTCATGGCTTGGTTTTTGCTCTGACATGCACTCAACTGTGGGACCTTATATAGCCGGTTGTGTGCCTTTCCAAATAATGTCCAATCAATTTAATTTAGCACAGGTGGACTCCAATCAATTTGTAGAAACATCTCAAGGATGATCAATGGAAACAGGATGCACCTGAGCTCAATTTAAAGTCTCATAGCAAAGGCTCTGAATACTTATGTAAATAATGTATTTACATATATTTTTTTTCGTAATTTCGTAGTATCCAATTGTTAGTAATTACTATCTTGTCTCCTCGCTACAACTCCCATACGGGCTCGGGAGAGACAAAGGTCGAAAGCCGTGCATCCTCCGAAACACAACCCAACCAAGCCGCTTCTTAACACAGCGCGCATCCAACCCGGAAGCCAGCCGCACCAATGTGTCGGAGGAAACTCGGTGCACCTGGCAACCTTGGTTAGCGTGCACTGCGCCCGGCCCGCCACAGGAGTGGCTGGTGCGCGATGGGACAAGGATATCCCTACCGGCCAAACCCTCCCTAACCCGGACAACGCTGGGCCAATTGTGCGTCGCCCCACGGACCTCCCGGTCGCGGCCGGTTGCGACAGAGCCTGGGCGCGAACCCAGAATCTCTGGTGGCACAGCTAGCGCTGTGATGCAGTGCGCTAGACCACTGTGCCACCCGGGAGGCCCCTGTATTTACATTTTGAATACATTTCTTAAAAATGCAAAAAAACGTTTTTCGCTTTGGCATTATGGGGAATTTTGATGTCATTATGGGGTATTGTGTATAGATTGATTAAATACATTGATGAGGACAATTTTAGAATAAGGCTGTAACGTAACAAAAATGTGGAAAAAGTCAAGTATGTATATGTTTGTGTGTCTTTAGGAGGGGTTGTGATAAAAATCTAAATGTACATTTCGGTTGGCCCATGTGGAATTGACCGATGAAGTGATCTTTATCTTACGCCCCCCCCCCCCCCCCCCGTACTGTGAGACATCCATGTCTTCATCACTAGAAAAGACTAAAGGTTTGATATCATTTAAAAGCTTCAAAACATGGCTGTGAAACAACGGAAACATTTCTGTAATTTTTTTTATAAAAAAACCTTTAACCTTTAACTTCTCTAGGATAGGGGGCAGCATTTTCACTTTGGATGAATAGCGTGCCCAGAGAACTGCCTCCTACTCTGTCCCAGATGCTAATATATGCATATTATTATTACTATTGGATATAAAACACTCTGATGTTTCTAAAACTGTTTGAATGATGTCTGTGAGTATAACAGAACTCATATGGCAGGCAAAAACCTGAGAAAAAATCCAAACAGGAAGTGAGAATTCTGAGGCTGCTCGATTTTCAACTCATTGCCTATTGAAATCCCAGTGGGATATGGATATATTTGCACTTCCTACGCCTTCCACTAGATATCAACAGTCTGTAGAACGTTGAATGAAGCTTCTACTGTGATGTGGGGCCGGATGGGAGCTGTTTGAGTCAGTGGTCTGGCAGAGAGCCAGTTCCTGGTCACGCGCATTCCACATGATATCGACTTGCGTTCTATTACTTCTATAGACACAAAGGAATTCTCCGGTTGGAACGTTATTGAATATTTATGATAACAACATCCTAAAGACTGATTCTCTACTTAGTTTGACAAGTTTATTCGACCTGTAATATAACTTTTTGAAGTCTTCGTCCGAGGTTCGCCTGGATCTGCGTGAGCGTTTGGATATGTGTACTATACGTGCTAACAAAAGTAGCTACTTGGACATAAATAATGGACATTATCGAACAAAACAACAATTTATTGTGGAACTAGGATTCCTGGGAGTGCATTCTGATGAAGTTCATCAAGGGAATATTTATGATGTCATTTCGTATTTCTGTTGACTCCAACATGGCGGAGAAATGTTGTTTCTATCTGAGCGCCGTCTCAGAATGCATGGTTTGCTTTTTCCATAATTTCTTTTAAAAATCTGCGGTTGCATTAAGAACAAGTGTATCTTTAATTCTATGTAAAACATGTATCTTTCATCAAAGTTTATGTATTTCTGTTATTTGATGTGGCTCTCTGCAATTTCTCCAGATATTTTGGAGGCATTTCTGAACATGGCGCCAATGTAAACTGATATTTTTGGATATAAATATGCACATTATCGAACAAAACATACATGTATTGTGTAGCATGATGTCCTATGAGTGTCATCTGATGAAGATCAAAGGTTAGTGATTAATTCTGTCTCTATTTCTGCTTTTTGTGACTCCTATCTTTGGCTGGGAAAATGGCTGTGTTTTTCTGTGGCTATGTACTGACCTAACATAATCGTTTGGTGTGCTTTCGCCGTAAATCCTTTTTGAAAGCAGACATGTTGGCTGGATTCACAACAAGTGTAGCTTTAATTTGGTGTCTTTCATGTGTGATTTCATGAAAGTAAGATTTTTATAGTAATTTATTTGAATATGGCGCTCTGCATTTTCTCTGGCTTTTGGCCAAGTGGGACGTTAGCGTCCCACATATCCCAGAGAAGTTAACATCAATTATCTAAAAACACGTAAAAAATTTATTCATTTTTACATAATCTGAGGTGTTTGTGTCATGCCCACCATCGTTTGAGACACAGCATACTCTTGAATACATGGTGGGTGTCATGTTTTGGCTGATAAAAGAACTCAAATAGGGAATTTATATTTTCAAAATGGTAGCACGAAGATGGTTGGAGGTCCATACATCAGAGAATGTTGGCTTGAATGGGAATATCAGTTTTTTTTATTATACTGTCAATCTTCCATAGGAAACCTATTGAAATCAAAGACACAGATAATGAAATATACATTCCTATTTAAGTTGGCATTCGCCAGTGGGTGGACCAGAAAGCCACCTTTGTGGTAGTAATTTTGAGATAAAACTTCAATTCAAATAACATTTCAATGATGTACCAACTAAATGATACTGATCTGAAAGTTTATTTCAAATCTATTAATTCTATTTCTATGATTGAAATGACACCCACACTTTATTCAAGAGTATGCTGTGTCTTAACCGATGGCGGGCACCACAAACACCTCAGATTATGTAAAAAGGGTATAAAAAAAATGTAAAAAGGGTATAAACTACATATGTATAATAAAAATAAAATAAATTATATATATATTTTAAATGGCTTATATATATATATAAGCCATTTAAAATGTTTCTTTTTAAATTGATAAGGATTTTAAAAAAAAAACATTTTATACAAACTTTTTTTTCAAGGAATTACAAAATACTTTGACAAAACTGTTTGTAAGGATTTCAATGATATAAAAGTCAACCGTTTATATTTTCCAGTGATGAAGACATGGATGTTTCATGGTATGGTAGGGTATGCAACATGGGTCAACTTTAAGCACCTTCATCCCCTGAATGTCTTGGCATTCACGTCAAAAAAGTAACTTTATGAACACTTCTATGATGGGCAAATATGTACAGAAAATGGTACAATTTGTCTACTATTCTTGTGGGGACTTCTGGTCCCCACAAGTATAGTTAAACATGTCCACACACACAAATACATATATTTCTCTCTCTGAAACACACACACACCTCCAGGTGTGATATAAGACGATGTTGTTCCTTCTTATAGCAGCCGAGATGGTGGTTTTGTAGCAGAGATCAGAGCTGGTAATGAAGGCTGGTCCATGTGCGTGTTCACAGTAGCCTGACCTCAGGGTGCTGTGCTCCCCTGCTCAGCGTCTAATGCGTCTCCCTCCTGTGTTCAATCAGTAATGAAGCCTGACTACCAATGGACTGACTGGGCAAGCCCAGCACTCAGGGAGCCAATCAAATACTTAGGACTATGGAGGGTCTCCCCAGCACCATCAAAAAAGGTTGAGTTTGAATGAAAACATCACAACTTGTATATTGGGATTTTGAATGCACACAAAATGCAGCTTCATAAAGTCAAGGAAGAATTCGGTGGACTGAAGGCATAAGCTGGCATGGAAAGTTACATGCCTGCTGAACAGTGGTACTCAATTAGAGACATTCTGACGCATGCCTTCCAGAGAGGGAGAAAGAGAAGCAGAAAATCAAACAGAAAGAGAGAGAGTGAGTCAGACAGAAAAAGAGAGTGAGTCAGACAGACAGGAGAAAGAGAGTGGGAGTCAGACAGACAGACACAGAGAGACAGACAGAAAGAGAGTGGTAGCACTGACCTAAATTGGCTTATCGCCAATGGCGATGAAGCAAAAAAATATATTTTTTAATTGATTAGGTAAAAAAAAAAATAGATTAATGCATAGCGGGGTAGGGTGAGATGAGGCGGCGGAGGGGTGGGGAGAGAACGAGAGAGCGAGCAAGAGAGAGAGAGAGAGACACAGGCAGAGCGAGAGAGAGACATGGCAGCAATAAAATGGTAGCACTGACCTAAATTGCGCTTTTTATCGTCAATGGCGATGAAGCGAATGCAGGGATTATTGGAGATGTACTTGGCGGCCCAGGGGACGTCGATGTGAGCCTGGGCTTTGTAGAAGAGGCCCAGCGCATAGCGCGACGAATAGCTCACCGCCTCAAGCTGCTGCCGCTGACTCTTCTCTAGCACTGCAGCATAGAGAAACAGAGGGACAATGTCAGGGTCTATACGCCTGTTAACATGCCAGTATCAGGTAGCCTAACCTGGACACACACAACCTACACTTACAATGAATACCACTAAGGTGATGGGACTGTGTACCAAAGTCTAGGTCCCAGTCAAGCTAACATTTACCAGTATCAGGCTTCACTCATTCATTCCCACTGAGCCCTCAACAACGGGGCATTAATGGCTCTACACAGTAGTCTACGAAACGGATCCGACGGAGGTTCGTTTGCGTTGCTCTCTACAAAGTCAGATTGCGTAGACTGACACCACTGTGGAGAGCCCTTCAGATGACATAGATTACATTTTCTTAAAGGATTTGATCCAAGCAGGTTTACAGCAGCGACATTAATGCAATCTTGAAAAAATAATTAAAATACTCTGCATGTTAGGCTCCAGTTATGATATGAATTATATTGTAACTTGACCCATATAAAAGCATGTCTAATGAGGTGCTCAGAGTATGATCATTGAGCAAGCATTCAGTCTACTGAGGCAAGATAGCGACCGCCTATCAGACCACATGCATAAGATTGGGTGCAACTAAACAAACATCCATTATTGCAAAGACTGAGTGGAGGGCGAAAAGAGGTTCTCTCCTTAGTTTATTTATAAGTGTTTGGATTTTTTTTATTTTTAAAATGCTGTTTCGTCTGGAACATCTGTTGTTTATTGGCCTCTGAAGCATCAGCTTGGCCGTGCTTTAGTTATTTAGGGCCCCAGAGTGTAGAGCATATACAGGTCAAAGGTCAACGCTGTGGATTCTAATACATATTTCTACGAGACACGTTGGAAAGAAAATCTTCTCATTGAGGCCAAAAGTGGGTCCTAAGAAAAAGCTGCAAGTAAACTAACCCTATGGTCGTCTCTGGACGGTCCTAAACAAATACATGACTGAGGCGATTCCAGGAGAGCAGAATCAATATGTGGGTAGAACGATGTCTCACTAAAGTTCACGTATGACCGGTTGTGCGACATAACCATTTCTGAATCCGAACAACGACTTACAACAGGTCAATAGAAAATATATCTTTTTAACTGCAAACAAGATTTACCAAGAAAGTAAAACAGGGCCAAAAGGGCCAAAGATATAAAAATTGAAGTGAGGCTTACAAAGCCCCAAAAAAAGTCCATGAGCACAAGTCATGTTAACATATTGCATAGTACAAATAACAAGCACCATCTGTACGCTTAACATCCCAGCGACAAAAGCTATTAAATCAACAGAATGAAAAATTATCCGCCCAGTAGTCCCAATGCTGTAGTTTCACTACTGCACGGAACACTTGCAAATGGTCATCTAATTAGCGCCACACCAAGCTGACGATGGGGGAATATGACAGTGCCAGTCACAAGGTCACATGACTTTCCCAGGATATGGAGCCTTTTATCATTATCTGTGTCATTCAGGAACATCTGGCCCAGATTAGGCCCATGTAAATGTGGCTCTTGGTACGACCGGGCAATCTGCTGCAGCATCGCACAAACACCCGGCCAGCGCGCACACGCACACAAAAAGGGGATAATGCAAAACCACTATCTGATATATATATAAAGATATATATCTATGAGGCTTTCTGTTTCTCATGGAAATTAAGCAAGCCCATTGTTAGCTGCTGTTTAAAGATTTCAGACACAGGCAGGGTGGGAACCAATCTAGTCAAAATAAACCATTTGAGACAGTAAAGTCCCACACCAACTGTGGATTCAGTACTCTATTCACAAACGGATTACGCTTAACTACAGTCAGACCCTGAGGTAACATTTGGTCATGGAAAATACTTGAATGATCTGAATAGAGACAAACCTTTTGAAAGGCTTGTTCTACTGAGCGGTCAGCATTGGGGTCCACCTAAACCTCACTCACGGAGCTGTTTAAGATATAGCCCTAGTAGATCGGAGGGGAAAGAGAATTTCGGCTCAAAATGATCCTGAACACCAGAGTCTCTGGGTTCGCGCCCAGGCTCTGTCGCAGCCGGCCGCGACCGGGAGGTCCGTGGGGCGACGCACAATTGGCATAGAGTCGTCCGGGGTAGGGAGGGTTTGGCCGGTAGGGATATCCTTGTCTCATCGCGCTCCAGCGACTCCTGTGGCGGGCCGGGCGCAGTGCACGCCAACCAAGGGGGGCCAGGTACACGGTGTTTCCTCCGACACATTGGTGCGGCTGGCTTCCGGGTTGGAGGCGCGCTGTGTTAAGAAGCAGTATGGCTGGTTGGGTTGTGCTTCGGAGGACGCATGGCTTTCGACCTTCGTCTCTCCCGTGCCCGTACGGGAGTTGTAGCGATGAGACAAGGTAGTAATTACTAGCGATTGGATACCACGAAAATTGGGGAGAAAATGGGATAAAAAAAAATAAAAATCAATTATATATATATATATATATATATATAAATAATGATCCTGAACAATGCTGCTTGTTCCAATGAGCTGTTCATGGAATCCTCAGACAGTCCTCCAGCCACGTGAAGGCTGCTCCATTCCATCTCATTAACCTTTTTCTACTAAGTCTGACCTGATAAAGGCTCATTGAAGGTTCACTCATCCCACTTTCTTCAGTGGTGTGGACTCAAGTGTTTTGTTGTGGGTGGCTGTGAGAGATGCCGTCCAATGTGACGATCATCTGTGGGGAGTTATTGTGTCCAGCGCACCAATTCTAGCACAGACGTCCAACAGGTTGTGGTAGGAACACTTCTTGGTATGAACAAATATGGAACGGGTATGTGTGTCAAATAACTTGTGTTCAGGCCTGTAAATATACAGTGCATTACAACATTCTGTAAATATCTATCAGTTAAAGTAATCAAAACACTAGGAACCATTCGTTTCCATATCTATTGCTTTACTGACTAGGACACTCAATATTCATTCTGCACAACAAGAAGACGACAGATAAATGTGCAAAAGGCTGGGGCCTCTTTGGTCCTCCAAGCAGAAGGGAGGGCCTCTCCAACCCCCTTCATTCACCACGAGACAGCACTACAACACACTCACACGTGCTCACAAACACACACACATGCTTGCACACACACGCCATCCTCACACACACACTTGTCACCACAGAGGCCTCTGGGGTGGGGGTGCCTGCACTCTGTTTGTTCATACATTCCCTCAGGTCCTCTCTGCAGAGACCTGGCCAGCTGCCGTGGCAGGCCTGAGAGAGTGGCTCCCTCCAACCCTGGCAGCTTTGAACAAATGCTTTACAGCTCCTATAAAAACACATTCAGAGCATACGGTTCATCACCAAAAGAATCCATATGAGCCGGCGGCTTTTCTATATGATCACCTGGATGTGTAGCAGCCAGGGATCTCTATGAAGGTCTTCCGTGTGTGTGTGTGTGTGTGTGTGAGATGAAGATAAAGAAAGAACAAGTGCACGCGCCCACACAGTTGTGTGAGTGCAGATGAGAAGGTTCACATTTTCCAGTGTGGCTGCCGCCGCTGTGTGTGTGTGCGCGTGCGCCAGTGGCCGCCCTGATTTTTGATGTAGGAGTGGGCTTGCGTGCACTGCACACACACCGCTGAGACACGTGTTGACAGGAGAACTCTGGAGGCCCATACGTAGTCCTCTGAGATACAGATATGACACGGACACCTGGCAGAGCAACAGCCCTTTCACTCCTAACGGAGGTCCTGGTGCCAGCGACGGGTGGGCAGAGCTACAGCCCCTTCACTCCTAACGGAGGTCCTGGTGCCAGCGACGGGTGGGCAGAGCTACAGCCCCTTCACTCCTAACGGAGGTTCTGGTGCCAGCGATGGGTGGGCAGAGCTACAGCCCCTTCACTCCTAACGGAGGTCCTGGTGCCAGCGACGGGTGGGCAGAGCTACAGCCCCTTCACTCCTAGCGGAGGTCCTGGTGCCAGCGACGGGTGGGCAGAGCTACAGCCCCTTCACTCCTAACGGAGGTCCTGGTGCCAGCGACGGGTGGGCAGAGCTCTCAGCAGGAGCAGGGTTTCATCCAACCAGAGTCTCTCTGGGCCATCAGGCCCAAAGCTGTAGAGATGCATCTACTATAACACTGCCTTCTGTTCTATTTTCCTAAATGTGCAGATAGTGGATACTCATTGGCTGAATGCACAGCACATATAGTATAGTAGCAAAGGTAAAACGAACAATTCCTTTTAAAAATGCCCCTCGGGTATGCTTTATGGAAGTCTTTAAATCACAATTGGGACTGTCTATGGTCTATACCCCCCTACTTTAAGGATTCATGCCACCAGTCAATTACAATGGACCCTCAGGCTTATTGTCTGATGGCTATCAATGCCTTAATTACAATGCATTTCTTTATGAAAGAGGAAAAGGAGCTTTGTATAGTGAAGTGAAAGGTGGATGTGGAACTTACAGTATCTATTGTCATCACCACAGTAAGGGCGGGAGGGAGGGTAAGCATACTGGAAAGCGTGAAGGAAAAAAAAGCTTCCACTAACGCGTGCTCAATGTTAAGGTCATGGTCCATGGCAAACAAATAGCACACAGAGCTTCCTTATCTGGTTGTGTGTTATGATACCTAACAACGTCATCCATGGTTGACCACAGAAAGCCTTTAACCCCATTCAAATACATTTGAAAAACTTCTAACCTAATTTCAACATTCACCATGAGGTGTTCAGAAGACACGCAGCAGTTACAATTTGGAAGAAATACATTGCACTTACGTACATTGATGTATGGTCAACTGGGACATGCAGTGAATGATGTATGGTCAACTGGGACATGCAGTGAATGATGTATGGCCAACTGGGACATGCAGTGAATGATGTATGGTCAACTGGGACATGCAGTGAATGCACATCACAAAATATAACTCGTGAAGGACATCCTATGAAGGATACAACGCATCCTTGGAAAAATGTCAAATTGCATTTCCTCGATTCCTCAGATCCTCTCTCCTCGCCTCATCCTCCAAACCTATTGGATGAGAAGGTCAGAGGGGCGGGATCTCTAACCTTCTCATCCAATGGGTTTTGAGAAGGAGGCGAGAAGACGTGAGTAAATCAGGGAAATGCAATTCAGATTCTCCCCTGCTCCCCTCTCCTGTGGCCACCTGTCCTCTAGTCAGGAGACCTGCTCCCCTCTCCTGTGTCCACCTGTCCTCTAGTCAGGAGACCTGCTCCCCTCCCCTGTGGCCACCTGTCCTCTAGTCAGGAGACCTGCTCCCCTCCCCTGTGTCCACCTGTCCTCTAGTCAGGAGACCTGCTCCCCTCTCCTCTAGTCAGGAGACCTGCTCCCCTCTCCTGTGTCCACCTGTCCTCTAGTCAGGAGACCTGCTCCCCTCCCCTGTGTCCACCTGTCCTCTCGTCAGGAGACATGCTCCCCTCTCCTGTGTCCACCTGTCCTCTCGTCAGGAGACATGCTCCCCTCCCCTGTGTCCACCTGTCCTCTCGTCAGGAGACCTGCTCCCCTCTCCTCTAGTCAGGAGACCTGCTCCGCTCTCCTGTGTCCACCTGTCCTCTCGTCAGGAGACATGCTCCCCTCTCCTGTGTCCACCTGTCCTCTCGTCAGGAGACATGCTCCCCTCTCCTGTGTCCACCTGTCCTCTCGTCAGGAAGCATGCTCCCCTCTCCTCTAGTCAGGAGACCTGCTCCCCTCTCCTGTGTCCACCTGTCCTCTAGTCAGGAGACCTGCTCCCCTCTCCTCTAGTCAGGAGACCTGCTCCCCTCTCCTCTAGTCAGGAGACCTGCTCCCCTCTCCTCTAGTCAGGAGACCTGCTCCCCTCTCCTCTAGTCAGGAGACCTGCTCCCCTCTCCTCTAGTCAGGAGACCTGCTCCCCTCTCCTCTAGTCAGGAGACCTGCTCCCCTCTCCTCTAGTCAGGAGACCTGCTCCCCTCTCCTCTAGTCAGGAGACCTGCTCCCCTCTCCTCTAGTCAGGAGACCTGCTCCCCTCTCCTCTAGTCAGGAGACCTGCTCCCCTCTCCTGTGTCCACCTGTCCTCTAGTCAGGAGACCTGCTCCCCTCTCCTGTGTCCACCTGTCCTCTAGTCAGGAGACATGCTCCCCTCACCTGTGTCCACCTGTCCTCTAGTCAGGAGACATGCTCCCCTCACGTCGCCGTCCCTGGAGGAAACCGCTTCATCCCTCCACGCCGCAATCTCTTTTCACCTAATTGCATTTTTTGTCAAACCTTGTAAAGGATCTGTGCGGGCAGCGGAGCGGCAGCCATGCGGAGTCACGTGTCACTTGCAAGGCCCGGTTACACATCATAAACGGCAATGCCTCTTCCCCATCTGGCAGGGGCAAGGCTGTAAAAGAGAATGTTATTGTGAAACACGCTCGACAGCTCACATCCAATCAATGGGAAGTAAAAGGGAGAGAAAGAGAGCGGAGGACGAGAAACGTGCAGGCCAGGCATTTTCATATAAAATCCCAAAGTTCAAAAGTTAGAGGCATAAATATCATACCCCCCTAAAAAACTCTAACCTCTCCTGTCATTGGTAATGGTGGTGTGCTCTTTACGCCTCTGTAAATTTCTCACTCATTATTCACTCATCATTCATGATTATCCGTAATTATGGTAGCATCCACATTGTGTTTAAAAACATATTCTATTCTTATTGACAATAAAAGTGACTCCAAAATGACAATACATTATTTACCATTAATTTGAGCGCAGCATGATCTGAAACAACCAAAATAAACTGCAAATACATCCATCATGTCTGTAGAGTGACACGCTTGATGTAGTCATTGCGTGCTAGGAATATGGGACCAAATACTAAACTGTTGACTACTTTAATACACAAGTGAATTTGTCCAAATACTTGTCACCTTCAAATGGGGGGACTAGATACCTAACATGCTTTCATTTCTAAACGGTAAAACAGAGATGTATGAAAAAAAAACTAAAAAAAAGAAAAAGGGTGACATTGTGTACTCTCCTCTCATACGAAACATTATCTCAAATCCAAAATGCTGGAGAGTAGAGACATTAAAATATTTACGTTCACTGTCCAAATAAATACATAGGGGAGTGTATACAGCATTTTTAACTTACTGCGTCAGGGTGCTAGCCACCCATGCTACATAAAGCCTGCTCTGGGCCAGATTTATAGGCCCTGCAGCCTGGGCCAAGGAACCAGAGAGAACTGCAGCCCTGCAGTGCTGTTGCTGGACTCCAAATGAATGTGTAGTGTGAGCAGGATGTGTGTACAGGTAGGCACTGTTAATCACTACAGGTCTATTGAGGAGTCAGGAGGTCTAGTTCCCTAAACATACTACTTCCACACTCAAGGTGGATGTTTCCCCCCTAAAACCACAGGATTAGATGACCCTCCTAAATAGTCCTAACTTGACCAATTAAGGGAATGAAACACAGGCCTGGCTTGACTAGTGATTTGGGGGGAGGGATCTCCTCCCTCTCAATATGGTACTGCAGACTGAGCTACCGTCACGGTGCTCTGAGGATCCAAGCTATGTCCATTACTAAGGAGGAGAACCTGACATCCATTCTAGGTGGTGACAGTCACCATGAACATCATATTTGACCAGGTTAGACACCTACTGCTGGCTAATGGGCTGAGATGTGTCACTACACAAGGGGATAGAGAGAAGAGGGGACAGGGAAACGGAGTGTCCTTCATCTATGATGAACATATAGAGGAGAATCTGAGAAGATCCTTGTAAGTCCCTCTCACTATAACAAGGATGTTCTGTCCACCAACTCTATAATAAAGGGCTGGCAAGAACAAAAGGAAGGCTAACCCATACAGATGTAGGATCTTACATTTCAGACAGTTTGCTACAGCAGGACAATAATCCTGCAGCAACAGGAAATGTGAATTATTACGTGGATTATAATTACTGGAAATGTATACATTTTTTGTATGGGAAAATCAAGTCTGAAATTTCAAAGTAGAAATTACAAACTTCAGAAGCCTTTTTAAACCTCAAATTCACTACACGTTTTAAATGTTCTGCAACAGGGTGATCAAATTAAGATCCTACATCTGTAGAACAGCATAGTGAGACGACAACACTACAAAAACACTGACCACATCCACCGGCCTGTTAACACATACCTAGGTGTCAAACCATGCAGACTCTTTCCTTCACAGTGTATTATAAAGTGTGACAACAGTTCAGTAATAAAGGTTTGATAGGATGTAAAAAGAAGCGCATCATCTCTGTGGTGTCCACACACTGTGCCATGCTTAATTTAAAAAACAAGATGTGATACGCAAAGAATGAACTGAGCCACAAAAAACAAGTACTCAATGAAAAGAGCTACATTGAGTACTGACACTCTCTCACCTGCAAGAGGGTTTATTTACCAAAGCATTAGAGTCTGCTGATTTGAAAAACAGGGGTGGTAGGGGATTTTATTTCCTTCATGTTAGTATAGTTTTAAAAATGACATTGCTGCGAGCGAACACAAAAGTTTGAATGGGTCGCAACACTACTCCCATCCATTCTCCATTGTTCCCAGCCAGGACCTGGTCTTTAGCCATTTCCCTAGGGGGGCTCGGGTCCGGTACCATGGCAACGCATTGAAAAGTTATTCAGCTCTAGCTGCACCGTTCCCCCAAGTTATGATCTCAGCCCTTTAAAGGTTGATTTAATATTTGCCTGAGAGGTTTTGGACGGCATCCCGTTAGTTAGAAGGAAAGAAAAGGGAGGTTGTTTTGCTAACCTTTAATGCACTTGTACGTGAACTGTGTCCGACAATAAGTACAATATTTATTGGGTAGGGTGAGTCATTGGCGTGCGTAGGGAGGGGGGAAGAGACGGGGCGGTCAGCGGCTCGGCACTGAGTGTCTGTCAGTGGTCAGAAAGCCCCTACACAGGAGCGACCAGGCTCCGTCATTAGCCCCGTTTCCTAATGGATCCCATTTGAGCCCTAATTTGTTGGAATAACAATGTCGTAGAGGATATATTTTAGGAAGGGGGCCAAATTACATTTCCAACTGCAGCACGCATCTAGACACGGGTCAGTTTAGTGAAGTTCTACAGAGAGAATGAGGTAGTGTGTTGGCCAGACAGAGGAGACATGTCTGTGCTGGATGAAGAAGCCCATTAGAATAGGTCAGAATCTCTCCTTCAATCATTATTTATCATCTCGGACTGTTTGGCTTGCTTCTGTTTGTGTCTTTTTCATTATTAAAAAGACAATTCCCAGACAAAGGTCTCTGAGCCAAGCCAGTAATTGACTCTGCTGCTACTCACCACAACAAAGATCCACGTTCAGCGACCACCTTCCTTTCCCGAGCCACAGAGTCAGACTAGAGACCTGAGCGGCCAACATATCGACCGCTCTGGACATTCATACATCCGCTCTCTCTCGGTAGTGTGCATCTTGCTTCAGCAAATCTGTAAATTAAAACTTCAGGCCTCTTTACCTCTGGGGTGATGCATGGAGGACGGTGAGGAAAAGCAGATCAGATTTTCACTGACTCCACAGCTGCAGTCTACTTTTAAAGCACACGTTTTCAGGGATGTTTATTAATGCATTTGCTGGAGGGGCTTTTGTCTCTTGCTGCAAACAAGCAACCCCCTTTGTGAAGCCAGGCAAATGAAGATGGCTTGCTCGGATGTCACAGATTTTTTTTATTTTATGGGATGAACAGAGCAGTGCAGGGCAAAAGCGGCTGGGTTTATTTCAGAGATAGCGTGTGTTTAATTCTGTCCCAAACAGAAACATTTAGAGTGACAACCTGCAGGCTCCAGGACTGACGTCAAGCCAGAGTGGTTATTTTAAGCAGGGAGGGAGTAAAAATGTGCCAGTTCCACTGTATTTTTATAGGGGGAGCTTCACTTGTCCTGACCAGCCAAACCTATACATACTGCCCAAGCTACTCATATGGTTATTGCATCATCCAAACAGAAATAAAGCTACCTTTCTGTTTCAGACTTTGAACTGGGCTGGTGGATAGCTACCAAGTACATTCATAACGGTTGCAGTCGTTCCTTTAGATGACTCATATTTAGTAGGCTATCTGTGGAACTCCCTCTCCCCTCTGTAGAAGCCACTGCTGCAGAGTCAGAGTGCTGCAGAACAGAATAACAACAGAACAGGAAATCAATATGCCCCATTTCAAAATACACAACAGTTCCTCTACGAATGAAAGCCGTTGGCACAACTGGGGGAGTAAAAAATAATCTACTTAGTCAAATTCAGCCAGTGAGTTGGGAAATGGAGAATTGCATACCACCCATTTAGTACAGAGCTTTGGCATCTATACAACCCCTAAAATGTATGTGTTTGGTGCTTTTCTATTGATGACATCTGTGCACACTGGCAGGCTTGTGAAACCACTAGCTGCCATATTACCAAGTCACCATACTCTGCACAGCAGAGTCCTGTGAGATATCTGTGGCCATAGCTTCTATTTTGAATAAAAGCGCTGGTAGGTAGAAGTCAGTGGAGGCTGCTGAGGAGACAATGGCTCAATGGCTCACATTTGATACCACTCCACTAATTCCACTCGTCATTACCACGAGCCCGTTCTCCCCAATTAAGGTGCCACCAACCTCCTGTGGTAGAAGGCTGTGGCCATATTTTGTGGGACTTACGGGTGAGCTAGAGTATGCAAGTTGGGTTGACACGTTGAGTGGGTGTGAAATGTTTCAACCCAGGTGATAACCTGTGGTGATGCACCGCCGCTACACCTGTAAAATGTCTTCATCAGTGAGAAACCACTAAACCATCCAATTCTACTCATTTCATTACCCTTCATAAGCAACAGCAAGTCCATTCTATATTTTCACATGCACTTGCAATGCAGCAAGACAAAGCTGTGAAAATAGGGTTGCTACTGGAAACAATCTGCGGGTGTGATTTAAAATTATGTGCATGGATGCACACACACACACACGCAAACGTTCAAAAGTTTGGGGTCACTTAGAAATGTCCTTGTTTTTGAAATTAAAGCACATTTTGTCCATTAAAATAACATCAATTTGATCAGAAATACAGTGTAGATTTGATTTCTTTCAAGGACATTTCTAAGTGACCCCAAACTTTTGAACGGTAGTGTACATGCATACAGAAAATATACTGTAGCCTACACCCTAGCACCATCAAGTCCTCACCATATATTCTGACACATATTGCACATTTCTGTCCCCTCTATGGTGTGTATTTGTAAGATGACATAGAGCAGGCAGGAAATAAGCAATGCGTCTCTGACAGTAAGCAGAGAGAAAGATTGCATCATTTCGTACACGTCAGACTGACGCGCTGCTGTAGCTGCCGAGGGCAGACCGACCTACACTCGGGCTGTGTTTCAAACTCAAAGTAGACAACCATCGGCCCTAAACCCTCAGCCCTTGAATGACGTTTTACATCGTCACATCCGAATGTACCTTAAATGTCCCTTGCCCAAGCGAGGGAGTGTGATGGTCGGAGAGGCAACATCCTTGGAGGAAGTCTTGAAGTTGAGCTTAACAACAACCAACCTAAAGCTAATAATGTACCTAGTAAGCTAACATATCTAGCTAGCACGCCTGTCAGATAGCTGGCTAGCTATTTTTATAGTTTGGTCATTTATTCCAATACATTTCAGAATTGAAAAAAATATGTTTATGAATCTAGCAACATTTTATAGGCTCCTCATACGAGACTAAGACAATTTGCCAACGCTTATATATGTTTTTTTAGCAAGCTAGCTTCATACTTTTTTCTGACATGCTGGAAATACAACATGGTTGATTAAATTTGACACTTCACGGCTACCAGAGTTTGACATGTGACTACAGTTCATTGAATTGTGTGTCATGTCAACCCCGCAAGTGACCATGGTTGTTCACTCGCTCCGTTGAGCTAAATCGAGGGCCGAGGGGGCAACATTAGTAAATTGGACCTCCACTTAAGATGGCAATCAAACTGCATCCAGTTTCGACGGGGATCCCCCTGAGGGAAAGTGCCTAGCGCAATGGCTGAGGCGTTAATAATAATGTGTTTGGACTGCAACATCAGCCTTAGGTCTACACAAGAGTACAGTCAAACTATAAAGACGTACCTGTTCAACGGATACAACTGCATAAATAACTAAGTGATGATTGTTTCAACTTTGAATAAACCAAAATGTGCAATATGGCTGTTCACTAATGAATTTGATAAACATCGTGTGGGGGGGTCCATCAGTGTGAATACTATTAATCTCAAACTATCAAAGCCACAAATCAAACCCGGCTGCCAAAAAGACAAATTGCCACACAAGCGAGGCGAGCCTGCCAAGAAGAGTTTGTAATTTCATAAGATCTTAACAAGAATGATGTTTGTCAATATCAGCCTGGTGTGGGAGCCAAATAAGAGAAGTGGACGTGAGGGTTAAAATAATGGGAAGTGAGTGACTGCCTGCCCTGCTTTCTCCATAATGCTCCCCCCTCTGCTCTTTGCTGCAGTCCTAGTTCTATTCTGCTGTAATTATCTGTGGCTATCTACAGCTCAGGGAACTCAAAGCAGTGGCCTAAAGCCTCTCAGCACAGTGCTGTGCAACAGGAGTGACCAGAAAGAACAGGACAGATGATGTCATCGGAGAAAGGAGAGGAGACTGCTGGGATCCATAGGAAGTGTAGTCCAGCCAGAGGGACAGATGATGGCGGGATGAACGGAGGGTGGGAGATCAGTTCAAGTCCCCCCCCCAATGACACAGCCTATGGGTAATAATAGCCACCCGTCTGTTGAGAAAATTTGACGCGGTAGTTTAGGGAGAGTGGAGGTGAAAATGCTGTGAACCTGCAAGGATGTCATAAAGTACATTTGAGTGGCTTATGATTCACAGCTTGGTGGAGGCATGCTATAATTTCTCTGCAAAAATAGTTGGGCCTTGGTTTAGAGGGAGCTGGAGAGGACCAAGTGCACTTTGATCTCGTGGATCTGCGGCTAATTGGTTTGACAGACGATAACACCAGTGCAAAGGGAGTGGCTACACACTGAAACTTTGATATAAATTCTGTAGAAGCAATGAGCGGTTCTACAGATGCACCATTGAGAGCATCCTTTCGGGCTGCATCACCGCCTGGTACGGCAATTGCACCATCCGCTACAGCAGGGCTCTCCAAAGGGTGGTGCGGTCAGCCCAACGTATCACTGGGGAACACTGGCTGCCCTCCAGGACATCTACAGCACCCAGTGTCACAGGAAGGTCAACAAGATCAAAAACTTCAGACATCCAAAACTGCACTTTTAACTCGGTTCTTTGATCAGGTCAGAAAATAAACTACCAGTTAGTCTCACGCCTACTCACTACATGGCCAAAAGTATGTTGACACCTCTTCAAATTAGTGGACTCGGCTATTTGACGCACACCCGTTGCTTTATACACCGACAGGGGTATAAAATCGAGCACTCCATAGACAAACATTGGCAATCTCCATAGACAAACATTGGCAGAATAAGGGGCCATCATTGGATGCCACCTTTCCAACAAGTCAGTTCATCAAGTTTCCGCCCTGCTAGAACTGCCCCGGTCAAATGTACGTGCTGTTATTGTGAAGTGGAAATGTATAGGAGCAATAACGTCTCAGCCGTGAAGTGGTAGACCACACAAGCTCACAGAACGGGACCGCCGAGTGTGGAAGCATATAAAAAGTGTCTGTCCTCGGTTGCCACACTCACTAGAGAGTTCCAAACTTCCTCTGGAAGCAATATCAGCACAATAACTGTTCGTTGGGAGCTTCATGAAATGGGTTTACATAGCCAAGTAGCCGCACACAAACCTAAGATCACCATGCGCAATGCCAAGCGTCGGCTGGAGTGGTGTAAAGCTCGCCGCCATTGGACTCTGGATTAGTGGAAACATGTTCTCTGCAGTGATGAATCACACTTCACTCTCTGGAAGTCCGACGGACTAATCTGGGTTTGGCTGATGCAAGGAAAATATACTGTCCATATACTTTTGGCCATGTAGTGTACTTTCAACGCTTCCTAAAATCAGAATGGATCATGGCAAAAAGTGTTTTAGTTCCGTGGTCTTGGAATTCTCTCCAGACCAGCTTGAAACACCAGGATCTTGTTTCCTTGGAGGAGTTTAAAAGTTTGCATGTGACTAATACAATTTGATTATAGTCCACCTGTGGTAAATTCAATTGACTGGACATGATTTGGAAAGGCCTGTCTATACAAGGTCCCACAGTTGACAGTGAATGTCAGAGCAAAAACCAAGCCATGAGGTCGAATGACTTGTCCGTAGAGCTCCGAGACAGGATTGTGTCGAGGCACAGATCTGTGGAAGGGTACCAAAAAATGTCTGCAGCATTGAAGGTCCAACACCACAGTGGGCTCCATCATTCTTAAATGAAGTTTGGAACCACCAAGACTCGTCCTAGAGCTGGGTGCCCGGCCAAATTGAGCAATCGGAGAAGGGCCTTGACCAGGGAGGTGACCAAGAACCCAATGATCACTCTAACAGAGCTTCAGAGTTCCTCTGTGGAGATG
This sequence comes from Salvelinus fontinalis, assembly GCF_029448725.1. Lineage (NCBI taxonomy): Eukaryota > Metazoa > Chordata > Actinopteri > Salmoniformes > Salmonidae > Salvelinus > Salvelinus fontinalis. The sequence continues at coordinate 18,566,787 of NC_074665.1, forward strand.
GGAGAACCTTACAGAAAGACAACCATCTCTGCAGCACTCCACCAATCAGGCCTTTATGGTCGAGTGGTCAGACGGATGCCATTCCTCATGTGCCTTCCGTAAAAGGCACATGACAGCCCGCTTGGAGTTTGCCAAAAGGCACCTAAAGGACTGACCATGTTAGAAACAAGATTCTCTGGTCTGATGAAACAAAGCCTGAATGCCAAGCTTCACATCTGGAGGAAACCTGGCACCATCCCTATGGTGAATCATGGTGGTGGCAGCATCATGCTGTGTAGATGTTTTTCAGCGGCAGGGACTGGGAGACTAGTGAGGATCAAGTGAAAGATGAAAAGGGGTAAAGTACAGAGAGATCTTTGATGAAAACCTGCTCCAGAGCGCTCAGGACCTCAGACTGGGGCGAAGGTTCACCTTCCAACAGGACAACGACCCTGAGCACACAGCCAAGACAACTCAGTAATGGTTTCGGGACAAGTCTCTGAATGTTCTTGAGTGGCCCAGCCAGAGCCCGGACTTCAATCCGATCGAACATCTCTGGAGAGACCTGGAAATAGCTGTGCAACAACACACCCCATCCAACCTGACAGAGCCTGAGAGGATCTGCACAGGAGAATGGGAGAAACTCCCCAAATACAGGTGTGCCAAGCTTGTAGAGTCAGACCTAAGAAGACGTGAGGCTGTAATAGCTGCCAAATATGCTTCAACAAAGTACTGAGTAAAGGGTCTGAATACTGTGTAAATGTCATATTTAAATGTCATATGTAAATGTCATATTTGCATTTTTTTATTTTATATAAATGTGTCACGTGTAGATTGATGAGGGGAAAAAACAATGGAATCAATTTTAGAATAAGGCAGTAGCGTAACAAAATGTGGAAAAAGTCAAGGGGTGTGAATACTTTCCAAATGCACTGTATTTGTCTGTCCCCAAATTGTTATGGTGTGTCGATGTCTGTCAGTTGTTACAGAACGTCTGATATTTGTCTCAAACATTGTTCCCCCCAGCTGCTGTCTTGGTTGGACCTGGTCTCTCTTGAAAAAGAGATTCTCAAATGAGACTAACCTGGATAAATAAAGCTTTAATAACAAAAAGTAACAGGTCAATTTGATAGTTACATATGGTTTACCCACTTCATATGTTTATACTGTATTCTAGTCAAGGCTCATCCTATAAATCTACTGTACACACATTATATATTCATATACTGTCCATACTGTCTAAACATATATAAATATATTTATATTCTGACATTGCTCGCTCACATTTCTTAATTTCTTTCTTTCAATTTTGGGGATTTGTGTGTATTGTTTTGTATAGTTAGGTATTACTGCACTGTTGGCACTAGAAACAAACATTTCGCAAAAAATGTGGACGCGACCAATAAAATTGGATTTGACTTTCACCTCTAAAACGTGTAACACGTAAGCTTTGACTACGAAAGCGATCACACTCAGATCCACAGATAACATGGAAGATATCTACATTAGTTCAGACAGTAAGACTGCCATTCACTAAGGCAATACATGTAATATATTGTAAATCAGTAAACCTCTACCCAGGGGCGCAACTTTGGTTTTAGAAGTGTCCCCCCCTCCCCCAGTGAATGTTGCACCCCTGCCTCAACCTATTTAGAGGACAGGGAAAACCATTACACTGTACAAACTATACAAAATCATTATTTCCATAAAAAAACACCACTCTTTTCAATGGGTAAGTCATGTTTTTATAAGCAGAAAGTGAACAAACTTCCGCTTTTGTCCCATTCTTCCTTTACCCACAAGAACAGAAACAGTTCCCCTGATGCTATAACAGTATGTGCCAAAGTGGAAGTGAGTTTATATGACATTCTAATTTTAAAATGGCCTTACTCAGCCTTTCTGCATTGTTCCAGGACTGGGTTAACCACCTGTTAGCAATTACAACCTCTGATGTAAAATATACCAATAGTGCTCCACTTCTGGCCTAGATTCAGATGAATTTGAGGAAAGTGTGGGCAAGAGAAGGGTTGTATAATGTTTCATGGACGGTTTCCAATGTGAGTACTGGGCGTGTGTGTGTGGGTTGCGGCTGGCTGTAGGGAACACACCGCACCAACAGGTGTCCCTGTGAATACTGCAGAAGACACACTGGCCCTCAGAAACCATTCAAAAATCTTATGTCATTCAGAGAACTCTGCCAGCTCTTGCAAAACCAAACATTCCTGCCTCTGTTGTTAATCTCTGGCAGTTGGCTTACGTTGTCAATGAAATCAGATATATTGCCAGAGTAAATGGGGAAAAGAGGAGACATTCTGCAAAAGCTCCCAACATTAAGACAGGGAATTCACTTCCCTGAATCAAAAGAAAATAATTGTCCGTAAAGCAATTGGCTGGGGTAGAATGCATTAGGGCTCTGGCACAGAGGTTGGCAAGCCACCCTGGATGAAAGGACACCTCTGCCCCTAAAACTAGTGCTCCAGGAACCCTGTCAAACCGCTGACCCAAAATCCTCTGCGATATATTATGGGAAACAAATAAGCCAGGAGACCGCAGAGATTTATATCAGGCGTGCCATGGCCCGCCAGTGCTCCCTGAGTTCATTCATCTTTTGCAAACGTTACATGGTCCTATTTCCCTGCGCTGTGAGGGCCTTGACAAGCCACGCAACGCCTCAGACGCTGTGCCCGAGTATTCTGCTGGATACCAACCATAAAATCCAAACATTTCGGACGAGACAACATGAACTATATGTTGAGTACTTGCCCACTGTACATTTGATAGCATGGATATGTGGTTGTTTGAAACCAAGGGTTTGATTTCTGTTGGTTGCAGTTCTGAATTGTAGCTCTAAAGTAACTAAGGCAATACGACCGAGAGAATCTGAATAACATGCACATAAACAGTCCAATCATCTTCAATCTAATTAAACAACTATGCATATGTACTCGTGTACACTAGATCTATACAGCCTGTCAGTAAACAGCTCGAGGAACAGATGCAGACAAGTCTTCACAATACTCCTAACTTCAGTTTGTTCAAAGCAAGTAATACTATGAGGGATACAGTACCACTTTTGCAAATAGAGCCATGTCATATTGAAACCTTAAGAATAGACCCATATCTCAACTATCATTTGTATGTTAACCACACTTAACTAAAAGAAAACTCAAGACTAACAGCATTACAAAGAGCTAGAACTTTCAGATGCTTAAAAAAAAACATTGATCACTGCGGAGGCTCAGACAAGGTGGTTCTGGGTGGGTGTGTGGGGGGGGGGGGGGGGGGGGGGGGGGGTTTGCCAAAAACCTTATTCATTTCAAAAAGGGTCTGCAGGGAACAGATAAATCCACATTGTTTGGTGAGATCAAAAGATGATTATATGACCCACTATTCTGTGAACGGTTAGACCGTGTGTGTGTGTGTATGTATATACACATACATACATATATACATACATATATACACACAATTTGTATATTTTTTTTATAAATTAAGTTTTGCAAAGCAAATAATGTATGTGAATTATTAATTTATAGTAGGGACAGATCAGCAGCAAATACAAAAAGACTGCTGAACAATTAATCAACTGGCCACCCAGACTATTTACATTGTTTTTAATACTGCTGCTACTCGCTGTTCATTATCCATGCATAGTCACTTTACCCCTACCTACAAGTACACACTACCTCAACTAACCTGTACACCCACACACTGACTCGGTACCAACCCCCTGTATAGAGCCTCGTTATTGTTACTTTTTTTATTTTTTACTTTAGTTTATTTTGTAAATCTTTTCTTAACTATTTCTAGAACTGCATTGTTGGTTACGGGCTTGCAAGTAAGCATTTCACAGTAAGGTCTACACCCGTTGTATTCGGCGCATGTGACAAATACTATTTCATTTGAAACATCTAAAGAATAAGCAAAACAAGCGAGTAAGAATTGTACTTAAACTCCCCCCTCATACTCATCTGGAGGTTGAGCATTTTTTCCATCTCCATGTAAAAAAAAAAATTATATGTTTTTTATAAAAAAATAATAAATAAAAATCGGGACCACAATGGAAATAAGTCCAACTTTATTGTGCAATACTGGTCACTTAAAAAAAGAAAAGAATTGTGTATATGTATTTTTTTTAACTAACAAATCAATAAATCTTAACTGTGCAGCGGCCAATTGATGAACTGAAAGAGACATCTGTTACAAAACGCCAAAAAGTAATGAGACTGTCAAGCCAAGCCTTCGATACTGGGTAGGCCTACAAGGGAGGGAGGAATGTATTTTCTGTTTGTCGCAAACTATGATATTGAAGTGTCCTAAGTCAGTAGGCTTTGTTTATTGGTTGTGTGGTGCATTGGCACAGAAACCTTAGTGGAAAATGTGTTGCATATATTTTATATAATTCTAAATATGGCATCAAAATGTTGAAACTCAGATTGCCCTCTAGTTGATGATTGTCTGCAGCTGGCTCTGATTGTAGTGTAATGAAACAGGCAGGGAGAGGGAGCTCATTCGTGGTTGTCGGTGAACCGTTTATAAACACAGAGTCACTACAGCTATTGTTATTTGTGGTCGTAAACATTATTTTGAGTTAATTCTACAGTTTATTTTACAGTACAAGGGGAGGGTCATGTGAAAATATTTTTAACGTTGGGGTAGAGGGCGCATTTTTTTATGACACCTTGAGTTGGACCAGTCCCCCAACCCGTCAATTTCAATCTGTTCCTAAGAAGTGTGGCTTGAGCATGATCTACTGTAGGCTTGGTGTAAAAGTCAGAGTTGATTCCTGCAAATTATCCGTGGGATTTTTCTATTCTACATTTCTCTTTTCAACATAACGGCAACACATTTCTCTGCGTCTCATATTTTCAGAATTTTGAGCAACCAGGACCGAGAAGGAAGTGTGAAGCAAGGGTTATTTTGGAGCTTGATTCTGTTTAAAATTACTTCCAGATTGCATCCTCATGGGGCAGGGACTGGCCCCAGCTCACCTGTTACTGCCCCCCTCTGTCCAGTTCCTCACACTGCATCACTATCAATGACGTCTTCAAATAATTCAGGACCTTTTTACACAATATGCCTCATAATGAATGAATCTGACAATAAAGCCAGTCCTACCACCGACATTTAGGAAGTGTATCTACTGTATATTATATAATCTGTATCTAATATATAAAGACAAACCAATGTGTGGTGGTCCTCCAGAAATGTTTAATCAATATACTGTATATTCAGCTTTGGCTTGTATGAGCCTGAAGGCTGTAAAAGTACATCCCCTGAACAGGACGCTGTCTATTGCAAGGCCTGAGTATATTCGTACAGTACCAAACTAACTTTTCCTTTCCAAGAGGTTGATTGTTGGATCTAGAATGATCTACACATTCTAGAACATTTGCTGTTACTTACAAACACACCCCATGAATACGTACTTACAATCAATCCGTGATGAGTTAGACACACTATATGGAGACGGATGGTTCGGCTGGACCAGATTTAATTTGACCGAAATACTATAACGAGAACAAAAATATCCAAGTGTCAGAAGTTGTGTGTATAAATGAAACAACAAAGGAGACGGGCCTCTGAAGAATGGTCCCAAATGACTCCAGTCTGTTTCTGTAAAGCAGGGCCATTTGTATGGATAGAGTTTCTCCAAAAGGCACAGAGCACATTTCTCAAACGAATCCACAAATCCATTTCTAAGTCAAGGGGGCTTTGAAGTCATTTTCTATGGCTTTGAATGAAAACAGTCAAACTGGGCTGACTTACATGCTTCTATTAAGTGAACTCTAGCAGCTCATCATGCCCATCCCCAACTGAGAGAAGGAGTCAAACATTTCCTCCAGACAACTCTGTGAATAATTTTAGGGACAGGTAATTCAGTGTGCAATACTTTGAGGCTCTGTCTTAATTGAAAGAAAACTATTCCCCACTGAGATTTCAGTGAATCTTGACATGGACTGACATTTCCTGTATGCACCAGTCCCAGTCATACGGTGTATAGTAACTTAGGGGACACCACTACTTCAGTCAGACTATGGTTCCTTTCACGTGTACCTCTCAGCTGTCACTCAGTGCAGCACACTCCCAGAAGATAATGCTTCACCAACTCATGCTCTAACTCCATACTTCGACCATCCTCAACCCTCTGTGTGTTATGCCACACGAGTCATTCAGAATCTCAGACCATCTCTTCAACCTAATAGCAATAGGCACCGATTCCTCCACCCTTTTCACTCGTCTGGTTCCCTTGTTCCGTCCAGCGGCTAATTTGGAATGCAACCATTTTTTTTGAAAGCAGCGACTTCTGCTCGCGCTCTGCATTATTCAGCATTTCCATGAAACTCTAGGCACCCTGGAGGACTATGCCTTCCTCTCTCATTTCCATATTTGTCCTGTAGGACTCTACACTACGCCGCGTTAGGGTTTAGAAATCTTACTCGGAGAATACCAATTTGTGGATGAATGTGAGCCCCTCGCAGCCAGAGAGACACCTGGAGACCAATTTAACAAGCAACTGGAGGGATCCGGTCAGCGGTTGGCAGCTAAGGACAGGCTCTGTGTCTGTCTGTCTGTCTACTGGTGTGGCCGTGACCCCACTCTCCGAGTGTGTCTCAGGGGGAGGTGGGATATGCAAAAACCACATTTCCAATTCACACATGCATATAATACACACTTTTACATGTGTGAAATAGGACAAATATGAGTACCCACCAAATTGTTATTATTAATATTATTATAGTCCCCCACCGACCAGCCAGTCAGCTGTCTGTCTATAATGAGAGGCCAGAGTGATACCTTCATACATATATGCATTGGAGTGAGGAGCACCCAATTTTTCCAAGTCAGAGGAACGATGGGGCGCTTATTCATGAAAACAAATTACGTAGAAGCAGCTTGTTACATACAGGTACCTCGCCCAAATAAAGGGTCTTAAATGGGCGTTGTGTCACCATGAGCCGCCAGAACAGATTCAATGCGCAGTGCTTTCCCTAAGCTACGGCCGTCGACTAAACAGACGATAACAGACTTATTGTCAGCCGGCTACTTTTTCCACTTCATAAGGGAACTAGGATTATTTTCATTGAAAAGTTTCAATTCGCTAGTCAGAAATGTTTGTATAGCCTTCTCGCTCTAGAATGAACAACATGCATCTTCTAGCGATCAATTGATAGGAAAGGCGCATGTCAGTCACAAAGCAAGCAATGACAGAGAAACACTGCTGGTTTGTCAGTCTGCTGTCTATCCAGCCTCTCGGTACCAGTGTTATTTTTGTGCGATGTGGTTGGCTGCAGTTTAATTTCTTTTCACGGAGGAGGGAAAACATGATGCTTCTTCATCGTCTCCTGTGAGTGAATTTAATGAGAAGTTGAAATCCACTTAATTGTTGTTTTGTTGCACATTAATTTATTTTCTTCCGCGTGTTTCATATGAACTATATGCATCTAGCCAGACATGGAGTTGGGAGCATGGGCTATTGATGACAGAATAGCAAGTGTTGACTAGTTCATAATACGGTGTCGAACTGACTGAATAAAGTACATATCCTATATCCCTTTGCTATTCATAAATCATACAATGTAGTTACACTTAGTGTACGAAACATTAGAAATACCTTCCCAATATTGAGTTGCTCCCCCTTTTGCCCTCAGAACAGCCTCGATAATTTATTGGGCATGGACTCTACAAGGTGTCGAAAGCATTCCAAAGGGATGCTGGCCCATGTTGACTCCAATGCCTCCCACGGTTGTGTCAAGTTGGCTGGATATCCTTAGGGTGGTGGATCATTCTTGATAGACATGGGAAACTTTTGAGCGTGAAAAACCCAGCAGCTTTGCAGTTCTTGACACAAACCGGTGCACCTGGTACCTACTACCATACCCCGTTCAAAGGCACTTAAAATGTTTTGTCTTGCCCATTTACCATCAATGGCACACATACACAATCCATGTATCAAGGATTAAAAAGCTTTCTTTAACTTGTCTACTCCCCTTAATTTACACTGATTGAAGTGGATTTAACAAGTTAAATCAATAAGGGATAATAGCTTTACCTGAATAGTCATTTTCATGGAAAGAGCAGGTGTTCCTAAAGCTTTGTATATCGCATCGGGACAATGGTATTTTATTAGGATCCCCATTAGCTGTTTGTAAAACATGAAACATTACATAATACAGAACATTAATAGACAAGAACATATGAAGGACAGAACTACATCAATTTAAAAAAGGCACACGTAACCTACATATCAATACATGTATACAAACTATCTAGGTCAAATAGGGGAGAGGCGTTGCGCCGTGAGGTGTTGCTATATCGACTATGAAAAGACCCCTGGTGGCATGTCTGGTGGGTTAAGTGTGTATTTTCCTAGGATTCGAAGCCCATGTCGAGACTTGCCAGTGACCGCTAAAGTGAATTGCTAGTGTAGCCTAGTGATGGGTTCATTCGGCTCCCTAATTTGCATACTGGTAGGCTACTACTACTTTTTGGCAGTTATCTGCAGATAAGTTATGAAAACATTTGATAAAGATGTTGAATCCTCACTGCAGGAACAATAGGAAGTGGAGAGAGCCTCAATCTGGTCCAAAATATGATAAAAGAAAACATTTTGAAGGTTATAAAAGCTAATGATAGTATTTCAGATATTTATATAGGCCTACTGAGTTGATTAAAGTGTCAACAATGGAGTAGTCAACTGCTGCTTTTTTTAAAATCAGGGTAAGGTGACCGGAAACATGACCAAATACAAACAGTGTAGTTATTCCCTCCGCAAGGCAATCAAACAAGCTAATTTGTTTAGTATAGAGACAGTATAGAGACAAAGTAGAGTCACAATTCAACGGCTCAAACACGAGAGGTATGTTGCAGGGTCTACAGTCAATCACGGACTATAAAAGGAAAACCAGCCACGTCGCTGACCAGGATGTCTTGCTCCCAGACAGACTAAACACATTCTTTGCTCGCTTTGAGGACACTACAGTGCCACAGCGCGCTACCAAAACCTGCGGGCTCTCCTTCACTGCAGGCCCAGACGGCATCCCCAGCCGCGTCCTCAGAGCATGCGCAGACCAGCTGGCTGGTGTGTTTACAGACATATTCAATCAATCCTTATCCCAGTCTGCTGTCCCCACATGCTTCAAGAGGGCCACCACTGTTCCTGTTCCCAAGAAAGCGAAGGTAACTGAGCTAAATGACTATCGCCCCGTAGCACTCACTTCCGTAATCATGAAGTGCTTTGAGAACCTAGTCAAGGACCATATCACCTCCACCCTACCTGACACCCTAGACCCACTCCAATTTGCTTACCGCCCCAACAGGTCCACAGACGACACAATCGCAATCACACTGCCCTAACCCATCTGGACAAGAGGAAAACCTATGTGAGAACGCTGTTCATCGACTACAGCTCAGCATTTAACACCATAGCACCCTCGCCCTGTGCAACTGGGTCCTGGACTTCCTGACGGGCCGCCCCCAGGTGGTGAGGGTAGGTAACAACATCTCCACCCCGCTGATCCTCAACACTGGGGCCCCACAAGGGTGCGTTCTCAGCCCTCTCCTGTACTCCCTTTTCACCCATGACTGCGTGGCCATGCACGCCTCCAACTCAATCATCAAGTTTGCAGACGACACTACAGTGGTATGCTTGATTACCAACAACGATGAGACGGCCTACAGGGAGGAGGTGAGGGCCCTCGGAGTGTGGTGTCACACTCAACGTCAACAAAACAAAGGAGATGATTGTGGACTTCAGGAAACAGCAGAGGGAGCACCCCCCTATCCACATCGACGGGACAGTAGGGGAGAGGGTCGAAAGTTAAGTTCCTCGGCGTACACGTCACTGACAAACTGAAATGGTCCACCCACACAGACAGCGTGGTGAAGAAGGCGCAGCAGCGCCTCTTCAACCTCAGGAGGCTGAAGAAATTTGGCTTGTCACCAAAAACACTCAAACTTCTACAGATGCACAACTGAGAGCGTCCTGTCGGGCTGTATCACCGCCTGGTACGGCAACTGCTCCGCCCATAACCGTAAGGCTCTCCAGAGAGTAGTGAGGTCTGCACAACACATCACCGGGGGCAAACTACCTGCCCTCCAGGTCACCTACACCACCCGATATCACAGGAAGGCCAAAAAGATCATCAAGGACAACAACCACCTGAGCCACTGCCTGTTCACCCCGCTATCATCCAGAAGGCGAGGTCAGTACAGGTGCATCAAAGCAGGGGCCGAGATTGAAAAACAGCTTCTATCTCAAGGCCATCAGACTGTTAAACAGCCATCACTAACATTGAGTGGCTGCTGACAACATACTGACTCAATCTCTAGCCACTTTAATAATTAAAAATTGGATGTAATAAATGTATGACTAGCCACTTTAAACAATGCCACTTTATATAATGTTTACATACCCTACATTACTCATCTCATATGTATATACTGTACTCTAAACCGTCCTCTGCATCTTGCCTACGCCGTTCTATACCATCACTCATTTATATATTTTTTTATGTACATATTCTTATTCATTCCTTTACACTTGTGTGTATAAGGTAGTTGTTGTGAAATTGTTAGGTTACTCGTTGGATATTACTGCATGGTCGGAACTAGAAGCACAAGCATTTCACTACACTTGCATTAACATCTGCTAACCATGTGTATGTGACAAATACAATTTGATTTGACCTCGGATGTTTTTCCCCCCCATGGCTCCTAATTGATAAAAAGATAGGATGAAATAGGAGCAGCATACATTGGCCCTCAAATCTGAAGCTGTGTACCTCTGGTAGAAGTATCATGATAAACCATGCATACAGTATGTGTGTTTCGGTGATGGTAGGTAGATCAGTACTCACAGGAGCCCACGTCTCCTTGCAGCTGTAGGATCTGCGGTACTGGCATAGTGAGGACCACGGCGTCAAACTGCTCCGGGGCCCCGCCCTTCCGACACACCTCCCAGATGGCGCCCTTCTGGTAGATGTGGGTAACGTGGTGGTCAAAGAACACCTCTGCCCCTGCTTGGGTGCAGAGACACAGAGTTGGCATTGTTGCAGTGAAAGACAGGGACAGATGGAGGAAGAAAAGGAAAGAAAGAGTCGGTTAGGAAGAAATCCAGAGAGGATGTCAAATATAGAGAAGACTGTTTGATTGTGCACCACTGGGGAAATGATTAAAACTTTGTGGTTAATAATACATACATCTTGGATATGGTTACATACACTCTCTGGCGCACATAGTGGTGTCAAGAGAGTTCTAGAAAGGCATGCTACCTCACTTCATTCCGTTCCCAAATTACAGATAATGAGGAGAAAAATGCAGGAAGAGATTGTGAATTAGAGAAAAGATGCACAACTCCTCTCCCTGAGGATGCCGAGTTGTACATTCCAGAATTAGACTACAGTATAAAGAAACAATTTTTCTCTTTAAAGATCAAGAACAAGGTTAGGAGCGTCGTAGAGGTCCAGAAAAAAATATATAGATAGAACCCTCAACCTTTTTTTAGTGGAGACCAGAGATAAAATAACAGTTGTTGCTTGAGGGTTGTTATTTGATCTGCTAATAGTGTACCATTAGGTTTTGTCCTATTAGTTGATTACTCTACTGATTAATCAGATGTGGAGGTAGTATATCAGGCCTCTATTCATCATTCATAACTCATTCTAAAAGGCCTGGAGTGGGTAATACTGTAGATGGCAGACCAAACAAAGTAGGGCTAACAACTTGCGACCCATGAACTCTTATAACATTCCATGGCTTTGACCTAGCGTGACACTCAGCCATCTTTGAATTTCAATGACATTATTTGTTATCACTTTGATCTTGTATGACATTCACCTTGATTTACTGAAATAGACACTTCAGTAGGGGTGAAACCGGGTTAATGACCTAATCATTACGGACCAAGTTAAAGGCAATATTTTGGATTAACTGATTCATCTTTTTTCAGAACTTGCTGTCAACTAAAGCATTAGTTGATCAATCAGTTTGATTAATGGATTCATCTTTACAGCCCTAGTTTTGAAGTCAAAGCAACATCCTGCAATGTCCCTGCTTGATATCTAGTTGGGCTAGGCCTTCATTATCTGAACTCAGTAAGGTTTAGTCAATATAAATCACCCTATGAAATCTGGCCTTATTCACTCCTCGCCCTCTAGGAACTTGGACAAATAAATGAAAGCTGGATGAGTGGGAGGACATGACCCTCAAGACATGAGCTTCTTGCAAAAAAATGTGTTTAATTAAGAACAGAAGGAAAACATCTGTGAAATACTCAACAGAAAACGACGCGAGTAAATCATTTCTCCAACAAGGTCCTTGTTGAAGATATTTGAAACTGACATAACGTGTGCTCAACAAATAAAAGGTAAAAGGGTAGGAGACAGGGCTACCTGACTGCTTAAGGAAATGTTTGACGATGGCGGACACTCCTGTTGGACTGACATAGTTTTTATGGCCTCCGTCCTTCATCACCTCCCCTTCCACAGAGGAAAGCAGGGGCTTCAGAACACCATGGGACAGCAGCTCTTCATAGAAGCTGAAACACAATGGGATGAAGATGAGTACCATCTTGGAAACACAAAGAATAACTTGCTCAAAGTTAAAAAAAACAAACAGACACCAATGGATGGACACATTTGTTGCGTCCCCTAAAAAGTATCATTGGTCTTTTTTTTTACTGATTATGCTAGTAACATACTGCCATAATCGTTATGGTGCTGTGGGTAATAGGTAGACCCTACAACAACAGATTTTTAGAAGTTTGGGACATGATATGCATTGATCGTGGAATACAGTACTTTTGATGCATTTTGGCATAGTATGTCGTGGCAGTAATGTACTGTGCACCAAGATCAACTATACAGGAGGCATCAGACGGACTTCTGCTGGTGGACATCCTTCCTCCTGCAACACAGAAACATTATGTATAAACAAAAACATTGAAATTATATTTGCTCAAATTACATATCAATAGACTGACTGGAAAAATAGACAAATTATAATTGTTTACTGATGAGATTTCATGAGTTTTGTTGACAACATTCACGTCAACTCAAACAAAACATCTGCATGTGGGCCTATGACTGTCACAGGAAGGTCGACAGCAGCAAACATAGATAGATCACTTTATTGGTCAATTGTACACAAGGTCCAACTAAAATTTGACTTCTGCTTTTAACCCAAAGCCTCCGACACACACACACACACACAGGTGACAGGTGCGGGGGGGCTGCCACACTGGATGCCCAGGGAGCTGTTGTTGTGGGGGGTTAAGTGCCTTGCTCAAAGGAAACAACGGCAGGCAATGGCAACCCCCCGGTTGCTGACTAGCCTCTCTAATCGCTACGCTACCTGTCGTTTAGGGTTATGTAACCTATACATTAGGGTCAAATATGATATATTTCTAAAAACCAACATGCTCCGATACAGCTTTAAGCCCCAAGCCATCAGATTGCTAAATAGTAAATTAATGGTTTTATTTGTATTTTATTTAACTAGTGCATATCAGTTAAGAACAAATTCTTATTTACAATGACGGCCTACAATGGTACCCAAACTATCTGCACTCACTAGACTGTATATACAAACCTTATACACACACTCACTAGACTGTATATACAAACCATACACACACACACACTCACGCAAAACACTACATTGACAATCCCACACACATTTACTACATATGCACACACACACACATAATTTGCTGCTGCTACTCTGTTCTTTATTTTACTCGTATTATCTATCCTGATGCCTAGTCACTTTACCCTGCGTTCATGTACATATCTACGTTAAATACCTCGTACCTCTGCACATTGTTGATTTTGACATTTTATTTTTAGAGACAAAAATGTTTTAAACTCCATCAGTGGCTTGTCAACGCGGTCACTGATGGCTAACCCTTAAGGTCTTCTTTTTGGTATCTGTACATTACTTTAGTATTTTTATTTTGGACTTTTACTTCACTACATTCCTAAATAAAATAATGTACTTTTTGCGCTACGCCACTAAATTTGACCCTCTCATTTTTACTGTTCTCTATAGAATAAGCACGCAGCCGACATTGTAATTATATCATTTTGTATGGCAACTTGCATCTGGCCAACGTAATGTACATTCTGTGCATTGCAACATTGTGACACTCATTATTGCCTCGTATAGCGGTATGCTACGCTTCTGCTTCGGAAACATTGTATCTAAATAAGTCAAAATGTAAGAACTTTGTCGGCAACTGACACAAACTTACCTGCTCCTCGCGATTTATCCCAGACAACAATAACTTTGTTTGGCATTTCTCTTCGCAGAAGACAAGCGCATAAACTGCCTGTCAAACCTGCACCAACTATAAGAACTCGAGACATTATCACCTGAAATATAAACTATTTTCTTTGACAATGTTTGACCGCACCAAGCTTCTTTGGGCGTGTTTGGTAACGCTGCAGATTTAACCTCTATCCTATAATTGTAAACATGAATGGCTGTTGGCCGACCAAAATGTTCCCTTGGTTGTATGCATGGAGAAACAGTTTATTGTAGCAAAATAAACAAACCACTTAGTTTCCATTACAAACTCGCACTGAAAACGTTATTGTTACATCTATATGACTGACTAATTAGGCTACTAATCACCCATTGTGGTTGATATAAGCCTTTCACCCAATCGGCAATAAAACCAGCAGGATGTGTAATCATTACTCCGAACACGTGCCAAACGCAACGAAAACTAGCGTTTATATTGGACAGGTTCAGGAAATAGGGCGGGACCTAACCGAAACTGTCCAATGGAAATGCTGGTTTTCTTTGCGAAACAGAACGTTTTGTAACTTGAGTAATGATTACATCCCACTGGTGCCTCTGACGTTTTATCACGCTGCTGCTCTTGTGACTTATTCCTCTTTTGTCGGCCAACCAAGAATAATACAGTATTCTAATTCTACACAGAAGTTGTCTGGGTAAGTGTTTGGACATGGACACATTGTAGCTATCGTAAATTATATTTTTGGGGATATTGGCTATTTGATAGCTGAATTTTTGTTGTTGTTGCGTTTTCCATATATCAGCAACGTGATATGTGGCAATAGTTTAGAAGTTGTCAGTGACTCAGTGCAGAGCACAGTGTGAATAGCTACGTTTGGGAATACTTTTGGGAATAGAGTAGATATAGCACCAGGATTTTCATGAGTAAGTGAACGTTTAAATCTCTAGCCTTTAAAATAGAAAATGTTAATTAAAAGACCTAACCTACAGCATGCGTTGAATAGGAAGGCTTAGCAAGGCTTCCGGATCGCTCCGGCCAAACTAGCGTTTCTTGTCCATGATTAATGAATGGAGCGATCATAGAGCAGCGGAATGAAATTCAGGATGAGTAGTCAGACAAAGGCTTCATTGTACTCATTAAAATGCCCTTTTTGCTCTATTGACTGCAAAGGCAACCTTATAATCAAGTTTGTTGTTCTCTAACTAATCGGCTATGAGACTCAATCATTTTTATTTATTATTTTACCTTTATTTATTAACTAGGCAAGTCAGTTAAGAACAAATAATTATTTTCAATGACGGCCTAGGAACAGTGGGTTAACTGCCTTGTTCAGGGGCAGAACGACAGATTTTTACCTTGTCAACTCGTGGATTCGATCTTGCAACCTTTCGGGTTACTAGTCCAACGCTCTAACCACTAGGCTACCTGCTTCCCCAAATAGCTCAATGTCAAAATCTGGACCGACTCAATAGCAATATTTATAGCATTGATCTATTTAGTGATAATTCTTGCCACAATCCCAAAATATTTTGATATTACACAAACATATGGCTAACTTTGAACTTGTATCAAATGCAAAAACACTAGCAAGCCATATCTCATGGCAAAGAGAAGAAAAGGCAGCTGTGAAATCCAAAGAGTAGCAAGTAGAGACAGCAACATTTGGATTGCAATAATCTCGCTTAACCCAGAACTAAAATCTTGCGTTATTATTATGTTCGCCGAGAGATTAGGATCGCAATGATACGTTTAATGTATTAAGTGCCCTTTGACCATATTTATATGTCCAGGTGTGTGCTGCTGCATAGGTCTTGACCTAATGTGGTCAGAAAATGTATTATTATTATTTTTTAGGTTTATAACACGTGTATTATGTTTTTCAGAGTGAAGATGGTGTGGGTTCTACTTTTAGTGGCTTTCCTGAACACTGGAGCGGTCCAGTGTCAGAGATCCTCGCTGAAAGGCAGTAAAAGACTGGACCCAGAGGTCAACATGAACATTGTGAGTTAGATCAAATCAATAACAGAAGCTGTGTTCTCGTAAACAAAGTGGCCAAATACTGACAAATTGTATTTATCCAAACAGTTTTTTTTTCAGAAAGGCTTCAAATACACTACTGGACTTCATGGTTCATAGAGCTCATTAACAATTCATAGAACTAGGCAATCTTCTGGGCCACACAATTAAATAGTCATGGTGGTTACCTCATGTGGGGAGTACTGTTTTAGCCCATGTTCTGCCCTTTGTACCCCATATAATCCCATGAGTTATTTCAAGGAATGTCATAACGTGATAGTGGGGCTGTTGCAGTGACTGTTTTACCCGCAATCAGTAGTCATGACCACAGTCAAATGAGTAACTAGGCTTCTCCAAAACTGCACTCTGATGTCGCTGATGGTCTTTAGTAGCCTACCAGACTTGCTAATGGCCTGGTACTCAGCGCTCTATTTAAGCAATAAGGCATGGGGGGGGGGGGGGGGGGGGTGGTATATGGCGTCGTGCCTGGACCTTAGATGTGGTATATTGGCCATATACCACAAACCCCGAGGTGCCTTATTGCTATTATAAACTGCTTACCAACGTAATTAGAGCAGTAAAAATAAATGTTTTGTCATACCCGTAGTATACGGTCTGATATACCATGGCTGTCAACCAATCAGCATTCTGGCCTCGAACCACCCAGTTTATAATGTCCCTCTAATCACTCTGACATCGATGCAAATGCCATTGAAAATCGAACCTAACACTTCTTGAGAGCCCTGGCATTCAGAGTTTGAATAGAATAGGCTCACCTGTTGCAGAGTGAGAGCCAGCTCCTCACAGCTGGTTGATGCATGGAATGAAATAAGTGTTTGTATAAGCCCATGTTGCATTTCTATAGGCTATGCAATTGCTTGAGAAAACAACAGAGTTTTGATGGCTTCTATTAAAAAGAAGAGGATCCCATCAGCGTTCTATAGGCTAGGCCTACTATATTTATTCCTCAACTGGAGTAGCCTACCTGGCTGGCATGTAAGTGAACCGCGGGAAAAGCGGCCTCCTTTCGCTATTCAAGTACCTATGGATGACTTGTTAATTATTATTTATATTTTTTTCTGTTCCGACAGATGCATGATAATGGCCCATTCAAAACAAATTTCCCAAATTATATTATGATATATAAAGACAAGATTAAATTGAGAATTGTCTGAGGGGTGTGAATATTATCACGTGAATGATCCCCAGTGTGTGCAGTCTAAGGCAAGAAACGGCAACCTTTCCCCCCCCAACTTTTTCAAATCATAGTGGCATGCATCATGTAGCCTAGTCCATTGGCCTATATGTTTTGATAAGGTTTGTATCACAACTAAAGTGATGCCCATAGGCCTAGAACAACTGGAACAGGGTTGGAGAGCCCAAAGCCTACAGAGCCTAGTGAAACGTGTTCTTGTAAGCTCAGTCATTGCACAATTGCGTGTGAAAACAGAATTTTGACTGGGCAATATTTAATAGAGGATCCCAGCTTTGTCATGCTGCTATAACCTATTTATTGCTCAATTCTTAAAATTAGGCACATAAATTCACTTTACAACTGGTGTAGCCTACCTGCACTAAAATACTGCTGGATTACAGGCTTTTGGTCACTCAATTTGTAAGTCGCTCTGGATAAGAGCGTCTGCTAAATTACTTAAATGTAAATGTAGTTTGGTTGTTTTCTTTAAAAACTGCTGGGTTATTGATGGTGGGTTATTGATGCTGGCTTATTGATGCTGGGTTAATGAGCTATGACCCAGCGGATCAGAAGACTAGAGGCGTAGTTTAGTAGGGGCGTGGCTTTCAGATAGTTAGTTTTAGCCACCCATGAGAGTAAATGCCATTCCTGTTCATCTGTTTTGTAGACGGGTTGGTTGTTTAGCTACGAAACCGAGGCGTGCGCAACTATGGAGCAAAGCATACAGAGTTGGCATAGATTGTTGACAACATGTAAGCTACATTTTGTCTCCAATGTTTATTGAAAACATAAATGCATTTGCACAATGAGCACTTGTCTCTCAAATACATTGTTACAGTTGTTGGTTAGCTAGCTAGTGAATTTTAGCCATATTAGCATTGACATGAAATCCGTCAAAACACCTCAAAGCAAGACATGGTATCAATAACAAGATGAATCAAGCTGAAATGAGCCACTTACGACTCCCCAAATGGCAGTTTCTTGTCATTCTTGCTAGCAATCTGGCCATCCAGAATCACAACAACACGCCCCATGGAAGCACGCACATTGTTTTCTTGACATTGTCAGCTAACCCATCTATAGTTATCACATGTTTAGGTTGAACATTTACATTGTTGTAGCTTCAAAGAGGCTTACAGCAGAGTGTAAATTCCCTAAAAGACTATTTGAATCCCATTGTTGGATACAATAAGGTGTAAAATGCAGTATGTTCATTTAACATGATGAACAGGAATTACATTTATGCTCACGGGTGGCCAATAAGATCTGCCTTAAAGCCACACCCCTAATAAGCCACGCCTCCTGAAAACAGGATTTCATCAAAAAAGACCCAGCTGCTAGGTCAACCAAGCATGAGAGTAAAAAATATCCAATTGATGGTTAAATTAACCCATGTTTGGGTAATCACAACCACCCAACATGTTGGGTTATTCACGCAACCCAACTGGCTGGGTCAAAATAACCCAACATGTGTTCTGTCCACTATTTAACCGGCGCTAGGTTACCAAATAACCCAAATTTGGTTGTTTTTAGCCCATCATCTTTTAGAGTGTGGCATATTTAGAACATTACCGCTGGAAGCACGCCCTCCATTCGCTTATTTGAGTGCAAGCTACGGATTACATGTTTTTTATTTATTTATTTATTTATTTCACCTTTTATTTAACCAGGTTGGCTAGTTGAGAATAAGTTCTCATTTACAACTGCGACCTGGCCAAGATAAAGCAAAGCAGTTGGACACATACAACAACACAGAGTTACACATGGAATAAACAAAACATGCATTCAATAATACAGTAGATATAAATCTATATACAGTGTGTGCAAATGAGGTAGGATAAGGGAGGTAAGGCAATAAATAGGCCATGGTGGCAAAGTAATTACAATATAGAAATTAAACACTGGAATGAATGTGCAAGTAGAGATACTGGGGTGCAAAGGAGCAAGATAAATAAATAAATACAGTATGGGGATGAGGTAGTTGGATGGGCTATTTACAGATGGGCCATTTACAAGTGCAGTGAGCTGCTCTGGCAGCTGGTGCTTAAAGCTAGTGAGGGAGATATGAGTCTCCAGCTTCAGTGATTTTTGCAGTTCGTTCCAGTCATTTGCAGGGGGGGTGCATTCTAAACTAAATATAATTCCACACATATATTAGTAGGCTCTATTTAAAGACTATATTAAATTGAGAATAGTCTTATGGGTGAGATTATTATAATGTGCTTGACAAATTGTGAATGAGAGAATGTGTGTACGCAGCCTGTGCAAAAAATCTGAGCAGACCACATGCCTTTCATGCGATCTTTTATTTATTTTTCGAATCATCATTAGAGCCACATAAATGATGTGGCATCATGCAGCCTTGGAATGTATTAGAAATGAAAACATTTAGCCTAAGGTTTGTATCACAACTAAAGTTTCATGAAAGCCCAGAGATGCTGATCGTGTTTACGTTAATTAACGGCCAATTACTGTGAGACCGGCAGTTATTTGCATGGGAGTTACCGGCTGACAAAATGTCATGGGAAGTCCCTCTGTCATGTGTTGAACTTCAGCATAGATGTGTCTCTAGATTGGACAATATCACAGCCCCATGATATACCTAAAACCTTCAGTCTAAGATCTGTTCTAATGGAACTATATATAAAAACGTGTAAATTGCAGTAGAATATATTTTTCTGTATCCTCTTGCTCCAGTGTTTCTATATAATAATGATAATGCATATAATTATTATCATTTAATAATAATTATTATTATTATTATTAAGGTGTAATAACCCTTGAATTGATCTTGGGTTGTTTGTTGTAAGCTAAAAGAGTTTTGATAGGCATTCATTCACTTTTCAAGAATGGATCTAAGGGACAAATGGTGATTCTGTGTGCTTAGTGATATCAGTATCATTTGTGCTCCAGGAGCACACACAGGCATACAGTAGTTGAAATTTTTGACATGGCAATCAATCAAATGCGTTCACCACAATTTGTCAGAAAATATACAATGTATGTTTATTCATATCTGAGGTATGCCAATGGTAAAATAAACGTGTGGATTTGGCGCCTGGTGCATGTCAGTGGTTATCCTTAAATCTTTGATAAGCACAGTAACACAATATCATGATCCTGAATCTAGTGTCTAGTTAGTATACAGTATTTGTCATTGGAAACTACACCGTCTCAGTGTTATAATCCTAATACAATTCCCAGTAGTAATGGTTCTCACATGCTAATGTTTCTTTCTTCCATTGTAGGCCTGCAAGCACATACCCTCTCAATAGCTCTCCTCCCCACACGCAGGTCACGTGACATGAAATTATTTTCAATACACCCATTTCCCTATGTAAAACCAGACCCAAATGAGACCGAGCAGAACACCGATTCTCCCCTCCACCCCTGGGCCTCTGATACCTCCTCAGTGTGTGTTGAGCATGCAGAAGGTTTATCACAGTCCCACAGTCAGTAGAATATGTAGACTTGCAGCATAGAGGGAGGCAGGAAATGGTGGTGGGTATTAATTATGCATGGCTAGATTGCATGGCAGGCCTGGCCGGAACCAACAGGCTCACACGCTTTCTTTTGAAGGTCCAGATTAGCGTATATAATATCTGGGAATGGGCGTGTGGGAGGGAATGCAACAGGGGAAGAATGGAATTTTTTAGTGACATGCTGACTAGTAGAGGCAGCGGAAATAATGTTGTCTGCTTGAATTTTACTGTAATTTCACAGTGAGTAAAGTATGGTAATAGGGCTGTAAAATAAAGTGTTACCATAGAAACCCTTTCTGTCAGAATTCCGAATATATTTGACTGTTTGTTTGTTTTTGTCTTCTCTCTCTCCCACACAGAGTGAGATCATCAGGCATTGGGGCTACCCGACAGAGGAGCACGACGTCGTCACAGAGGACGGCTACATCCTGAGTGTCAACCGGATCCCACACGGTCTGAAGAATGGTGACGGTGTGTATAAAAGGGTTCCTGGTCGTAGCATGGGGTTAATTCATATGATCAGTGGCCTTAATTCTTTTAAACACAGAGTAGAGGTCTGCATTGACGTGCACTTTGGAAAGCCAGGGCCTCAAGCCCTGTAATCAGATCCACATATCAAAGACCAACACACACACACAAATACCGTGACTAACATCTGAAGTGCTGATATTTCCCACATTGTCAAACATTAGTACTGAGTCAAGATCGAAAATTTAAGTGGTCTTCAGCATTAGTCACTCTTGACAAGAGCGGAGGAGGACTCCATTTCTATGTTTTGCGATTGCACCGCCCAGCCTACGCCTGACCTTTTGTTGTCAGAAGGTGGCTTGTCCTGTCATCACGAGCTATAATATCACATGCATCCAGTGAGGCTGTCTAGCTGCAAATAGTTTACCTCTATGCTTCAATCATTTTGAGCCCAGACTACGATTGAATTGAATTTCTGTGGCATTTTTATTTGTTTGGTATTCCTCATAATCCGTCCCTAGCTTGAGCTGTTTCAAATGTAGCTCGGATCATTTTCAACCATCTCATTTATTAGGCTGTTGTTCAAATGTAATTACAGTGTATTTTCAATATGTGATGGGAAAAGTAATAGTTACAGTAATAAGGAAGAAATGTTTTGATTTAGTGTGTTGGGAATGCATAATGGTATTAAAAGTTTTAGATTTCTTCTTAAGAGCAGTTGTTGTCTTAAAAGTTTAGGCGAAAATACCGTGATCCACTGCTTCTGTCAGACGGAGCTACACTCGCTCTCCGGTTCCTACGAATCAGTATTCAGTTTCTCTTGCCTGTGTTGCCGCTATATTTCATTAATAAGCAAAGTGATTGCTGAGCCTCACACTAATCTCATTGGGGGAAACCATTCGAGTGCAAAACACATTCAGATGCTATAAACTATGCTTTTTCCTGAACACTGTCTCATATCATTCTGAACAAGAACTCATGTTCTCGACACAGATCTCTCTGTAGGTGAATTTAAGTGCCTTGAGTATTAAACACTGGCCTTGGCTCCGGTCTTGTTTTTACTCCATTGGATTACTTTCCAAAACATGAATTAGTAAATGAACTACTTCAGTTGACCCTCTCCAATGATTTAAAATGCAAATTCAGTTTAGTGTTAATATTGACATTGGTTTGTCATTAGAAATGCTTCATAAACTAGCCAGGGGTTCCACTTGAAAGAGACCCCCCAATACGATGTGATATGCCAGGGTTGAGCTAGTCTGGGGAGTTAAAAATCTCAATAATATATTCTGATATCCTCTAAATAAGTAAGGAGCCATCATGTTGTTTGTATCTCTTGATGCTTCGCGCTCCCTGCTCTGTAGTATGTGGCAGCAGCAGCAGCACATCCAGTCAGGGAGGCAGCAGGGCTCTGTGATAGGCTGGAGATGCATCTCATTTCCTGTTGTCCCACTTCCCTTGCTCACACGGGAGAGCGTATGGATGACTCCAAAGGAACACACCAGAGCTGGAATTATTTCAGCCCCCAGATGGGGTTTTGTTCTGAAAAATCGTGCTAGTTAGAAGAGCTAATGTTGGAAATCTTTCATGTTCAATCTAGGAGAGATAGTGTAGATTTGGTCTTCTTGCACACAGCTGCATTGTGGCGACGTGGTTGAGACAGATCATTCATAATGTATAACATTTGAACAGATAACACTGTGTTCATGTCTTTGACTATACATTAGACTATTGTTAAAACAAAATCCCTCTTTGTCCCTTTAACTCCTTAGCTATTGTAACAGTGAATGACAGTCTTTTAATACTAAAATATAACATAGATACTTAATAAACACACACACACCCATTTCACTGTAAGACAACAGTCAGGACTTCCCATCAGCACCCACTACAAAGCATTATGTGTGTCTCTTGGGATCACCTGGGAATTATGTTAAATCTAAAAATCTCTCCAGCAGCATGCTGCAAATTCAAGTAAAGGCAGTCTCAGCAACAGGGTAGGCTAGGGGTCCATTCCCTATATCAATGTTCATTGATCACGTACACAGATTTGCAAGTGTTCTAGCAGGTGCAGTGAAATGCTCTGACAGTGCAATAGAGGGATAGTACCCAATCCTATCATCTAATGGTCTGTTTATGCCACAGATCCTGTTTCTGACAGATTTCTGGGATTTTTAAAGTTCCCCAAAATGAACTGGGAGAGTGCTGAGCCACAAGGAGAAAGGCTGCCCTGCAGCTGGGATGTACTGTAGCTTGGACAGACACGCCCTCTGGTGGTGACAGTCAACACAACACTTGAATTATGAATTGACCAGTTAGTTATTAAATCCACTTTCAGTTGATGTATTTTTGGTCATGTTGGAATATGAATGGATTCTTCAGCCATGTTTGAGAAGAATGGATAAATATTACATAACCACTATGTTATGCCTATGATCCTTGCTTTACTTTGCTACAATATTCACCCTATAGCATTATTCTCAATTAAGTCAATTTCTCATTCTCCTAGATCCCAAGCCTGCAGTGTACCTCCAGCATGGTCTCCTGGCTGCGGGGAGTAACTGGGTGACCAACCTGCCCAACACCAGCCTGGCTTACCTGCTAGCAGACGCTGGCTATGACGTCTGGATCGGCAACAGCAGGGGAAACACCTGGTCCAGGAGACACCTCACACTCAGCCCTGACCGCAACGAGTTCTGGCAGTTCAGGTAGCTTCAAAGATTCATTCCACTTATACTGATCCTTGCTTGCGCTTCACGTCATGGTTATGCACCTAGGCCTGGATATACACTCAGTGGCCAGTGTACTAGTTAGGTACACAAAAATGGTTAGCTCCTACAGAGAGTCCCGAGGCTGTGGCGCAGTACAACAGCGGAGCGCAGAACGGCATCTCGGAACGCACAACTTGTCTGTCCTTGTCACAGATGGGCTATTGCAGCAGATGACCACACCGGGTTCAACTCCTATCAGCTAAAAACAATAAGAAGTGGCTCCAGCAGGCACGCGATCACCAACACTGGACAATTGAGGAGTGGAAAAACATAGCCTGATCTGACAAATCCCGTTTCCTGTTGCGTCATGCTGATGGCAGATTCAGAATTTGGTGTAAGCAGCACAAGTCCATGGCCCCATCCTGCCTAGTGTCAACAGTACAAGATGGTGGTGTAATGGTGTAGGGAATGTTTTCCCGGCACACGTTTGGTACCTCGAAACTAATTGAACAAGGTTTCCACGCCCCGAAGCATTCAGGCTATTCTGGAGGCAAAGTTGGGTCCGACTCGGTACTAGACCTAATAAACTGACCATATGAGTGTATATCCCCTGTGCTCACCAACATAATCACACGAGGTTCCAGTAGAAACACATGATATTGTATGAAATGTCTATTTAAATAGTCTTATTATGGCATTTAATGAGTTTCTTCTGTTCTTATTCTTCAGTTATGATGAGATGGCAAAGAAGGACCTGCCAGCAGTGGTCAACCACATTCTGAAGACCACAGGCCAGGAGCAGATCTACTATATCGGCCACTCTCAGGGAACCACTATTGGTGAGATGGCTTGATTGTTGGTTATGTGTCATATTACATGAAGCAGAATATGGTTCACCTGTAGTTTGGCACTGCTATCTATTCTACACTATGGTTTACCATTTTAAACCATGAAATGTTTTTCTGATTGCTTGTCTCTGTCCCCGTAGCTTTTGTTGCATTCTCTTCCATGCCTGAGCTGGCAAGCAAAATCAAGATGTTCTTTGGTCTGGCTCCAGTGGCCACTGTGGCTTTCACTGCCAGCCCCATGAGCAAGCTCTCCATCTTCCCCGATTTCCTCATCTGGGTGAGTAGAAAATTACTTTTTCTTACACTGTATTATGTCACAATTTATTCATACAATACGTCTAACCTGTGGCTTACCTAACTTTGGCGGAAGTTTTTTTTATTTGAACAATCGGTCAGAATCTTTGATTATTTCAATACTGACTAATGCTAATCCATTGTTTGGTTTCTGTATGCTAGGATGTGTTTGGGAAGAAGGACTTCATGCCTCAGAGTGCTCTCATTAAGTGGTTCGCCACCAACGTCTGCAGTAAGAAACCTCTTAGTGAGCTGTGTGGAAACCTCTTCTTCGTCCTCTGTGGCTTCGATGAGCTGAACCTCAACATGGTGCGTCTCCACAGCGCTCACATTTTGGTTATCGCTTATTTTTTTATTGTACAGTATTACTGTTGTAGACTTCCTTAAATCTACTTTCCTCAAGCCAATTCTCTAGGTATGAATGAAGATGGGGGAAGATGTTGATTTCTATATTTATTTGTTTTTGTCCAGACTCGCACACCTGTGTACACCTCCCACTGCCCAGCAGGGACCTCAGTCCAGAACATGATTCACTGGTCTCAGGTAAGAACATACCTGATGAGAGCCTATCAAAATACCCAGGATCCAATATGATTCACCTCACTTCTTCAAACCTATACATCCCGCCCCAACCCCTGTTTGTTAAAACTGTCATGTAGGCCTACCCTAGATGGCAACCTATATATCCAGGAAGGCTGGAGTGCAGGCAGCACAGTCTGAATCGAGAATGAGTTTGCTCTTCTTAAACCCCGCAGTTCTAATAGCTCCTATACTGTACGAGCCTCCATTTCCCGAGCACTAGCCGTGGAAGTAAGACGTCCAGTCAAAGACCAGAGGGATCAGAGCAGACACAGCTTTGGATTAAGTTCACAGCTGCAGTCAGATGTACTCCCCGACTGACTGAGTCTCCCGGGCAGACTTTACTCACAACACCCTGCTCTGATCCCCCTGTCTGGGTGCCTTTGATGTTCCTTTCCCTTTTACAAGTCTCATATCCTCCCTTACCAATCCCTCTATTCCCCCCATCCTCTCCCCTCCAACCCCCAAGCCTCCGCTCCGTCCTCACTAGGGTTGCTTGGCTACAGGTAATTTACCAAAGTTACTTGAATCTATGGTATCTTTGGTAATTTATACTTGAATAACTTATTTTTTTTTAAATGTTATATATATATAGTATTCATTTTCATATATACTCGTTTTCATATATATGTGTCCATGAGTTTCTAGTGGATAGACTACGGTTCCAGAGAAAATAGCCCAAATAATTTAAAAAAAGCATCTAATCAACAATAGCATTATTTTTTTATTAACTATGCAAATATTCAAACTACAGTTTGGCTCCAAAACGTTTACAACAGAGACATAGTAAAATAAATACAATTATATAAAAATGTGCCTCTTTTTCATTTTAAAATCATCTTATTTTATTATTTTGTACATTGTACATGTAATAAGGTCAAACGGAGCGCCTGAGATAATTACAGACGTGATAATCGGAAGTACCCAAAAATACCTTGAAAGTTACAAAAATGTTGGTTGTTCACTGGTTTCCAGTTATATACAGTGCATTTGGGAAAGTATTCAGACCCCTTGACTTTTTCCCCATTTTGTTATGTTACAGACTTATTCTAAAATTGAATTAAAAAAAAAATTCCATCATCAAATGACACACAATACCCCATAATGACAAAGCAAGAACAGGATTTTATTTTGTTTTTTTTGTTGCCAATTCATAAAAAATTTAAAACGGATCACATTTACATAAGTATTCAGAACCTTTACTCAGTACTTTGTTGAAGCACCTTTGGCAGCGAGGTATGACGCTACAAGCATGGCACACCTATATTTGGGGAGTTTCTCACATTCTTCTCTGCAGATCCTCTCAAGCTCTGCCAGGTTGAATGGGGAGCGTCACTGCATAGCTATTTTTAGGTCTCTCCAGAGATGTTTGATCGGGTTCAAGTCCGGGCTCTGGCTGGGCCACTTAAGGACATTCAGAGACTTATCCCTAAGCCACTCCTGCTGTGTGCTTAGCGTTGTTTTCCTGTTGGATGTTGGAAGGTGAACCTTCACCCCAGTCTGTCCTGAGCGCTCTGGAGCAGGTTTTCATCAAGGATCTCTGTATTGCTCCATTCATCAAGGATTGCTCCATTCATCCTTCCCTCAATCCTGACTAGTCTCCCAGTCCCTGCTGCTGAAAAACATCCCCACAGCATGATGCTGCCACCACCATGTATCACCGTAGGGATGGTGCCAGTTTTCCTCCAGATGTGACAAGTGGCATTCAGGCCAAAGAGTTTAATCTTTGTTTCATCAGACCAGAGAATATTGTTTCTCATGGTCTGAGAGTCTTTAGGTGCCTTTTGGCAAACTTCAAGCAGCCTGCCATGTGCCTTTTACAGAGCAGTGGCTTCCATCTGGCCACTCTATCATAAAGGCCTGATTGGTGGAGTGCTGCAGAGATGGTTGTCCTTCTGGAAGGTTCTCCCATCTCCACAGAGACCTCATTCATGGCTTAGTTTTTGCTCTGACATGCACTGTCAACTGTGGGACCTTACATAGACTTTTTATTTATTTTATTTAACCTTTATTTAACTAGGCAAGTCAGTTGAGAACAAATTCTTATTTACAATGACGGCCTACCCGGCCAAACCTTAACCCAGACGACGTTGGGCCAATTGTGCGCCGCCCTATGGTACTCCCAATCATGGCCGGTTGTGATACAGCCTGGAATCACTCCTCTAGCACTGAGATGCAGTGCCTTAGACCGCTGCGCCACTCGGTAGCCCAGGTGTGTGCCTTTCCAAATCATGTCCAGTCAATTGAATTTATCACAGGTGGACTCCAATCAAGTTGTAGAAACATCACAAGGATGACCAATGGAAAAGGGTCTGAATACTAACGTAAATAAGGTATTTCTCTTTTTTATTTGCAAACATTCCTAAAAACATGTTTTCGCTTTGTCATGATGGGGTATTGTGTGTACATTGATGAGGGGAAAAAATCATTTAAATTTTAGAAAAAGGCTGTAACGTAACAAAATGTGGAAAAAGGGAAGGGGTCCGAATACTTTCCGAAGGCACTGTACCTTCCCTTCACAACCCTTGTCCTCATCCATTCAGGATGCATGGCTCGTCTGTTCATCGCTTGCAACAGAGGCTTTCATGGAAACCGTTACATTCTGAAGGGGGATATGTCAGAGGAGATTTTCACTTGTATTTTCATGTTTGCAAATGTAATGTCCCAGACACTTTTTGATGCAGGGGAGTTATTATTTATGTCAAACCGACACTGATTTCAGAAGCAGCTGAGCAAAAACAGACACTCAGGACATAAATAGATGATCTCAAAGACATCGATAAATTATTTCTCAATGTTTCTGTGTCATAAATTATTACTTCACCCTGTTTATGACACAGTTTCACACCCAAGTCAACTATCATCGACATTCCGCTGTGTGAAAAGGAGCGGCACAGACATTCCTGCTACGCACAGACTTATTGACTTAAACATGCCCATTTTCCCCACTCAACGATTCAGTGTTGTAGAAATTAATGAACCTTGAGTAAAGGTCAATCCCAGATTTACCAAAGACAACTTTAACCTTACTGAAGTTTACCTATTGTTGGACTTGGTGCACATAGTACTCTCCCATGGGCAGATTCTGCTTGTAGACTGAAGGATCTGCTGGGACTGAATAGGATCCGTGAGATGATGAGCAGCATTAGTTACATTTTAGTTTTTTTTGTCACTGGTTATATGGACGAATCAGGATTGGGTGAAGGTGGTGCTTGAACTGCTTGGCACATGTGTCTTTTGCGAGGGTGGAGATTTTGTCAATTTCTAACATGTATGAACACAGAAGTTGATCACGCAGCGGACCAAATTTCGTAAGATTTTACTTCTGGGTTAAGAGATTCTACCTTTACATCCAGGACCACCACATGTTCAGCTACCTAGAGTCCTAGTATTTGTGATGTGTATTCTTTTTACAGGCAGTGCATAGTGGAAAGCTGATGGCCTATGACTACGGGAGAGCAGGGAACATGGCTCACTATAACCAGGTAAGGCCAGCTCAGAACTCATTAGTCTGTCAAAATACACACACACCACTTCACACTGAAGTTGGTTTCCAAAGCTCTCAGAAGCTCCCACCTCTTTCTGAAAGTACCTTCTCTTTACTGCTCCATATACACTGTGCCCTTATGGTCAATCTATGCCTTTAGCTGACATCTTGTCCCCCTCCAGTCGACCCCCCCGCTGTACAACATCCAGGAAATGAAGGTGCCTACGGCCCTGTGGTCCGGAGGTCACGACACCCTGGCTGACCCTAAGGACGTTGCCATGCTGCTCAACCAGGTCCCCAACCTGGTGTACCACCGCCACATTGAGCACTGGGAACATCTGGACTTCATCTGGGGTCTGGACGCCCCCCAGGAGATGTACAGTGAGATAATCAAACTGATGAGTCAGCAGGACTTGGTGTGAACAGTGGATTGACAGGGAGAAATATGGACAGTTTTAGCCTCAGCTCTCAGCACACTAGCTGAAGCGATTTTAATACTGTATCTGAAACATATTGGGAGACATATCGCAGTGCCTGGCTGCGAGTGTGTACACACGTTTGTGCCCTTTGACTATAAGCATGTGTAAAAGCGAGTATTCGCGTAAGCCATGCTCTCAAGGAGCAATAATCATGTACCTCTAAATTGGGATGGTGAGGAAAACAAGCTGTGAGTTTAGGATTCAGTGTTGTGAGGAATCCTCTATTTTGTGATTTTACTACCACAGTCAGAACACTTGAATGGATTTTAGATGTCTTTAAAACAAAATCATTTTACCTTTTAACAAGGCAAGTCAGTTAAGAACCAATTCTTATTTACAATGACGGCCTACTGGGGAACAGTGGTTTAACTGCCTTGTTCAGGGGCAGAACGACAGATTTTTACCTTGTCAGCTCGGGAATTAGATCCAGCAACCTTTCGCTGACTGGCCCAACTCTCTAACCACTAGGCTACCTGCCGCATTTAAGAATGTCCCAGGTCCGTGAAGATATACCGGTACTAGTAACAAACATTCCAGGTTATAATCCTACATGAGATGCAGGTTATGAATGTAGCTTAAGTCATTGGTACAGTCTCATGAGAAATGTCCAGCGTCCAGTTCAACATACAGTACCTCTCTACAGAACTTGCACTTTTCAAACTGTCATCACCAGGACTTTATTGCGGTGTTGTGTTGATTAATGTTGCTGTGCCTTTTTTTAATCAAACACATTCAATTTGTGTTTACCTGTCCCTACTGATACTTGTCATTTTGTGACAGAGATTAAGTATTTTTATTGGATCTTAGGTAAGGAAGGGTGCCGACCAATGAATGACTGACACGTTTGTTCATTCATTTTCTACTTCCGTTGTGTTAGAATACTTATGTATGCTGCTTTTTATTGTATCCAACTACTCAATAAAAATTCATTAAATCTGTTGTACAATTCAATTTATTGACAAGTGCTTAAGAAACTGAGTATCTACTCATAGAATGCTTTAATCTGTAACAATGTTTAAATTCACTTACTCCTATGTACAATATCAAAACCAGGAACTCATCCGTTTCTAATTTACCTATATTATACAATATCCAAATATTTTGAGACGCATAGTATGAATTAAATTAATGTCATATTTCAAGGAGGTTTAACCATGAGACTAAAAACAATTTCTTGGCCATTTATATTGGTATGAACTTTAACGAATGGTTGCCAGACAGCTGAGGCCAAAGTGTTGAGTATGAACCATAGATTGCATACATATGAACAGAGATCATTCCTCAGTCGGACAAAAGACGCCTGATGAGAAGGTGATGTTGCCATGGTGAAAAATTCCCCATCGTCTGCAACCCCCTCCCGCCTCCCTTCAGTCAGGCTTTTTCAGCATTGTAACAATATTCTTGAACTGCAGTCTCCTTGCTATATCGAGTGGGGTCTCATCATCCTAAAGGACAGGTTAATACATTATATTACCACCAAAGCTTAGTGAAATAGTAACATAAAATGTCCTCTTATGCTTTATCAGAGGCGTCGAGCAGGTTAGAGAAGAGATGAATAAGCTTACCATAATGCAATTTGCAAAAGTGACCTCATACCTACTTTGTTTTTAATAGAAACGTCTGCCTTTTTCTCCAGTAACAGTGGAACGAGTCTGTGACTCTTCATCTGACAGACATAGTGAAGACCAGTGTTTCCCTGCTGAAATACACAGTGAACACAAAAGGTCAAATAAGTCACACAGAATGATCATTAGCTCATCATTCTAATACTACAACTATATACTTCATCTCAGTACTCACATAGTCCACAGCGTCAACCTCCACTTTAGTGCTCAAAACCAGATTCATTAGTTTCACATTCTTCCTTTGCTTGTCTTCCTGTTGAAAGGAGGAAGGTTTATACCACAGTGACCAACAACAACACTTTCCTATTGCTCTTGCAGTGTGGCTGGTCTGGAAGCCATGACTGATGAGAGACTTAAGACTTTGCCCCACTGTATTCCAAGGTCAGCGTTTCAAAGTATATCCTACCAGAATGAAGTATCCAATCAACAGAATTGGCATGAGGATAGTGATCATCAGGTAATCCAAGAAGGAGAAGGTCCTCTTTGCAACATAGTGCAAACATGTCCTCTGTTTCTACAGGCAGACAGGGAGAGAGAGCATGGATCAGTGCCACACATTTCACAAGACGCCCAGTGTTGGCAGGCTCCTCATTGAGAACACTAACATATTCCTGTATTGTTTATTCAATTGCATCACCTAATTGAGGAACATTCTCATTTCCACTGTAGATTCCTACAAACATTGAAGTAAATTTCACACTTGGTCTTGATAGTATCCTTTTTTACCTAATATTTACATATAAATGACATAGTGACATAGTAAATAATAACTACTGTTTGTGTATTTGGTAGTCATAGAAACAAGCATAAATAAAAGTTACACAACTACTGTCCAAATGTCTCAGAACTGCATTTCCACTACCTTGTTCCTTATAACTACATCTGCCTTCAGGTCCAAAAGGTACTTGACCATTCTGATGTTTCCACATCTGCAGGCAGCTATGATTGGTGTATCGCCAGATTCCTCATCTTGAACATTTAAAGTCTTGGCATCCTCTTTTAGAATGTGGTACACCTTTTGAAGGTCGTTATCGTAGGCAGCTTGGCAAATGGGCTGCGGAAATAAGCAAATGGTAGCATGTAAAGTAACTTCATAAATCAGTTCATGCATTTGTAGGCTACGTATGGTAAATCAATCCATGTTGATTCATCTTGACTTCACACCTGGGTCAAGGGTTTATTGAAGGATAAACAAACCAACAATGAAACAATGCCAACATCAGATACGGTAAGTGAGCCTACTGCTGCACTGAGAAGGCGCCCTTCTGTAGCCAGCGGCAGATAAGATGAGCAGCAAAACAGGTCATTCCTGTCTCACTTCAGTTATAACCGTGAGACAACCAGCAAGCCCCTCCTTAGGTCACATTCTTAAAAAAACACAGATGACACCTGAGAGCGGTCAAATACAGGTCACCTCCGGTTTCTGTCAGATGGCTAGTGAAATATCATAGCTTATATGGGTATGGCCAACATTGCCCTTTAACAAGACAATACATCTGTGGGAGACCCCAAGTCACAGAGGTGCAACTTTCACATGACCCTCCCAAATAGTGAAATTGCATTTTTGTCCCCCCCAGTTTTATCATTGCACTGTGACACAAAAAGCATCATCAGTGTGCTTTAGGACCATGCGGACGCCTCAGAGCGGCCGGCTAGGCTGTTTGGTGGTTTCAGCCAACTAGATTTAGGGCCGCGTGGACACCACAGAGCGTGCCAACAGAGGCAGCTGTTATCTATGTGTGTTATGCTTTTTCTCCGAGTTGTAAAAGCAAGTAGAACAGAAAATGACTACTTTTTATTTAACTGATGTAGCTGGCAAGGTAACTGCTGTTTGACTAACAGAAAAAATAAGAAAAACAATTCCAGTGCTGAGCTAGTAGTGTAACTGACATGTAACATTAGCTAATGTTTGATCCCCTCTCGACTCAAGTTATATCTTAAGTGAATGAACAAGCTAGCTAGCTAGTAACTAGCTACCACAGCGAGTTCAGCTCTAGCCTCTAGCTATCTGTCAGGTAGCAGTATCTAACAGTTGTTGTGTGTATGGAAATGTTTTGTAGCTTTTGTTTTGTACCGTTTCAACAGAAGTAAATTAACTTGGCACGTTTTCGCCAGTTGATGTACCATAGAGCTAGCCAAAAGTTGGCTGTCGTTATATATTATTTTTTATCCTCAATCACAGTCAGTATAGCAATGTAACGTAATTGGTCTGTCAGTTTTCCTACATAATTCCCTATTTTTCACACTGACACGGTATTAACAGCTCTACAGGCTTCAGTGTCATGGTGGACACTCAGTAGAAAACACTATGCTCATCATGTCTTAGCGCGATTAGATGGTGACAGCATGGTCTGACAGCCAGGGAAGACCAGTCTACGGAGCTCAGGTGAATTTTACAGATGCAACACTTTATTCCCTCGGTGCAGCAAACACTGGACAAGACAGAAGCTTCAAAGATTGAAATTACTTTAAGGCCGTCTGACAAACCTCAAGTTGATTTACAAACTGTAGCAAGGGTTGATAGAGGCTTTTCCTGATGACACTAAACATGTAAAACAAAAATACGAGGAAGACCTGGGAGACACTATGGATAATGATGAATGGATACAGATATGTTTGAATGCCCAGTCATGTTCATATAATCTCAGACATAAATTAATGCAGTTTAAGGCCATCCATAGAACATACTATATGCAAGTGAAACTGAATATCACGCATTCAGAAATGCAATACCTCTGCTGGAGTTGGAAAACACAAAAGGGGCCATATTTCAATATGTTGTGAAGGCTAGCTGAATTCTGGCAAAGAGTATGTACTTTATCTCAGCATGTCTACAAACTCTCCTTTCTCCCTGTTTTTCTTTGCTAGGAAATGTTGATATGGGAGACTTGTCAGAAGAAACTGTGTAACCTACCATTTATAGTGGCTAAGAAATGCATTGCCATTAATTCGAAGGTTGGTTATCCTCCCACAATGTCACAATGGTTGAGACAGTAATGTCAAGTTATGCACCAATAGATTTGATTTATTTCCAGATTAAGGGTATACTGTGCAACTTTCATACAGTTTGGATGTCTTATATTGAATACTGTGTGACAAAAGGAGTCTGTATTGAAAACATGCCCACGTCATGGGAGATACCTATTTAGGCAATCCCTGCTGGGCTGCTCAGTCCTGGCAATGGGGGTCTATTGGTTGTCACTCTGGCCTAACACACCTGGAACCAATAATGAATGTTTCACTAAGATCCTAAAGCTGAGTGGAGTCTGTTGGGTTGGGGCGCTGTAGGGCGGTGGACCCATAGGGACAGGACGGAGCTCTACAGTACCACTAGGCCTATGATATGAATTACAGTGCCCTCCGTAATTATTGAGACAGTGAAGCATTTTTTATTCTTATGGCTCTATACTCCAAAAGTTTGGATATTAAATCAAACAATGACTATGAAGTTACAGTGCAGACTGTCAGCTTCCACTTGAGTGTAATTTCATCCATAATCGGGTGATCCGTTTAGAAATTACAGCACTTTTTGTACATAGTCCCCCATTTTAGGGGCGCAAACATATTGGGACAAATTCACTTGTATTAGTAGTAGTAGTAGTAGTAAAAAGTATTTGGTCTCACATTCATAGCATGCAATGATGACATCAAGGTTGTGACTCTACAAATTTGTTGGAAGCATTTGCTGTTTGTTTTGGTTGTTTCAGATTATTTTGTGCCCAAATGAAAATAATGGTAAATAATGTATTGTGTCATTTTGGAGTAACTTTTATTGTAAATAAGAATATACACTGCTCAAAAAAATAAAGGGAACACTAAAATAACACATCCTAGATCTGAATGAATAAAATATTCTTATTAAATACTTTTTTCTTTACATAGTTGAATGTGCTGACAACAAAATGTAAATCAAATTTATCAACTCATGGAGGTCTGGATTTGGAGTCACACTCAAAATTAAAGTGGAAAACCACATTACAGGCTGATCCAACTTTGATGTAATGTCCTTAAAACAAGTCAAAATGAGGCTCAGTAGTGTGTGTGGACTCCACGTGCCTGTATGACCTCCCTACAACGCCTGGGCATGCTCCTGATGAGGTGGCGGATGGTCTCCTGAGGGATCCAGACCTGGACTAAAGCATCCGCCAACTCCTGGACAGTCTGTGGTGCAACGTGGCGTTGGTGGATGGAGCGAGACATGATGTCCCAGATGTGCTCAATTGGATTCAGGTCTGGGGAACGGGCGGGCCAGTCCATAGCATCAATGCCTTCCTCTTGCAGGAACTGCTGACACACTCCAGCCACATGAGGTCTAGCATTGTCTTGCATTAGGAGGAACCCAGGGCCAACCGCACCAGCATATGGTCTCACAAGGGGTCTGAGGATCTCATCTCGGTACCTAATAGCAGTCAGGCTACCTCTGGCCAGCACATGGAAGGCTGTGCGGCCCCCCAAAGAAATGCCACCCCACACCATGACTGACCCACCGCCAAACCAGGCATGCTGGAGGATGTTGCAGGCAGCAGAACGTTCTCCACGGCGTCTCCAGACTCTGTCACGTCTGTCACATGTGCGTGTGAACCTGCTTTCATCTGTGAAGAGCACAGGGCGCCAGTGGCGAATTTGCCAATCTTGGTGTTCTCTGGCAAATGCCAAACGTCCTGCACGGTGTTGGGCTGTAAGCACAACCCCCACCTGTGGACGTCGGACCCTCATACCACCCTCATGGAGTCTGTTTCTGACCCTTTGAGCAGACACATGCACATTTGTGGACTGCTGGAGGTCATTTTGCAGGGCTCTGGCAGTGCTCCTCCTGCACCTCCTTGCACAAAGGCGGAGGTAGCGGTCCTGCTGCTGGGTTGTTGCCCTCCTACGGCCTCCTCCACGTCTCCTGATGTACTGGCCTGTCTCCTGGTAGCGCCTCCATGCTCTGGACACTACGCTGACAGACACAGCAAACCTTCTTGCCACAGCTCGCATTGATGTGCCATCCTGGATGAGCTGCACTATCTGAGCCACTTGTGTGGGTTGTAGACTCCGTCTCATGCTACCACTAGAGTGAAAGCACCGCCAGCATTCAAAAGTGACCAAAACATCAGCCAGGAAGCTTAGGAACTGAGAAGTGGTCTGTGGTCACCACCTGCAGAATCACTCCTTTATTGGGGGTGTCTTGCTAATTGCCTATAATTTCCACCTGTTGTCTATTCCATTTGCACAACAGCATGTGAGATTTATTGTCAAACAGTGTTGCTTCTTAAATGGACAGTTTGATTTCACAGAAGTGTGATTGAGTTGGAGTTATTGTGTTGTTTAAGTGTTCCCTTTATTTTTTTGAGCAGTGTAATATGTTTCTAAATACTTTTACATTAATGTGGATGCTAACATGATTACAGCTAATCCTAAATGAACTGTGAAAAATTATGAGTGAGAAAGTTACAGATGCACAAACATCCTAACCCCAAGACATGCTAACATCGCACCACTACACTAATAAAATAGCTTTGCATTTTTCAAGGGGTATCATATTTGTGTGTCTATAATTTTCTCACTCATCATTATTCACAATTCCCTCAGGATTATCCATAATCATGGCAGCATCCACATTCATGTAGAAGTGTTTAGAAATAGATATTCTTATTTACAATAATAGTGAATGCAGGAAATTATGAAAGTCTGTCTGGTATTATGAAAAGTGTTTGACTTATTTCCTTTTCCTTCCTCTCCAATAGTTTTGTAAGTGTAGGCTGCTATCTATCATGTTCTACATACAATTTATTATGTAAGTACATGATGTGTTATGTTAATTAATTATAATTTAGCAGTGAATTTATTAAGTAAACCAGGTTTGTCGGCTATATGACTCGACGACTGCACCCATCTTCGATTCCCGACGTCTGCTTTTCACTGGAATGTGGTTTGCACGAAATTAACTGTTTTGTGATTTTCTTTCACCCTTTTACTCGAGACACCGATAAAGTTTCCCGAATAGTCCTTTAAATATCGTAAAGGCTAGGATGATGGCACTCCAACCCTGTTCCTGGAGCGCTACCATCATGTAGGTTTTCATTCCAACCCCAATTCTAAAGCACCCGATTCTAATAATTAGCTGGTTTACAAAATGGGGTTGGAGTGAAAACCTACAGGAGGGTAGAGCTCCAGGAACAGGGTTGGAGAACCCTGGGCTACAGGTAGTGTTACTCAGCTGCGAGAAATTGCGTCTACCTGGCTACACCTAGCAATCCACATGCTGCACTGTGGAGGGACTATATTGAGGGGCATCCTACTAAAACTTTCTCAGAGACTAAACAACTACACACAGACTAAAAAACGTCCCCATTAAACGCGTTTAAATGACAGCTCACCTCTGAGTACACTATCCCCATGTCGCCTCTTCTTCAGTGACAAAATACTTCCCCCGCTAAAATAAAACACTTGACTTTTATTTTTAGAAGACAGTCAAGTAAAATTTCTTCAGAGGTAGGTTAATATTTCCACAGCCGATTTATTCATTTTTCAGTTACGCACCTATCAGAATCATCATATGGTTCCCCATGCTAGTAACGCATCTACTGTAGGGTGTGGCTTGTTTGAGACATTACCATAGAACGTCACCTTTTTTTTTTAGGTGTGTCTAAGGGCCTTTTCACGAAGATACATTTGCCTACACAAACCGTATTAGGCTACAGTTGAAAGCTATTGCGATGCAAATTTTAACAAGAACAGGCAACTGTGGGTAAGCACTTTGTGTAAAGGCCTAACTGCAGTCTACTGTGGTATTTTGGACCCAGTAATTGTAGAATAACTTGTGTAGGCCTACTACTGCAGTTATACTGCACTGTAACTCCAATTACACAGCAAAATTACTGCAGTAAAAACAACTTATTTTAAAAGCAGTATTTGCAGAAAACTGCAGTTATACTGCACTCTGCAATCTTTTTTCGTAAGGGATGGCGCAACAACACGGGTGTGCCAGGGGAGGGGTTTATCATTGTGCCACATGTTCACTAGAATAGAGCTATCTTATAAATCTGCCCAGCATTTTTACACATGATCCTAAGCATGTTTGGGTGTTAATTGCTTAATTAACTGAGGAACCACTCCTGTGTGGAAGCACATGTTTTCAATATACTGTATCCCACATTCACTCAACTGGTTCCATTATTTTGGCATTTAGGATTTTCATTTGTAGCATTATGTGGTGATTTCCATCTATCCACGTTGCAGAGATCAGCACAGCAGGGCCGCAGGAAAACGTGTGGCAAGCAGGAATTTGCCCCCAGCGCCTTTGGTTCAGTTGAAGAAAAAATATTGACACAAAAGTGTTGAAAAGGAGGGACAAAGTACTGTTGTTTAGACTGCTTTGCCTCATGCTTTGTCAACTCGTGCACAATTAATCCAATCAGCTATAGCCTACCGATAACAACCACAGCTGCAGGTAGCCTAGAGAAACCCTATGCGCTCTGACCCACTCTGGCCAGGGGAAACGAAGCGGTAACGTCATGTATTCATAGCCTAAGCTATGTACTGCATTTATAGCCTAAAACAGGCCTATTTATTTGTGAGACCATGTGAATGCGATGAAATGTTGTTTATGTTCAAAACTTCGGGTGGCTAGGCTGTCTAGACCTTATCAATCCAAAATGATTGACTGGAATTAATACATCAACACAATAGTGATGTAAAATACTGTAGGAGTAACTTTTTAATTACAGATGCAAAGGCCTACACAGATGATATACATACGTCTATATACATAATATATATCTAGCTAGTTTTTCTATGCGTCAAACCTCTCATCGGGGACCCCTAGATGTTTTACAATTTTGTTTTAGCCCTGAACTAGTTCACCTGATTCACCTTATCAAGGGTTTGGTCAGTGGCGCCCACATTTAAAAATTAAAAATAAAAATAATTAAAATGCATGTTATTTTGGCATTAATGTGTCACATATCAGTTTGCAAACAATCTAAAAAAAATAATATAGAATTGAGTTAATAAAGCCGCATACAAACATGGTCTCTTTTTTGTTTTCTTGAGTAACATGCTGACCAGACCGGTCGCGTGCGCGAGCTTCGCAAAATAAATTTAGAAATCCATGTTATTCAATTATTGCACCCACACTGCTTGCAGGCGCCAATGAGCGTCTGCGACACCAAGGGCTAAAATAGATGTCTTTCCTATTTCTGACGCAGATCGCGCTCCAAGTCCTGCCTCTCCCATCTCCTCATTGGTTTATAGAAGCAGGTACCCACGTGCCATCTCCTCATTGTTTTATAGAAGCACGTACCCACGTGCCATCTCCTCATTGGTTATACCCACATGGGTGATAGAAAGACAAACTGTTTTGCCGGTAGTCGTGGTAATACAATGAAAGTTTAGATGCGATCACCATATAATATAAACAATGAAAAAGCCTGGAAGGAGGGGAAATGACTAGAAACGATTCGGTTGGCCGTTTTATGTGTGAATTAATTGTTGGAGTAGAGATCCTTGTGCATTTCAGGTAAAATAACAACTCAATGTTTATATCCCAGGACAAATTAGCTAGCAACAGCAAGCTAGCTAAATAGGACAAATTAACGTTAGCTAGCAAGTGCAAGCTAACTAGCTAAATTACCATACATGTTTAATGTTTTTCGACCTGTCCCCAAATTAATGTCATTGGTTCAGAATTTGTTTTGATATTTTAACCTGCGTGTCGTGATCGGGTTTGGTGTGGGGGGCAAAATACATTTATGCACGATAGCGCACGCGCGCAGCCGGTTTGGGCAAGGTGTAAGGCAGCTCCAAAATGCAGGTGTTTCAGCCTAGCTCTGTGCTTTCTGTGGCGGTGGGGAAAGCCAGCAGAAAATACGGAGCGGTGCGCTGTGATTGGCTCAGTGTTCTGTCACTCATGGGGACACTACGTCACCGCCAAGTCTAAGAGTAGAGCTAGAAAATTCAAGCCTCTTGGGTACTGCCATAGAGTTATATTAGAAGTGCCCATCCAAGAAGGCTCAAGGTCATTGGCCACAGATAAAACAACTTCAAATCATGTTTTATCTACAGCAGCTTTGATTGGGCTGATCATGTTAACATCATACTTTCAAGATCTTAGCTTGCAGTCATCATCATGAATCGAATCGACAATCTACTGACAAATCCTTTTATCCTTGTCATGTGAAGGGAAATAATGACGAGAAAGTGTCGATAAAACATATGGGTGCTCATCGGCTATTGGACATAAACAATACACAACAACTTGGACATCGCGAATTCAACAATGAGTGGTTTGGAAGGAATCAGTGGCTAACTGCAAGATTTGCAAAGCAATCAGCCTGCTATTCAGTGGAGTGGCTGTGTGGTTCCAAGTCTAAGATTAAGGGTCTCTTTTCCTAGTTTAAAATTATAAACATTGGCCATGCTGTCAATGAAGCTCAAAACAACCGTTAACTCGGAACTGCAAAATCGGACTTTAGTGAATTCAAGACAGCTGGGAACTCGGGAAAAACGAGCTACGACTGGGAAAATATATTTTGAACTTTCATCCAACTCAGAATTGTAAATCCGGAAGTCGGACCTCTTTCTAGAGCTACGGCCTGAATATCACTGACGTCATCATGATTCAACCCCCCCCCCCCCCCCCCCAAGTTACCAGTTGTCTTGAAAGCACCATAAATCCAGAGAATGGCAGACTTTGTTGACAGTTTGATGACAACATTTTTCCACAAAGGACTGCCCCGCCACCTTCCTGTTCAAGTGAGCACAGCACAAAAAGGTGAGTCCAAAAATGTATGCTTCTGCATAAATT
The DNA here is from genome assembly GCF_029448725.1 of Salvelinus fontinalis. Taxonomy (NCBI): domain Eukaryota; kingdom Metazoa; phylum Chordata; class Actinopteri; order Salmoniformes; family Salmonidae; genus Salvelinus; species Salvelinus fontinalis. Next base: position 18,608,003 of record NC_074665.1, read on the forward strand.
ATGTAATATACCAGGGAGATATGTTTTATTTATTTAACCTTTATTTAACTATTTTCAATGACGGTCTAGGAACGACAGATTTCTACCTTGTCAGCTCAGGGATTTGAACTTGCAACCTTTCGGTTACTAGTCCAACGCTCTAACCGCTAGGCTACCTCCCCAATGTATACTGTACTGTATACTGAAAGTAATACTAAGTGTACATTGTGTAGTGAGCTGTTAGTAGCCCATGTGAAACACCCTAATCATTTGGTCTATTTTCACCTCTTAATTTTGCCTACTGTTCTGACTTGTTGGTGCACATGTAGCCTATAACCTGTTTTAGAGAAATGTAATGATCGAATATTGTAAGACCTTTCATTGTCTGCTTAAATGCCCCCTTTATTTATCCTACGGTTCTGACTTGGTGTACAGGGAGAACACTAAGAACGGCCCATATTATGAATTCTGTCGCTGTACATTTCAAAAGTGCTGAACAAATAGTTATACGTTTGTCCTAGCTCGCTCATTAATGTCTTAATCGAAATTACGGATTGCCTCTTATCCGCATGTCGTTCCCTTATGCCATAGTTTGTACATCTCAATTGTCATTAGAAACCACATTTGCTTAAGCAAGTAAGCCATAACAGCTATGGTTTTTTTGAAAGGCAGTAAATGAGGGTGAATGAACTGTTTCGCTGCCAGACATGGCTCCGCTGATAGCCAGGTGTAGCAGCTCCGGCGATAGCCAGGTGTAGCAGTGGTCACCCCCCCCCCCCCCCCCCCCCCCCCACACACACACACACACACATATCTCAACATTTAGACTTAGTATCACGAAATGTTAAGAGTGCATCTCGAACATTTTTAAAAAGCTTCCACATTCAAATAAATGTCGGTAGCTGAATGGGCTTCCATAGAAATATCTCCTTGTTGGGCAGCCTTTAGATTTTTTTATTTCAAATTTTCCCCACTTTAACACGCAATGTGTCAAGCCAAACGCTTCTTCATGAACAATCTTCTTAAAAGTTACAGGATGCATGAATATTCTTCTTGTAAATTATAGGATGCAAATGATGCCGCATGTGTCGCAACTGTAGGGCATTTTCTCTTTTGTCCACCAGAGTGGTGGACTGGATTCTCCTCCCCACACATCACTTCGTAGAGACCGCCGCTGCTGCCAACAACACATCGCCGATGTTATAATAGGTGGACTGGATAACAATCTCTCTCGCCTTATTGGACATTGGATTTGAAAGACAGCTTTCAGCCATTTTATCGCTGGTAAACTGTCGCTCTTTCTATCCTTTTTCATTTTGAACAATGACTTTATGAAGTAGGTTACTGTACAAAAGCTAAATCGGCGAGGTTTGGATAAGAGAACAGTGATTTATTGACGCCTGTTTTCGTACTCAATTCTAGCATGTGCCACGTGACGACAGGGACACACGAGTATGGGCATTAGACGCGGGTAAATACACTGGTAAGCGTTTTCACCTATTTACATGGTTGATCAGTTTACTGCACGTTAAGCTGTTTAAATCAAATAGCTTCTATTATTTTCCTGGATTTACACGCAGTAGTCTGATTAAGTTAGTCTCATTCCTAAGCCCCCCTCTTAAATCTCCTGATGTTGCAAAGCTGTTAAATGTCCAGGAATTTATTTTAAATCACAAACATGAGGTCCAATGAAAGGTCCTATTGCTATATCGAATCTGAAATGACAAATTCACTGTAGCCCAAGGGATGGTCGACGTCATTGTACAGATACAATGTTGTTGATGAGACACGTTCCTATCGTTGACATGTAGGGTGTGATTTTTTTAAATCTTTATGTTGATACACATGGCTATCAAAAGAGGACGATGTACTACTGTAACAGCTAGTGACAGGTGCATCAGTTTACCAAAGAATACAGGAAACACAGTCAAGCCTGTCTGAGAGAGCGGAAGTTACACTGTACATTCAACTGTTTTATTTTGTTTCAGAGGATACTTACATACGTTCTATGTCTATAAATTCACTGACGTTCGTTATTAAAATAATTTAAGATAATGTTATAATGGATATTAGATACTGGTATAATGGACAATTTATCCAAATGATAGTACTGTGACTCAAATACAGTAGACTGCCTACAATGCAACCACATAAAACCTTTTTAGGGGGTTCCTGAATCTGCACTGTTTGCAAGTCATATCTTAAAATTGCCTACTATTTTTGAATGATGCGTTTAGTGTGCAAATTCAATTGAAGGAAAGACTCATGATTGCGATGTCCCTTAGTAGGGCAATGTTAATAGGGCAATGTTAATAGGGAATTTCAATCAAATGTGTTCAGTAGTTCCCTGGAATATTGACTTGTCATTTTAGGTATGTTTTAAAATAACTTTTAGCTTTCTATGCCTTTCCACTCTCAAGCAACACTTCATTATGTTGGTTTGTTGTCCTTACTGTACCATACCACAGAAAACAGTACTGAAATTACTGTCAAAAATAGCACTAAGAGTAGTACACCGTAGTTTCCTGTTTGGGTTTGTAGTTCTAAAGCCTAATCAATGTCATGCTGTATTCATAATCTGCTAGTAGGGTTGAATGGCGGGAACATGATTACTGGGATTTACCACCTAAAACCACTCCCTTTTCCCGGGATAAATAACTGAGAAACCGGTAAATTATAATAAATTATTTATATAAACAGCATGGAGTGAAATGGAACTGTTAAATTATATGCAATGTCTAAATGTGGCGTCTCTATGGCCTCTGCATGATGAATCACCAACGCTCAGGGTGGGGACAGACCATATCAGATTGGAGCGTAGTTCACAATGTATGTCGATCTATCTCATCATGTGAACTTTTTTTCCTTTTCTTGTGACAGGTAGGCCTACATTTCCTACATCTAACTTTCAGGGGTCACCTTATTTTTCTAAAAGATAAAGATATATAAAGATATCTTTTTGTAAAGATATAAAACATCTAAAAAATTGCAGCTGCAGAGTTTTAAAACATTTCTGGAATATTGTTGCTTTAAATCAGTGCACGCCGAGCAGTCTCTCGCAGTCTTTCTCTCTCTTCATCAATTCCATTCAAATTGCATCCAAAATTGATTATCCTGTTCTAGATTGCTATATAGATGTTCTAGCCTACCTTTCAGGGAATGCAGTCAATGCAGTATTAGCCTTATATTTATCTAATTAATGGTGGGAATGCAGTAGCGGTGTGTGGGTAAAATCACTGGGGAAGCCAAAGAAAAGCCATATTACAACCTTTGTGTTGTGATAGTTACATTGTTTGCTCTATAACCTTTTAAATGATATCCCTTGCGACCGTGATTTATAGGCCTAAAGGCACAGACAATAAGACACAATGGCAGAATACATTCAACCACACCTTTTGGTTTTATCACAAAACTAGATAGCAACCTCTGTCCAGCGAAGTCCACAAAGCATATTGCATGTACAGTAACAGACAGTTACATGACAGCATGGTCAAGCAAGTTCATGTTTCCATTTTTGGACCACTAAACAACTATTGATTTAGAACGACAAAGAGTTACAAAAATATATAGAACTGTCATCAAGGCAAAGGGTGGCTACTTTGAAGAATCTCAAATATATTTTGATTTGTTTAACAATTTTTGTTTACAATATGATTCCATGTGTGTATTTCATAGTTTTGATGTCTTCACTATTATTCTACAATGTAGAAAATAGTCAAATAAAGAAACCCTTGAACTAGTAGGTGTGTCCAAACTGTTGACTGGTCCTGTATGTGTATTGGATAACGACACAATCATTTGGCCTTTTTTGGGCTCATTACAAGTTTAATGTACAACCCTAATGTAGGGCTCATAAAATGTATGTAATGTATGGCTCATTAGGCGCAGGTAGCATCAGACTTGAATTTTCAATCAAAGCTCTAATCAAATCCAGACAAAGGCCTATTTACAGTATATGCTTTTGAATGGCTCTTCCAGTTTTACTGGATTACCTGGGAGAAAAGTGATTTATTCTAGGGATGGAACATTTGTAAAAAACTGGGAAAATATTCGACCCTATCTGCTAGTGACTGAAGCCTGTCAAGTCTCCTGTAATTCTATTTGGTAAAAAAATCCTATTTGAATCAGTGAATGTTGTTCCCATCTGCTTGAGCATTCATTACTGCTTCTTGCAGAGAAAGTAGGAATCCAAAGCTTGGCGAACACTCCACACATGAATGATGAGTACTCAAGTGCTTATGACAGGATAGACAAAAGGATACAAGAGATTTTGATCAGACCAGCCAGATCTCTCTGGAGTCTGGACCTCAACCAAACTATTTATTTTCAGTACAGAGGTCAATGTTTCTATTTGGGGCACACTTTGGATTATAAAGGACTTGTTTGCCTTTTCTTTTCACATTTCTTTGTTGGCGTGAAAATGAATTAGAGGAATAATTCAGAATTCTAATCAAAGTTTTGTATTAAATACATGTATTAACTGCAGAAATATACACATTTTACAGGAACTGACTTGAAGTCTTTTTTTCACTTTGCAGTCAGCCTTGGGCAGTGTTAATTACACTAAGATTTCACACTATGCTGCTATTGTGTACTGTACGTGATGGGTTTCCATGGCAGCATCAACCAGAATGTCACTGACAAATAGAAAGGTTTTGGATGTATTGCAACATCTTGCTTTCAATTCGGTTGCAGTATCAAATAGTAGTTTTGGGATTGAAGAGTAGAGGGACCCTGGAGGATTAAAGGCACTGTTCAAATCTGCTCATTGACCAAGCTTAGTGATAGATAAAGGGTTTCATCTCAGCAGAATATGTCCATGAATCACCCTATTTTGCTCCTTGGTTACAAGCTGTCATAGCAACAGTATGCCACCTTTTCTTGGAGGCCGTTAAAGCATGTTACTCTATTTTGAAGAACCTGTAAGAATTTGATTGAGCGGCTGCTTTTGGAGACTCGTGCTATGAAACAACAGAAATCCTTGTTGGCTGAAAATACTACATACTGTAATGCAAGTCAAGTTCTAAGTCAAGAACTTGATCAATTTATATGACTCCTACCGAGGGTAAGCTGTCTCTGTGGACAACATTAATGTCTCGGTCTCTGTGAGAGGGAACTTTATCGACCACACGGCCATCATTACACAACAGAGTCATGGCCATTAGCCGAGCTAAGATTTCTCTCCTCTCGTCTCCAGTGGGCTTTCATCTTAGGAGATGACAGGTGGACACATTTGGGAAGATTGGAGCCTGTGATCCTGCAGTCTAAAGACACCATGGAGCAAGGCTTCAGCTTCAGCACACTGGTGAGTCTTGTTAGTCGGGGGTAAAGGCGTCTGTTTGCTTCCCATCCTAAACAGTTCGTGCATATATTATGATGACATTTTGTGACGTTTTTGTTCCCTTTGGTCTTCAGCAAGGTTTTTTTTTGGCTGTTCGTGCTCACAATTTTTTTTGTTTTGTTGTTGAGGCAACCCGAAGTGTGGTGATTGGTCAACAGTAGGGATTCTTCAAATAAGTGTTTGTTGTCATTCAATGAGAGACAACTCGCTTTCATGCACATTTTTTCCACTGTGAAATACTGCAACAAACATCTTAGCTGTAAAATTACTACAACTTCTTCGGAACGAACGTCAATTAATTACAGATTTCTTTTGAGTACATTTTTGAGGAAGTGTTAATTGGCTATGGCATCTCAAGAGGGACAAACGGTACTATTGCCGCGCTTTTCAAATTTTTCAAGCGACTGTCCTTTAAGGGAGTATGCGAGGCACATACGTTCACTTCATCTAGCTGAGTTCTGCTAGGCGCAAACTGAACCTAGTGTGCACGCCTTAAGGGGCTTTAGAGGTGAAGTGGGGAGTGATGGGCTGTGTGTGGAGTGGGATAGGTGGGAGGTGACGGGGGGAGTGATGGGCTGTGTGTGGAGTGGGATAGGTGGGAGGTGACGGGGGGAGTGATGGGCTGTGTGTGAAGTGGGATAGGTGGGAGGTGACAGAGGGAGTGATGGGCTGTGTGTGGAGTGGGGTAGGTGGGAGGTGACGGAGGGAGTGATGGGCTGTGGGATAGGTGGGAGGTGACTGGGGGAGTGATTGCCTGTGTGTGGAGTGGGATAGGTGGGAGGTGACGGGGGGAGTGATGGGCTGTGTGTGGAGTGGGATAGGTGGGAGGTGACGGGGGAGTGATGGGCTGTGTGTGGAGTGGGATAGGTGGGAGGTGACGGGGGGAGTGATGGGCTGTGTGGAGTGGGATAGGTGGGAGGTGAGTAAGGTTGATGGACTGTGTGTGGAGTGGGAGAGGTGGGAGGTGGCGGGGGGAGGGATGGGCTGTGTGTGGAGTGGGGTAGGTGGGAGGTGACGGGGGGAGTGATGGGCTGTGTGTGGAGTGGGAGAGGTGGGAGATGACGGGGGGAGTGATGGCCTGTGTGTGGAGGGGGATAGGTGGAGTGGGGTAGGTGGGAGGTGACTGGGGGAGTGAAGGGCTGTGTGTGGAGTGGGAGAGTTGGGAGGTGACGGGGGGAGGGATGGGCTGTGTGTGGAGTGGGAGAGTTGGGAGGTAACGGGGGGAGGGATGGGCTGTGTGTGGAGTGGGCGAGGTGGGAGGTGAGTAAGGTTGATGGGCTGAGTGTGGAGTGGGAGAGGTGGGAGGTGAGTAAGGTTGATGGGCTGTGTGTGGAGTGGGAGAGGCGGGAGGTGAGTTGAGTTCAGTTGTCTTTGGGAAATGTAGGAATCAAGGTGAGTATAGTAAGGTGGGTGGAAAGCTGGAGTGAATGGGTGTCCTCTGTGTAGAAGCAGGTGATGTGGGTGGGCTGCATTGATTTCTTCGTAGAGTGGGAATGGGTTAGTGGGCTGGGGATCCATGCCAACGGTTTCCCCTGACTCACTCCCATTAGTATTCAGCTGCTCTGTCAGACTCATCCCTCCATCCTGGGGTGGGAGAAAGAGAGAGAGCGGATGTTTGCCTCTTTACACTTCCTCTGCTCATGAATAGATGATTAGACAAAGGAGATGCTATCATCGAGCCCTCCAACGAGAGAAAACTCCTGCCTGCTTCAACTGTCGCTGCCGAAAGGATGTCTTAATCTGATCCTTCATCGAGAGTACAATAATTTCCCCCGCAGTCTTCATCACTACCCCCTGCAGAGTCCAGTGGAGTCTTGATAAGACTCCCACGTCAATAGTAACCTCAAAGAACTCTGAGGCAGCAGTGTCCCGTGTGTACTGTGCTGTTTTCATTAGTGTGGTGCAGGACTGATCAGGCTAGTGTGTACTAGCATAGCGTCGTCCGTTCTACCTATAAATGCTTCCGATCATCCCCCCCCCCCCCCCCTCCATCCCCTGCCTGTTTTGGCCGACCTGACCTAGTGAGGGATGACAGTGGTGATGTTGTCTGGTCACGTGACCGCCTGGGGAGGGCTGGGAGGCTGCTGAGGGAGACGGCTCATGCTGATCCTAGCCGTTGCTATTTCAGTTGATGCTACAGTAGTACTGCTGCTAGGGGTGATAGTGTTGCTGTGTCAGGCTGTTAGCCTTAGGGTTTTTCTGCCCATGTAGACACAGGTTTTGATGCAATGTTAGTGATAAATGTGTTGTTTTGGTCCCTGAGGTGTAGGAAGAGGTGTGCTAGTGCTGACAGGGCTGTCCTCTCCATGCTTAGTCAAATCCTAACCTTATCCATTGGAAGGAAAATGTTAAACTACCACATCTACAGTGGGGCAAAAAAGTATTTAGTCAGCCACCAATTGTGCAAGTTCTCCCACTGAAAAAGATGAGAGAGGCCTGTAATTTTCATCATAGGTACACTTTAACTATGACAGACAAAATTAGAAGAAAAATCCAGAAAATCACATTGTAGGATTTTTAATGAATTTATTTGCAAATTATGGTGGAAAATAAGTATTTGGTCACCTACAAACAAGCAAGATTTCTGGCTCTCACAGACCTGTAACTTCTTCTGTCAAAGAGCTGTCAAAGGACACCAGAAACAAAATTGTAGACCTGCACCAGGCTGGGAAGACTGAATCTGCAATAGGTAAGCAGCTTGGTTTGAATAAATCAACTGTGGGAGCAATTATTAGGAAATGGAAGACATACAAGACCACTGATTATCTCCCTCGATCTGGGGCTCCATCAAGATCTCACCCCGTGGGGTCAAAATGATCACAAGAACGGTGAGCAAAAATCCCAGAACCACACGGGGGGGACCTAGTGAATGACCTGCAGAGAGCTGGGACCAAAGTAACAAAGCCTACCATCAGTAACACACTACGCCGCCAGGGACTCAAATCCTGCAGTGCCAGACGTGTCCCCCTGCTTAAGCCAGTACATGTCCAGGCCCGTCTGAAGTTTGCTAGAGAGCATTTGGATGATCCAGAAGAAGATTGGGAGAATGTCAGATGAAACCAAAATATAACTTTTTGGTAAAATCTCAACTCGTTGTGTTTGGAGGACAAAGAATGCTGAGTTGCATCCAAAGAACACCATACCTACTGTGAAGCATGGTGGTGAAAACATCATGCTTTGGGGCTGTTTTTCTGCAAAGGGAACAGGACGACTGATCCGTGTAAAGGAAAGAATTAATGGGGCCATGTATCGTGAGATTTTGAGTGAAAACCTCCTTCCATCAGTAAGGTCATTGAAGATGAAACGTGGCTGGGTCTTTCAGCATGACAATGATCCCAAACACACCGCCCGGGCAACGAAGGAGTGGCTTCGTAAGAAGCATTTCAAGGTCCTGGAGTGGCCTAGCCAGTCTCCAGATCTCAACCACATAGAAAATCTTTGGAGGGAGTTGAAAGTCCGTGTTGCCAGCAACAACCCCTAAACATCATTGCTCTAGAGGAGATCTGCATGGAGGAATGGGCCAAAATACCAGCAACAGTGTGTGAAAACCTTGGGAAGCCTTACAGAAAACGTTTGACCTCTGTCATTGCCAACAAAGGGTATATAACAAAGTATTGAGAAACTTTTGTTATTGACCAAATACTTATTTTCCACCATAATTTGCAAATAAATTCATAAAAAATCCTACAATGTGATTTTCTGGATTTTTTTCCCCCTCATTTTGTCTGTCATAGTTGAAGTGTACCTATGATGAAAATTACAGGCCTCATCTTTTTGAGTGGGAGAACTTGCACAATTGGTGGCTGACTAAATACTTTATTGCCCCACTGTATTATGGTCTTCTCTACTCCGATGCGTGGGGTTACATTGGCTGCTAAGTTGACCTCTGTTACACTTTGAACTCTGACCCTGGTGACCTTTGACCCCCAACAGAAGAAGCTGGCGGCCGAGCCGGACCACACCGACGTGAGCTTGACGGCGGCGGAGCGCGTGCTGGCCCTCAGCAAGATGGGCTGCAGCGTGGAGATCAACGAGGAGATCACGCCACGCCGCTACTTCCGCTCCGGCGTGGAGATGGAGCGCATGGCCGCCGTGTACCTGGAGGAGGGCAGCTTGGAGAACGCCTACGTCCTATACAACAAGTTCATCACGTGAGGAGAGAGCGTACCCACTGGGCACAAACTGGTTGAATCAACGTTGTTTCCACGTCATTCCAATTAAATGACATTGAACCAACGTGGAATAGATGTTGAATTGACAATTGTTGCAGACTAGTTTAGGGCCTGTGATAGTGGAATACTAACATACCTATGTCCAATGTACTAATGGCAGTTCAAGTACTTGATTGATGAATAATACAAATGCAAATACAAATGTTTTCGTCACATGCGCTGAATACAACCGGTGTAGACTTCACTGTGAAATGCTTACTTACGAGCCCTTTCCCAACGATGCAATAATAATAATAATGGTAACACAAGGAATAAAATACACAAGAAGGAAGCTATATACAGACAGTAGCAGTACCATATCAATGTGTGGGGGTATGAGGTAATTGAGGTCGATATGTACCTAATAGGCAGGGGTTAAGTGACTAGGGTACAGGATTAATAATAGTAGCAGCAGTAGTAGCAGTAAAAATAATTCTTCATAAACTATAATCTGTCTAACCATCTCTCTGTTGTGTCAGTCTGTTTGTAGAGAAACTCCCCAGCCATCGAGACTACCGGGAGTGCAGCGTGCCAGAGAAGCAGGTGATAATGAAGGTAAACCCTTGGCCTGCTGTGTTGGGGGGACCCCCTTGGTGCTAAACCCTTGGTCTGCTGTGTTGGGGGGACCCCCGTGGTGCTAAACCCTTGGTCTGCTGTGTTGGGGGGTCCCCCGTGGTGCTAAACCCTTGGCCTGCTGTGTTTGGGGGACCCCGTGGTGCTAAACCCTTGGCCTGCTGTGTTGGGGGGTCCCCCGTGGTGCTAAACCCTTGGCCTGCTGTGTTGGGGGGTCCCCCGTGGTGCTCAGACCTGCAGAGAGCTCATTAACCTAGCTGGAGGGATGGAGAGAGGGGTGAAGGGGTAGAGGGATGGAGAGAGGGAGGGATGGGGTGGAGGGATGGAGAGAGGGGTGAAGGGGTAGAGGGATGGAGAGAGGGAGGGATGGGGTGGAGGGATGGAGAGAGGGGTGGTAGGGATGGAGAGAGGGGTGAAGGGGTAGAGGGATGGAGAGAGGGGTGAAGGGATGAGGGGATGGAGAGAGGGCCCTGTCTGCCTGAGTGATAGGCTACTTAGTGGTCTGCTTTGATTTAAGTGAGGTATGTTTATCGTAAGCGAAGCAAGGTCAGCTCAGGGACAGCACCAGTCTAGAAAAGGCGATAGATGACCTTCTGGTGACTAACAGTAGAAACGACACTATAATCTATTAAGAGCTTTGAAATGGTAGGTTAATGGCTTGTCATTTTTCTTTTCTCAAAGTAGTGATTTAGCCCACTTGGACTGACCGTTTAAGCTGCAAATTCCCACTGCTAATGGAAGAAAGTGTTTCCCTGCCTGCACTCACACAGATGACCTTGTCCCGTTTATCTGTTGGATGTTATTCTCAGAAATTGCAAGATGTCGCATTTCCGCGCAAAGATCAATTGAGGAAGCTCCTCCATGAGAAGTTCAACAAGGAACACGCAGCATATCTAATGAGTCAGGTAAGGTTTAGCACCCAAACCTTTCATTACATTCAGACAGATTATTTTGGAAGCTGGCTGGATACCCTGTTCGTGCTAGTGTGCAACACCTGTTCATATTATTTGGATCCCTTTTTGACGAATGGGAATACTTCATTGCAGCAAGTTTATAGTTGTATTGATGAGAAGTGGTTTGGAGAAAGATCACCTATATCAACAAATGGTACGAACATTGAAATGTCACAGATTGTGTGTGTGTGTGCGTGCGCACAGAGCCAGGCTGTGGTGGTGGATGGCTGTGGCCAGCAGCTGCAGAGGACGTCTCTGGTAGAGCAGGAGAGACTGAGGGTGGCTCAGCTGCGCAGGATGCAGATGGAGGCGGAGCAGTTCCGCTACTTCGAGGACCAACTGCGCAGACAGGAGCTGGCCAATCGCAGAGACGAGGCGGTCGCCAAAGTGCCTGAACAAACGGACGGGTCCTGCCTGTCCCACTCCTCCAAGAACCATGTTCGTCTCGACCCAAACCGCAATCAACCTTCTCTCCCCAGCAGCAAGCCAGCAGCTACACTGGCTGGCGTACATAGTGAGTGTCCTGCTTCCATTACGATTGAACATCTAGGCTCTATATTTTAGATTGAATGATTGTTACTCAAACAATCCATTAGTTAGGTAATATGGGGAAGTCAACAATGAGTTACATTAATAGTTACTATGTATATTTTAGCTGGCTAGTATAATAACTGTTGATGTATTTGTAGTCTATATATGTGCTGCATGAGTCACATGGTTGGACATCCTGTTATTGTAGTTCAACAGTGTGTGTGTGTGTGTGTGTCCGCGCGTCTGTACAGCTCAACTGGTTGAGGGCCTGAGGCGGGTCGTCATTCCGAGAGACCTGACCTACAAGTTCTTGCTGCTAGCCGACAGCAACACAGCCAGGGGCATAGAGACATGTGGGGTCCTCTGTGGAAAGCTGGTAAGACATGCTCTTCCATCAAATATACTGTACGCAAACATTTATCCCTAAACTGCTAGTTTATTGGGGAAAGTCAAACATCCAAGTTTACTATGTCTAACCGTACAACAGGAGTCACCATTTGTAATCATGTCATCTGCAAACGATAGTTCTGTGAACGAGGAGGAGGGAGGTTGCCAATGTAAGGTGTTCAAAGTTCAAGAATAGTATTTGAAGTTGCTTGTACTCCCTACATTATTTGTTATCTTATGATGTAAGTGCCTGCTCCAGATTGCTGTGTGTAGGTGGGTGTGCCAAATCCTGCACAATAGCAATAACAGTACTTCAGTGTCACCAGACTTATGAACCATTATTAGCAACTGTTGTGCATTTGTAATGAATTAGCTCATAAGCTGTTATAAATGCACTTCTAATGCCGTCTGAGGGTATTCATGGGAAGTGTTACTTTTTGTTTCTTCCAGACTCAAAATGAGTTTCTGCTGACCCATGTGGTGGTTCCCAAGCAGTCAGCTGGCCCAGACTACTGTGATATGGAGAATGTAGAGGAGCTCTTCAGTTTCCAGGACCACCACAGTCTGCTGACTCTGGGCTGGATCCATGTGAGTGTACATCACCCCCCCCCCCCCCCCCCCCCCCCCCATATCTTATATCTATAGAGCCCTTTCTACAACAGCAGTTGTCATAAAGTGCCTATATAGAAACCCAGCCTTAAACCCAAGAGAGAAAGCAATGCAGATGTAGAGGCATGTTGGCTAGGAAAAACTCCTTAGAAAGGCAGGAACCTAGGAAGAAACCTAGAGAGGAACCAGGCTCTGAGGGGTGGCCAGTCCTCTTCTGGCTGTGCTGGGGAGAGATTAGCAGAGGCTGAGCTTTTATTTGCATAATATCACCATAGAAACCAGGCCCTCTGGATCAGATGTCACAGTTATTCATAGCCCTACCAGTCACCTTCAGAGAATGCATTGTAGATTCTGTACCCCTTCAATATTAACCTTGGATTTATGGTTTACAATCCTACACAGTGAAATGTACAGATGTAGGATTTTAATTTGAGCCAGTTTGCTACAGCAGGAAAATGATCCTGCAGCAACCGGAAATATGAATAATTACGTGGATTATAATTAATGAAAATGGTTGCATTTAGCATTTTTTGTTATGGCAAATCAAGTGTAAATTGCAAACTTTAGAAGCCTTTTAAAACCTCAAATACACTACAAGTTTACATTTCCTGCTGTGCAGTAACAAAAGAGTGATCAAATTAAGATCCTACATCTGTAGTTCCACTGATTTTTGGGGAATAAACCTATTCTGTAAATATCAAATGTAATTCACCTAACAGAAAATGAGCTTTTTGACGCAGTTCCATTATCTCTTCTGCTGGTTGCTCTCTTCTCCTCTGCCCTTAGACCCACCCCACCCAGACGGCCTTCCTGTCCAGTGTAGACCTGCATACACACGGCTCCTACCAGCTCATGCTGCCTGAAGCCATCGCCATCGTCTGCTCGCCCAAACACAACGAGTGAGTCTCTGTCCGCTAGAATGAGTAGGCCTGCTGATGCTAACGCTAAAGAAAACCAATCCACTAAGACATGCAATGTGGACGGTATTCAAATAGTTTATTCAGTAACGAGCAATGTTCCAGGGAGTTAGAAATGTGTGATGTAGAACCGACATGATGATTCTCTGTGACGTGGAACAATGAGTCGTGTCAGTTCTATACTCAACGTCTCTATCTGGTTCTCTAAATGTTCCAACCCACTGAACAAGCCTCGGGTGTAAGCTCAGCTCTCAGATGACTAACCTATGTTGGCTTTAAGGTTGCTTAGCTGGAAGACTATTTACTTTTACTAGACAGACTTTCTTTGGCCATGAGAGCGTCGTGTAGACGAGGCCTGTGACTGTGATATGTATTTTGCAGTACGGGGGTGTTCAGACTCACCAGCTCTGGCATGGGGGAGGTAGCCCGCTGCAGACTGAAGGGCTTTCACCCACACTCCAAGGACCCGCCGCTCTTCAGCGTAAGTCATACACACAGACATCCTCTCAGCACTGTCACGAATAGAGCTTGTATGTGTTCACATTTCCTTCTATTGTTAGTTGTGCTTCTCCACGGTGAGTTGACCTGAACAGTTAAATGAGGCTTTTCTAATTTCAGATCTGTAGGCATGTTGTTATAAAGGACTTGAAAACAACTGTGCTGGACCTCAGGTGACAGAGAGGGGAAGGGAAGACACTCACCCCTCCTCACCATCACAAACTGGATCTCCTATTTATATCTTTGTTTACAATGAAGGCTTTTGTATTTATTTTTTAAAAAGGACGTACTGTCAATTGAAACTGCTTTGCAACACATGGTGATGAATTGTTCTAATGGTGTCGTTTTATCAACCCTTTATCCTAAAGTATGTTTTTTTGATAGCTTAACATGTCAATTTGGCAGAGTGGATGTTTTTGAGCCAGATTTGATGTGGAATTCTCCAGAGAGAACTACTTTAGCATGCAGGCCTGCTGTAAATGGCCTGAGGTGTTTCAGTTTGAGAACTGGCTAAAGTGTGTGCACTTATGTGTTATGTGAATGATAGTCTCCCATGAAGGTATCCTTACCATGTAACTTTCCTGGAACAGGACACTATGGAAAAGACTTGTAAAACACGATTATACAGCATTTGCACAATTGATTACATGCAGAGATTTGACGAACAAATAAAAAGAGATTGATTTCTTAAATATAAAATGGACTGGATTGAATTGTGATGGCTCTGTGGTCTTAGTTATAATTAATTACTTTTGGCCAGTTGGATGTTAGCCTTGACATTTTTGCGTTATTTGTGAGTCTTGATTTATTTTGAAGTGTTGACCAAAAAACAGAAAATAGAACCATAACTTAAATATTCCTAAAAGTAGCCTGTCGAGGTGGCATGTCTTGTGTGGGGAGGAACAAACCAAAGTGCTCAGAGAATTTGGAAGCAAAGAAACCTTAGGCGCCTTAAAGTAACAGTAGCTTTTTGCCATTCAAGGGCCTTGACTACACAGAGCTCAGGTAGCAGCTCACTTTCCACGCCCATGAAGCATTTAAGTAGCCTGGTTCCAGACCTGTTTGTGCTCTCATCATTGTTTGGCTTGCCAATGACCATTTGAAGTTTAACGAAACACCACAAACATATCTGGGACCAGGCTAGCCTTTAAGCACACCTCCCTGTAGAAAATTGAGCTCTCCCTCTTCCACCTTTGGCAGAAGTGGGCGTGAGGGGGAAAGAGCTTGTCACACCCCCTCACAGCAGTCCTGATAATGGCTTTGACTTTATATCAGTACTACAGTGTGTTGTTGGACTGTTGCTACAGTGTGATTAGCTGTCCCAGTGGCGCTGTAGGAACATGCTCTGTTGTAGTGGCTTTGTGTTAAGAAATGGGAAAGACAACCAGTCAATGCAGTGACTCTACCACACTTTTCCACTGTCATTTTGGTAATAAAACACATACTGCTTTATCTTCTTGTCTGAGTTGTTGTTTAACTGCGCGGCGTGTCTTTCCAAGTGTAGTTGTTCTGCTTTCCCTTCCCCAAATTAACAGAACCAAAAGAATGGAGTAAAAACCTACACGGGTTGACGCTTACTGTTATGAGCCTTGTCCTGGAGGCAGAACAGTGATTTTCCCCTTAGACAAGCTAGCTGAAAAGTCAAAACTTTTATATTGTAAAAGTTCGTGAAAATAAACATTTGCTTTTTGGTCTTCATTTAAGGTTAAGGTTAGGCATTAGGGTTAGCAGTGTGCTTAAGGTTAGGTTGAAAATCAGATTTTTATGACTGGCTGTGCCAGCTTGTGACCACTCTGAAGAGCTGCCTCCAGAATAAGATTCATGACATTAAATGCCAACCCGCTGAAAATGTGGCTAGATGCGACAGTAGTCATAGTAATTATATTTTAAACACTTGTAATATAAATGTATGAGCCAGACAGAGTTCCTTGTATGAGAGCTTTATTCCTTCCTTGGGTGTTCGTTCATGTTTACATGGATCTTAACAAACGGTCAGATTGTTAAAGCTTTCAGCAGTGATCTGAGCCATGCGAGAGACCTGGTCACATCCAGGGATGATGTACTGAACAAAGTGAACACAAGAGGGAGAATGCGAGCTCTGTGGAACAGATTCAGCTTCTTTGCTTCTATAGCCATCGCTGGAATCTACATACATACATACATTGCCCTAGGAATGTCCCCAAAGTTTTACACCAGCTGCACGTTCAAGCTTTTTTCTTTGAAAGGTACATGACCAACCACATAACATTCACGCAGGGGTGGGCAGTGCAAAGACAGAAACACACAAGGTTAAATGGGGTACACATTCACAGTTTACAGGCAATAGAACGAGAGCAGAGTTTGGGGCAGGAGGGACGGAGTGGGCTGGGGTGGGTGGTTCTGGGCCTTGTTTAGAAGCACTTGCGATGCACAATGGAAGGGCCGGCCTCGTCGTACTCCTGCTTGCTGATCCACATCTGCTGGAAGGTGGAGAGGGAGGCCAGGATGGAGCCGCCAATCCAGACCGAGTACTTCCTCTCAGGTGGGGCGATAATCTGGTAACGCAAGATATCATTTAATATACTGAATGAGGAAATCCCATATGTGTAGTAAATAGATACAGTACACCAAAGCTTCGTGAGACAATATCAGTGACATTCAGCTTCAGATTGGGCCTCAACAACTTGCATGACATTTTGAAACCCTTATCAAGACAATGATTTCTATTCATAGAAACCAGGTCAAAACTGGAAAGGATAATTGCGTCAATGTTGAAATGGGACAATATCATTACTGGCGGTGAATGGAAAAAATATACCATTACAGTTATGAGGACTACCATATTGAATAAATTCAAATCACTGTATAGCATCTCACTATGACATGCAAGTTAACTCTATGTTAGTAGCATCTCACTATGACGTGCAAGTTAACTCTATGTTAGTAGCATCTCACTATGGCATGCAAGTTAACTCTATGTTAGTAGCATCTCACAGCGACGTGCAAGTTAACTCTATGTTAGTAGCATCTCACTATGGCATGCAAGTTAACTCTATGTTAGTAGCATCTCACTATGACGTGCAAGTTAACTCTATGTTAGTAGCATCTCACAGCAACATGCAAGTTAACTCTATGTTAGTAGCATCTCACTATGGCATGCAAGTTAACTCTATGTTAGTAGCATCTCACTATGACGTGCAAGTTAACTCTATGTTAGTAGCATCTCACAGCAACATGCAAGTTAACTCTATGTTAGTAGCATCTCACTATGGCATGCAAGTTAACTCTATGTTAGTAGCATCTCACTATGACGTGCAAGTTAACTCTATGTTAGTAGCATCTCACTATGGCATGCAAGTTAACTCTATGTTAGTAGCATCTCACTATGGCATGCAAGTTAACTCTATGTTAGTAGCATCTCACAGCGACGTGCAAGTTAACTCTATGTTAGTAGCATCAACACACCTTGATCTTCATGGTACTGGGGGCCAGGGCTGTGATCTCCTTCTGCATTCTGTCTGCGATGCCAGGGTACATGGTGGTACCTCCTGACAGGACGTTGTTGGCGTACAGGTCCTTACGAATATCAATGTCACACTTCATGATGCTGTTGTAAGTGGTTTCATGTATACCGGCAGACTCCATACCTGGAGAGAAATCAGAGGAAATCATGCTGAGTCACAAGGGACAGTGGGGAGAATATATATTTATTTCAAACTGTTGAGAGAAAGGCCAACGGAGAGAGTGGAAAGAGGTAAAGAAGGAGCGAGGGATTACCGATGAAGGAGGGCTGGAAGAGGGTTTCCGGGCAGCGGAACCTCTCGTTGCCGATGGTGATGACCTGACCGTCGGGCAGCTCATAGCTCTTCTCCAGAGAGGAGGAGGTGGCAGCGGTGGCCATCTCATTCTCAAAGTCCAGAGCGACGTAGCACAACTTTTCTTTGATGTCACGAACAATTTCTCTCTCAGCTAGAGAGCGGAGAATAAGGGTGAGGTCAGAACAAGAACTTAGATTGATTTGTAGTTTGGCAGAACAACACTTCTGTGTCTGCATAGGCCTCTGCTTAAAAGTCATGCACTGTACGGTATGTGTCAGAGTTTATAGCATCCCAGAGTTTCTACTGACCTGTGGTGACGAATGAGTAGCCCCGCTCGGTCAGAATCTTCATGAGGTAGTCAGTGAGATCACGGCCAGCCAGGTCCAGGCGCATGATGGCGTGAGGCAGGGCATAACCCTCATATATGGGGACATTGTGGGTGACACCATCACCAGAGTCAAGGACAATACCTGTGGAGGTTGAGGAGAACACAGGTTTAGGAGGACACAGGTTTGGGAGGACACAGGTTTGAGAGGACACGTGTTTGGGTGGTATAGGAGGACACCAGTTTGGGATGACACAGGTTAGGGAGGACAGGCTTGGGAGAACAACGTTTTGGGAGAACAGTTTTGGGAGTAAACAAGTTTGGGCTCAGTGGGACTGAATGGTCAGTGTAAAATGAGGCTGGTTTTGACTAGTGTCCTATACTGACCTGTTGTGCGCCCAGAGGCATAAAGTGACAGCACGGCCTGGATAGCTACGTACATGGCTGGAACGTTGAAGGTCTCGAACATAATCTAGAGCAGGAGCATTTGTTTAGGTTACAGTGTTATTTTCCACACTAACATTTTGACAGTGAGCATATCATTCTAATTGCACCAATCATACACTCAGCATCATGTAACAAATTCCTACTGTTTATATTAGGTGTATTACACAGTCTTGAAAGACTGGGTTGAAGATATACATTGGAACAAGTCCTAGTTGTGGTGTATGTAGTCATCACTTTCTTGATGTCTACAGTAGAATAGTTCTTGATGTCTACAGTATTCACTCTGGTATGCAATCTGGTTTCCGCTCAGGTTATGGATGTGTTAATGCAACCTTAAAGTTCCTCAATGATGTCACCATTGCCCTTGATTCTAAGCAATGTTGTGGTGCTATTTTTATTGACTTGGCCAAAGATTTTGATACGGTAGACCATTCCATTCTTGTGGGCCGGCTAAGGAGTATTGGTCTCTGAGGGGTCTTTGGCCTGGTTTGCTAACTATCTCGCTCAAAGAGTGCAGTGTATAAAGTCAGAAAATCTGCTGTCTCAGCCACTGCCTGTCACCAAGGGAGTACCCCAAGGCTCGATCCTAGGCCCCACGCTCTTCTCAATTTACATCTACAACGTAGCTCAGGCAGTAGGAAGCTCTCTCATCCATTTATATGCAGATGATACAGTCTTATACTCAGCTGGCCCCTCCCCGGATTTTGTGTTAAATGCTCTACAACAAAGCTTTCTTAGTGTCCAACAAGCTTTCTCTACACTTGACCTTTGTTTTGGAGGTGTTCAGAACAAGGTTATGTGGTTTGGTAAGAAAAATTCCCCTCTCCCCGCAGGTGTGATTACTACCTCTGAGGGTTTAGAGCTTGAGGTAGTCACATCATACAAGTACTTGGGAGCATGGCTAGACAGTACACTGTCCTTCTCTCAGCACATATCAAAGCTGCAGGCTAAAGTTAAATCTAGACTTGGTTTCCTCTATCGTAATCACTCCTCTTTCACCCCAGCTGCCAAACTAACCCTGATTCAGATTACCTTCCCACCCATGCTAGAGTACGGAGACAATTCATAGATTGGCAGATAAGGGTGCTCTCGAGCAGATACATGTTCTTTACCATTCGGCCATCAGATTTGCCACCAATGCTCCTTATAGGACACATCACTGCACTCTATACTCCTCTGTCAACTGGTCATCTCTGTATACCCGTCACAAGACCCACTGGTTGATGCTTATTTATAAAAACCCTCTTAGGCCTCACTCCCCCCTATCTGAGATATCTACTGCAACCCTCAACCTCCACATACAACACCCGTTCTCCCAGTCACATTCTGTTAAAGGTCCCCAAAGCACACACATCCCTGGGTCGCTCCTCTTTTCAGTTTGCTGCAGCTAGAGACTGGAACGAGCTGCAACAAACACTCAAACTGGACAGTTTTATCTCAATCTCTTAACTCAAAGACTCAGTCATGGACACTCTTACTGACAGTTGTGGCTGCTTTGTGTGAGGTATTGTTGTCTCTACCTTCTTTCCCTTTGTGCTGTTGTCTGTGCTCAATAATGTTGTACCATGTTTTGTGCTGCTACCTTGTTGTGCCGCTACCATGTTGTTGTCATGTTGTGTTGCTACCATGTTGTTGTCATGTTGTGTTGCTACCATGTTGTCATGTTGTGTTGCTACCATGTTGTTGTCACGTTGTGTTTCTACCATGTTGTTGTCACGTTGTGTTTCTACCATGCTGTGTTGTCATGTGTTTCTGCCTTACTATGTTGTTGTCTTAGGTCTCTCTTTATGTAGTGTTGTGTTGTCTGTCTTGTCATGATGTGTCTTTTGTCCTATATTTATATGTTATTTATTTATTAATCCCAGCCCCCGTCTCTGCAGGAAGCCTTTTGCCTTTTGGTAGGTCGTCATTGTAAATAAAAATGTGTTAACTGACTTGCCTAGTTAAATAAAGGTTAAATTAAAAAATAAAGAAATCACCTGCGTCATCTTCTCCCTGTTGGCTTTGGGATTGAGGGGGGCCTCTGTCAGCAGGGTGGGGTGTTCCTCAGGAGCTACACGGAGCTCGTTGTAGAAGGAGTGATGCCAGATCTGCCAATCATCGACAATAATTAGCATAACATCGCTGAACATGTCTGGGGTCTCTTTAGCTAACTCCTCGTTCTGTTATCATGTAACAGTTCTGAGAATAGATCCTGGATCTAAATGCCCCTGGATAAATCCCAAAGTGCCACCCGGGGAGTTGTGTTGGCTGAGGCTACTTTTGAGTGCCATGATGGAAAATCACAAAGTACATCAAATTCCATGTTAGAGTGTGTCACTGTTTTCCAATTATATTGTTTTAAAATCATCTGAATCCTGAGTCTGTGTCATTGTTGGGTAGGGTGTGGTAGGGTTGTGTGGTAGGGTTGTGTGGTAGGATGGGGTAGGGTAGGGTAGTGTAGTAGGGTGTGGTAGGGTAGTGTGTGGTAGGGTAGGGTAGTGTGGTAGGGTGGGGTGGTGTAGCATGTGGCAGAGTAGGGTGAGGTAGGGTAGGATGGGGTGAGGTAGGGTAGGGTAGGATGGGGTGAGGTAGGGTAGGGTGGGATGAGGTAAGGTGTGGTAGGGTAGGGTGGGGTGGGGTGAGGTAGGGTAGGGTAGGGTGTGATAGGGTATGGTAGGGTGGGGTGGGATGAGGTAAGGTGGGGTAGGGTAGTGTGGTAGAGTGGGGTGGTGTAGCGTGTGGCAGGGTAGGGTGGGGTGAGGTAGGGTCTGGTTTGGTAGGGTGTGGTAGGTTAGGGTGGGGTGGGATGAGGTAAGGTGTGGTAGGGTGGGGTGAGGTAGGGCGTGGTGGGGTGAGGTAGGGTGGGGTACGTTAGGGTGGGGTGGGGTGAGGTAGGGTGTGGTAGGGTATGGTAGGGTGGGGTAAGGTAGGGTGTGGTAGGGTGGGGTGAGGTAGGGTAGGGTGAGGTGAGGTAGGGTGGGGTGAGGTGAGGTAGGGTGGGGTGAGGTGAGGTAGGGTGTGGTAGGCTTACTTTTTCCATGTCATCCCAGTTTGTGATGATGCCGTGTTCGATGGGGTACTTCAGGGTCAGAATACCTCTTTTGCTCTGCGCCTCGTCACCCACATAACTGTCTTTCTGTCCCATGCCCACCATCACACCCTGGGGAGAGAAACCGGCTGTTCAGAAGCACACTCACCACACTGTAAAGTGGATGCCATTGCTAGCATTGAAATTCAACAAATAGGCCTTGCTGTGTTGAGTCTTAAACCATGATGGGTAAATAAAATCAAAGAATTATGCTTTAAATTAAGAATATACCAAGGACCATGAAAGACTACGGACAAAAAAGTGGATGCATTCTCATCACCCAATCAGAAGTTACATCCAGCCTGTCTTTTAATGAACGAATGGTGGCTCACCTGATGTCTGGGACGGCCCACGATGGAGGGGAATACTGCTCTCGGGGCGTCGTCCCCGGCAAAGCCTGCCTTGCACAGACCGGAGCCATTGTCACACACAAGGGCGGTGCTCTCTTCATCGTCACACATTGTCAATTCTTTGCTTTACGTTCCTTACTCCGACTGGAGACAATCACTGCAGGGGCAACAGAGAGAAAAGTGTGTTAACATCTTCAGAGTGATAGATTTGTGTGTGTGTGTGTGTGTGTGTGTGTGTGTGTGTGTGTGTGTGTGTGTGTGTGTGTGTGTGTGTGTGTGTGTGTGTGTGTGTGTGTGTGTGTGTGTGTGTGTGAGAGAGAGAGAGAGTAGGTCTATCCCTCTAAAGTAGTGTGTGACCACACCCTTCTGAGGTGAATTCATAAAAAACGTAAACCATAAAATGTTTAAACTGGTGTGGCAAGTATTTACGTTAATTCATTCAGGAATACATGGTTCAGGCAAATCCACTGGACTACCAAAGTGTGAAGAAAGGATGAGGCTATTCCTATTGAAAGTGAAAAAGTCAATTTGGAAAGTTGACCTGTGCTTAGAGTATAATATAAATACAGTCCACCAACATCCTATGAAGCACATTGTTATATAATGTTATAATACTGTAAACATTTAACATTAATAGCAAAGCATATATGCTTAAGATCAAAACTCCCCATAGGAGTTATCCTAAAACACTCTTTACTTAAGGTTAGGGTTGAACTCCAGTCTCTAATGAATGGATGCAGCACCCTGGGAAAACTTCCTAATTAGGAAATGATGCAGAGTCATGTCTGTCTTTGGACTGGACTGTGCAAACCTCACTCCCTCTCTCTCTCTGGCCCTGCCTATCTACAATCGTTTACAAAAAAGGATAGAAAAAAAGACGGGGATGGGAGGGAGAGAGGGGGGGAGAGAGAGAGAGAGGGAGAGAGAGAGGGCAGTAGATTCCAGCAGAACCATATTTAGTCATAAACCTTCAGAAGAAAGGATTTCCTAAGCTTTCCAGCAGAGGGTACCATGAGCAGCTATGATGGAGTTCAGTGCTGAAAGTTGACCAGTGTTGAACTCTCCAATAACATGACAGAGGCCCCTGTATGCATCCAGCCATTATTCCCTTTGCACATTTCAAAACCTTTACTCATTTCAAAACTGTGTACGATGTTTTCAAAAACTGACTGAGTTCCCAAGAGACCTTACAACCTATCAACCTGACTTTCCCCAAGAGACCTTACAACCTATCAAACTGACTTTCCCCAAGAGACCTTACAACCTATCAAACTGACTTTCCCCAAGAGACCTTACAACCTATCAACCTGACTTTCCCCAAGAGACCTTACAACATATCAACCTGACTTTCCCCAAGAGACCTTACAACCTATCAACCTGACTTTCCCCAAGAGACCTTACAACCTATCAAACTGACTTTCCCCAAGAGACCTTACAACCTATCAACCTGACTTTCCCCAAGAGACCTTACAACATATCAACCTGACTTTCCCCAAGAGACCTTACAACCTATCAACCTGACTTTCCCCAAGAGACCTTACAACCTGACTTTCCCCAAGAGACCTTACAAGAATTTGAGACTATGTTTCTATTGCATTATGGGACTTATGGCAACAGATGTCTAATATCATAATCAACCAGCTGAAAAAATTATGCATAATAGGTAATAGGTAGCTTAGCATATACCAGAATATCAACAAGACAGTTCTAGCATTTACTACTGTGACATTCTACCACACTGTTTCAAGCAAGTTACAGCATTAGCAGCAACACTAACTTCTTCAACCACAAGTTCTTAATAAACCACAACACCACCAGGCTTAGGATCTCATCTACTGTGACACTTAATACCCACAACAGACCCCAGTGACTTAGCTGTGAGATGTCTAAACACCTGTCTTTCATTAACATGCGCCTGTGAGATCAGCCAAAGCTCATCAAGCCTAATGAGCCTGGTTTAAATTGATTGAGAAGCAGTCTGCACTGTAAGGTGCTGACCCTTGCGGTTGACTCAGACTAGCAAATTAGCAGCCGACAATTTAGCAGTTGTTGACTTGAGGCAGTCGGGCAGACAGGAAGGCAGGAGTAGAGGAGAGCAGAGGAGAGAAGTGGAGATCAAAGGAGAGCAGAGGAGAGCAGAACAGAACGGAGAAGAGGAGAACCGAGCGGGGGAGATGAGAGCAGAGGAGAATGTGCAGAGGAGAGGATAAAAGAGGGTACACTTAAGAAAAAAAGGTTATATCTAGAACCTGAAAGGGTTCTTCAGCTGTCCCCATAGGATAGCCCTTTGAAGAACCCTTTTTGGTTCCAGATATAACCCTTTTGGCTCAAGGTAGAACCCTTTTGAATTCCATGTAGAACCCTTTACACAGAGGGTTATACTGCGATCCCAAAATAATTCTATCTGGAACCAAAAAGGGTTCTCCTATGGGGACAGCCAAAGAACCTATTTGGAACCTTTTTTCTAAGCGTGTAGGAGAGGAGTAGGCAGGAGAGAGGACAACGAGGGGATGAGAGGAGGAACAGTGAAGAGAGAGGAGGACAGGAGAGGTGAGGTGGTGGTCCACTTACCCTGACAGTGCTTGGCCGGGGTTTGCCGCTCAGGGATGGTGTGCCCTCTCACTGGCCTGGGGAGACTTTATGTAGCTCCCAGCCAGCCCCCATCCTGCACTTACCCCTCCCACGTCCCAAACATGGAGCCGGGGCCGCACTCTCCCTGTCTGCCTCACTCAGCCAGAGCCTTATAGGGATGGCCGGGGAAAAACAGTCCAATCCAATTGCTTCTGCGGAGGGCCCAGTCACATCATTCAGGGCATTCCAGGGGCCTTTTTTTCTGTGAAAGGCAGGAGATCTCACCATGCTGGAACATAAACACACAGCACAGAGCTTGCAGGACTGCCCCCTGTGACAAACAAGCCCTCACACACACAGACAGTGGCATTCCCGTGTAGCAATCCCTCACACACACAGACAGTGGCATTCCCGTGTAGCAATCCCTCACACACACAGACAGTGGCATTCCCGTGTAGCAAGCCCTCACACACACAGACAGTGGCATTCCCGTGTAGCAAGCCCTCACACACACAGACAGTGGCATTCCCGTGTAGCAAGCCCTCACACAGACAGTGGCATTCCCGTGTAGCAATCCCTCACACACACAGACAGTGGCATTCCCGTGTAGCAATCCCTCACACACATAGACAGTGGCATTCCCGTGTAGCAAGCCCTAACACACACAGACAGTGGCATTCCCGTGTAGCAAGCCCTAACACACACAGACAGTGGCATTCCCGTGTAGCAAGCCCTCACACACACAGACAGTGGCATTCCCGTGTAGCAAGCCTTCACACACAGACAGTGGCATTCCCGGGTAGCAAGCCCTCACACAGACAGTGGCATTCCTGTGTAGCAATACCTCACACACACACAGACAGTGGCATTCCCGTGTAGCAAGCCTTCACACACAGACAGTGGCATTCCTGTGTAGCAAGCCCTCACACAGACAGTGGCATTCCCGTGTAGCAATCCCTCACACACACAGACAGTGGCATTCCCGTGTAGCAATCCCTCACACACAGACAGTGGCATTCCCGTGTAGCAAGCCATCACACACACACAGACAGTGGCATTCCCATGTAGCAAACCTTCACACACACAGGCAGTGGCATTCCCGTGTAGCAAGCCCTCACACACACACAGTGGCATTCCCGTGTAGCAATCCCTCACACACACAGACAGTGGCATTCCCGTGTAGCAATCCCTCACACACAGACAGTGGCATTCCCGTGTAGCAAGCCATCACACACACACAGACAGTGGCATTCCCATGTAGCAAACCTTCACACACACAGGCAGTGGCATTCCCGTGTAGCAAGCCCTCACACACACACAGTGGCATTCCCGTGTAGCAAGCCTTCACACACAGACAGTGGTATTCCCGTGTAGCAAGCCCTCACACAGACAGTGGCATTCCCGTGTAGCAATCCCTCACACACACAGACAGTGGCATTCCCGTGTAGTAAGAATGACTCGGGTCAGGTCACAAATACAGCATCTAGGTGCTGCTTGAATTGGCATCAGTTAGATGTTGAAACATTCAAACAGTGTGAGGGTATATTCTTACTTGTCAGTTGGTGTTGAGGAAAAGGTCAGCTGAATTCTCTAACTATGGAATATCCTAACCTTTCAAAATGCCAGATTGTCATGCTACACAATTTTTCTCAGTGTGTCCTTGAAATTACCTTGCAACCCAACTTGT